>NW_006408874.1:248789-284417 GCF_000296735.1 Chrysochloris asiatica | reverse complement strand
TTTTTGCATTTTCAGTTCTAAATCTGAATTTTATTTTAATTTTTTACTAACTCTTTCTGATTTTCTTTTATTTACTTTGATGTGCAAGTACGTTTATTTTCTTTGAGGTTACCCTGCAGTTTATTAATATTTTCCCTATGCAAAGCAGTCTGTTTTATCTTGAAATCTGTTTGACTTCCTTTGCTTTTGAAAAGTTCTGCATCAACACTATTCCCTATTTATGCTTTATAGTTGATTTCATTATAAACTAGTATCCTTAGTTCCCTATTTTCAGTGTTGTAGGTGTTTTACTTTTAATACTTCTATGTGATAAACACTGGACTGTGAAGCACAAAGTCCATGGTTTGAACCCATTAGCTACTCTATAGGAAAAAGAGGAACCTTTTTGCTCCCTCAAAGATTTAAAGCCTTGGAAACCCTATGCAGGGTTGCTAGGAGTTGGAACCCACTCAACACCACTTAACAGCAACAGCGTATCTGGATTGAGTTCTGGGTGGTGTCATCATGTATTGTAATTTCAGGTTATTGTCTACTGTTGTTTCTCAGTCCAAAGAAACCCCTTTAGCATTTTTTGTAAAGTTGATCTTGTTATTAGAAATTCCCTTAATTTCTGCTTATCAGGAAGCATCCTAACTTTGCCATCATATTTTGGACACAGCTTTGCTGTGTATATGACTCTTGGTTGCCAATTTTTTCTTTCAAAGTTTGGTATATGTCATCCCATTGTCTTCTTATTTGCCTAGTTTCTGTAGAAAGGTCAGAGCTTATTGGTTCTACTTTGTAGGTAATTTTTTGTTTTTTGCTGAGCTGCTCTCCGGATTCTTTCCTTGTCTTTGGTTTTGAAGCATTTGATTTTGGTATGCCTTGGTGATTTTCTTTTTGGAGCTACCTTTTTGGGGTTCATTCACCTTCTTGAATGATTGTCTTTTGTCTTCAAGATGTTAGGAAAGTTTTCTTTCAACAACTTTCTCTGTGGTTTTTATTATCTCTTCTTGTTCTGGAATTCCAATCACCCATAAATTATTCCTCTTCATAGTGTCCCACATACCTCTCAGGATTTCTTTGAATTTTTTCATTCTTTTTTCTGATTGTTCTTTTAGCATATTAGTGTTGACAGATTTATCTTCAAACTCACTAATTCAGGTTTCCATTGTTTTGTATGTACTCCTTTACTCTTTCAATGTATTTCAATGTATTGTCCATTTCTGAGATCTTAGTATTAATCTTCTGGATTATAATCACAGGTTTTATATTGTTTCAAATGTGTGTACATTTTTGTCTGTTTGTTCTTGTAGTGATTTCCTGAACTCTTCTAATGTGTTACTGTGTTCTCCTTGCTTTCCTTGATCTTTCTATTGATAACTTGAAGGTACCTAATCATCATTCATTTGAATTCTTTTTCAGTTACTTCCATTACCTTCTCTTCCTCAGAAGCATTTTCTGACTCTACATCTTGTTCATTTGTTTGAGCCTTTCTCTCTTGTTTCTTCACGTGAGCTAAAATTGTAAGTTGTTTTCAGGGAATTGTGGAGTTGTCATATTTGTATTTAATTGATGATTGTAGGTTGGTGTGTCTTCAGGTCCTCACCAACTGTCTCCTGTGGGTATAGTTAGAGAATGGAAGCATGTACATCATTCTTGTTCTCCATTCTTGCATCTCAGTTTAGGGTTGGTTAAGCTGGTGTTGGCTGCTGTCTATCATTGATAAGATGTTATAGGAGCTGGTACTGGCTCTTGCCCAGTGAGTGGAGCTGCAGAGGGTGAGGTTGTGACTGGGCTGTATGGGCAAGGTTGCTGTCTCCTGTTGGATGGGAAAGAGAAAACCTCTCCTCAACCCCAGACACAGGAAAACAAAAGAGAATAACCAAACAAGGAACAAGCAATGAAAAGAGAAATTAATACAGACAAAAATAAATAAAAGGAGGCAGAAAGCAGAATAAAATAATACAATAACTATAAAGACATAGAGAGACAAGGAAATGGAACTGTAAGAGAAAATAAAAAGGAAGAAAAAGATAGCAAACACTTAAGAATAACTAAAAAAGGAAAGGGGGACAGGAAAGTGGAGCTACAGAAGGGAAAAATAAAAGAAGAAATAAAAGGAAGAAAACAACTTAGAAAAACCAGGGAGAGGGAAGAGAAAGAGAGGAGAGAGTAGTAAAGAAAGATCATTTTTTAAAAAAAAAGAAGAAGAAGAGTGGGAATGAGAAGCAGAAGGATAAAAAGAAGCATAGCACAGATAGAAAGGATAAAATTCAAGGAAATGCAAGGAGAAGAAGGAGGAGGAGAAAGAAAAACAAACAAAAACAAGGAATCAAGAAAAGGAAAACACCAAATTCAAAAACAAAAACAAAAAGCAGTATAGCTGTTGGAGACAGAGAGGAGGAAACTCTGAAGGGGGTGGGGGTATTCTTGCAAGCCAAGGCACTCAAGAGATAGGTGTGTGAGGGATGTGACAACAGAGTTCCTGGCCCTAGGTGCATTACTATCAGCCTCCTTATCTATGTTCAGGGCACTCAGTCAGGAAGGAGTTCGTGAAGGCCCTTGATGGAGCTAGTTTCAGTGTCTTTTAGGACTACAGGAAACCTGGGGGCAGGGTGACTGGTTAAACGTTGATCTGGTGATTCTGTGGTTTCTGTAGGTCTGGAGCCAAGCCCATCTGAATTCAGATACCAAAACAGTGCACCGAAGCAGGACAGCTGGCCATGCCTCAGCACTGGCATGACTCCCAAGCATGTGGTTCTGAACTCCTGAACAGCAGGGTCTGAGCTGGGAGTGGATGAGAGTAGGAGGTAATCACACCTCTGGTAGCCAGGGGAGCATGGGGAGAAAGAAGGAATCACACCATTATCTGCTCGTGTGTGAATCTGCTCTGACAGGCCACCTTCTGTTGCCAAATCTGCTTCCAAGATGGCCGTGCCACATCTGGCTGGCTGTTCACCAGTCTGCCTCTTTCTCTCGCTATCCCTGCTCAGCTTCTCCTCCCATCATGCACACAGTCCACTTCTCTAACCTTTCCTCTGAAGTTCAGGGCTCCAGGATTTTCATCTGTGTTTGTTTCACTTAGTTTCTTGTATCTTTGTTGTAGAGGATCTGTGTAGTGCATCTGCCTAGTCCACCATCTTGCCGGAAGTCTCCCAGCCTATGGTATTTTCAGTCACCTCATATGCATGTGAAAGGTGGACTATGAATAAGAAAGACTGTAGAAGAATTGATGCATTTGAGTAATGGTATTGGAGAAGAATATTGAAAGTACCATGGCTAGAAGAAAAACAAATCTGTGTTGGAAGACGTACAGCCAGAATGCTCCTTAGAGCCAAGATGGCAAGACTTTGTCTCTCATACTTTGGGTCTGTTATCAAGAGAGACCAGTCCCTGGAGAAGGACATCATGTTTGTTAAAGTAGAGTCAGTGAAAAAGAAGATCCCCAATGATTTTGATAGGCTCAAGCTTAACAATGACTGTGAGGATGGCACAGAAGCAAGCATGGTTTCATTCTGCTGTGCGTAATGTCACTATGAGTCAGAACCAACTTAACAGCACCTAACAACAATAACAACAAACAGCCTGGACACTTTTCAGGGACAGAAAAGGGTGACTAGATTCCTGGGCTTCAGCCCTCATCCATCCAGAGCAGACAAGAAACCAATAGGCTGTGAATGTGCAACCCTCCTTGTTGTGACTGGGACCTTCTCCCTCACAGATGAACAATGAGCAAGATGATCTTCCTAGGTTGAGGCACCACTGGCACACACTCAGTGTTTAGTGAGGGAATGTTCAACAAGTTGCACTCCTCTTCCTCCAGGCAGTTTCCCTAGGTGCCCCATCTATCCAGGTGGTCACATGACTCCTCTGGGCACTCACAGTCTCCTGGGCTCCATAGGGTCATGGTCCACCTTCATTTCTTTCTTTCCCATGGAGTGGGAGCTGCTTGAGGGCACAGGATACGTCCCTGCTTTCCCTGCCCCTGTTGCCCTACCAACCTTTGCCTACCCCCCGCACCCTCTTGTCTACCAACAGAAGACAGGATTCCCTTATTAGGATTAAAAAAAGATAAAGTAAAGATATGCTTGTACATATACTTGTGTGTTTAGTACAATATTTAAGAAGTGGACGACAGAAACTGATCAACAGGAAGGAGAACTGAGAAGTTAGGGAGAGCAGGAGAGAGATGTGCTGTTCTCTATAAATCCTTTCTATCATGGTGCTGTGGGTTAATGCATAACACTGCAAAGTCGTTTGAACTTCAAGGTTGGTGGTTCAAGCTCACCAGCTGCTCCTTGGAAACCCTATACAGGGTTGCTATGGGTTGGAATAGACTCCATGGCTCTTAAAAAATAACAATCTTCCTACCATGTTCAAGGATTACACATGCCTCCCAAAATGTATTCCTTCATTTAAGAAAGCATGGTTCCCCATGACCGGGAAGGTTGGTTTAGAAAGCATCAGCCACTGCTCCCTACTCCTTCCCTGACTCCAAAATCCACCTCCCTGTGCCCTTTCTATGCCTGGTTCCTGACACTCCCTGGGAACTTCCTCAAGGAGACACAACCTCATGCTGTCTGCAGTGATGAATAAACTCTTCTTCTATGACCTGCATCTCAGGAAAGTCAGGTTGGTCAGCCCCAGGGAATGGGATTACAGGCTCATTTCAACCACCACTCTGCCCTGTGTTTGTGGGCAGGAGCTCCCCATTTGAAGAGCACTTGCTGTTTGCTGAGTGGGCCTACAGGGTCCTCCCAAAGGCATATCTAAAGTACGGCAGGTATGACATATATCCTGTGTGCTACTGGAAGGGGGACACCACCGAGCAGTTTTTATTAACCTTCACAATTGCTATCACCAGTTGTGAGAGATCATTCAGCAAGTTAAAACGAATACTTTCTTATTTGAGAACTTCCATGGGCCAAGGTAACCGTGTGATCTTGCTCTTGCTGAATGTAGAAAGAGAAGAAACTCGGAGGAGTGTGGTATGACTTCGAGTGCATCATATACCACTTTTTATCAGTAAAAGCTAGGACGGTGCAGTTGTAACTCTCATGTAGTTCCATAATGTGTTAAGTAAAAATTAAAGGGCTTGACTTTGGGTACGGGTCAAGATGGCAGATGCACTGAGGGTCATCTGCAACAAAGGCATGAGAGACCAAGTGAAGCAGATAAAGATGGTGACTGTGGGACCCTAAGCATCAGAGAATAGGACAGAGGGGTGGACTGAGCGCCAACTGGAAAAGGAAGCTGAAAAGGAACAGTGAGAAAGAAGAAAAGCAGGTGGACTGAGGCTGGTGTGGCATCGTGGCAGGGCCATCTTGAGCTTTTGTGAGCAGCTGTTGATGCAATAGCCTTCAGGTCCAGAACATGGCCAGTACTCGGTGGCAAGGGGAGACAATTCTACTTTGTTCCCGAGCTCTCTGGTAGCTGGGGGCATGACCAATCTCTACCTTTGCTAACCCAGCGGCCAGTGGTACACCCTCCTGCAAAACTCTGCGAAGCCATGGATAGGTGTTTGGCATAGCACCCTTGCATCTAGAGAGATGTGTATTCTCCCTGAACTACACTAAACAATGAATAGAGGTCTGACTGTGTTCACACTTCCTGCCTCTGCCACATCCACCAGGAGGCAAGTGGTGAGTGCCTGAGAATACACCAATATACAATCATCAACTAAATATAAATATGACACCACAATGCATCAGAGAAAACAGACAATTTCAACTAAGAAACATGATAAAATGCCTAAAATACAGAATTAGAAAATATAACACCAGAAATGGCACTGAAACCACCTGATAAAGAATTTTTAAAAATTACGCAACTTCAATAGATTGTGGGAAAGATCAAGAAAACTCCAGATGAAGTCAAGGAAACTATCGACAAAACTATGGAAAATCTCAGGAAACAAACTGACAAAATAATTGAAAAAATGGGAACCATACAACATCAGGAATGAAAAAGCCAGAAGAGTAACATTAAGATGTCAGAAATAGATAATACACTGAAAGGACAAATAAATAGAATTGAATCAATAAATTACTGAGCTTGGAGAAAATTTACTAAATTACTGAGTTTGGAGAAAAATCTCCCAATACTCATCTACTAAAAGAACATTCAGAAACAAACAAACAAAAAATCCGAAGAAAACCTAACATTTATGGGGAACACTATCAAGAGGAATGATTTATGTGTGATAGGAATTCCAGAAACAGAAAGAGACAAAACAATCCAGAGAGATTACCCAAGATTTGTTGAAAGAAATTTTTTCTAACATTATGAAAGATGGTAAGTTAGTAATTCAAGAAGTTGAATAGACTCCAAACAGGATAGACTCCAAAAGGAAAGCACCAAGACATCTTATAATCAGTTTTCAAAACCAAAGGCAAGGAAAGAATTCTGAGAGCAGCTCAGGAGAAATGAAAAGTTAGCTATAAAAGAGCACCAATATGACAATACTGATTTCTCGTCATGAAACTGCAAGCAAGTAAACAATGGAACGACATACATAAAACTCTGAAAGGACAAGTTGCCAACCAAGAATCATATATCCAGCAAAACTGTCCATGACAGTGAAATGAGGGCATTTTCAGACAACCAGAAATGAAAAGAATTTGTAAAATCCAGACCAATTATATAAAAATTACCAGAGTTCTTTGGACAGAGAATGAACAACCTCAAACAACAACCTGAGATTTACATACGTGGCCATTTTACCTAGACTCAACCCAGATATGCTGTTCAGTTCTGACTTATAGTGATCCTGAATAGGGTTTCCAAGAAGCAACTGGTGAGTTTCAACAGCCGAACTTTTGGTTAGCAGTCCAGTGCTTATCCTACAGTACCACACTAGGACTCCAACCCAGATATGTTGTTGTTGTTAAGTGCCATCGAGGCGATTCCAACCCATAGCGACCCTGGATAGGGTTTCCAAAGAGCAGCTGGTGAACTTGAACTGCGGATCTTACAGTTCAAACGGCTTTGCAGTCTGGCTCATTAACTCACAGCGCCACACCAGGACTCCAAGCCAGATATGTTGTTGTTGCTGTTATGTGCCGTGGAGTCGGTTCCGACTCATAGTGACCCTGAACAGGGTTTCCGAGGCTGTAAATGTTTACAGGAGCAGAAAGCCTCATCTTTCTCCCGTGGAACAGCTGGCAGTTTCGAACTGCTGACCTTGCGGTTCACAGCCTGATTCGTAACCACTACGCTACCAGAGCTCCTTCCAACCCAGATATATATAGAAGTATGCAAAATAAAACTTACTTATACAGTTGCAACAGCACAACAAAAACATAAAGTAAAAAGAGGGAATAATATAGTTGCAGAACTTCCAAATGAAGAAGAAATCAAATAAATGCCTAGAATAAACATAAAGCAAATAAATAAAAATGAACCTAATTGTAACTCTAAAAACTAGACCAAGTCTTACTCCTAGCCCTAGACCAACCTTTACCCTGAACTCTTAAGTCTGATGTTGTCATTGTTAAGTGCTGTCAACTCATAACGACCCTGTATAGGGCTTCTAAGGAGCAGCTGGTGGTTTTGAACTGCTGACCTTGTGGTAGGCAGTCCAGTGCTTATCCTACAGGTCCATAACTCTGTATTTTCCATAGTTATGCCTTTGGGCCACTGCCAGGCCTTTGTGCTTCCCCCTGGCTGAGGAACCCTCCATCCTTACCCAGGGCCTACTGGTTCTGAGTCCACATTAAGAGATTCAGTTCCACAAGAATAGTTATTTTATCAAAGAAGACACTCAAGTGATGGTGGTGGTGGTGTGCCATCGAGTCAGTTCTAACGCAAAGACTCCTGAGATTGCAAATCATTATGGGAGCAGAAATCCTCATCTTTTTTCCATGGAGCAGCTGGTAGATTCAAACTGCTGTCTTTGCAGTTAGCACCCTAAAGTTACCAGGGCTCCATGTTACTAGCCGTTGTTGTTTTTGTTTGTTTGGCTTAAAACAATAGAAATTTATTCTCTTGACGTTCTGGATGTCAAAAGTCCAAAATCAAAGTGTTCTGGGCCATGCTGTATCTGAAGCTTCTAGGAAAGGGTTCTTTCTCGTCTCCTTTAACTTTTGATGGCCCCACACAGTTTTTGGTTTGTGGCATCATCACTCCAATCTCTGCCTCCATCTTCACACGACCATCTTCCTTCTTTCTGTGTCTCTCCTCCTTTTACAAGGATGCCAATCATGATGAAGTTAGGACCACCCTATTCCAGTATTGTTAGTTGCCACGAAGTCCTTTCCAACTCATCTCATTTAGGGCTTCCCTCATATATGCTGACTATCCACTTTACCAAATGTGCTGTCCTTTTCAAGGAATTGATCTTTCTTGATGTTGTTTTTGTTGTTAAGTGCCACCGAGTCAATTCTGACCCTTAGCGACCCTGTATAGGGTTTCCAAGGAGCAGCTGGTGAGCTTGAACCTTGTGGTTCAAACCAATTTCCGATTTTGCAGTCCAGCACATTTCAGAAAAACAATGCTATATCATCTCATCCCAGCATTAATAGCAAAGTTAAAAAAGCAGACTAACAGACGCTGGTGAGGGTGTCGAGAGAACAGAATTCTCATGCACTGCTGGTTGTTGCAACTGTTGCTGTTAAGTGCTCTTGAGTCAGTTCTGACTCATTGTTACCCTGTCCAGGGTTTCAGAGGAGCAGCTGGTGGGTTCGAACAAGCAACCTTGGGGTTCTCAGTCCAGTGCTGATCCTACAGCTCCACACCAGCAGTCCTGTAAAATGGTACAACCACTGTGGAAAACTTCAGGATATTTCCTTTAGAAATTGAAAATAGAAATATTATATGACCCAATAATCCCTCTACTAGCTATATATCTTAGAGAAATATGAGTCCTAACATGACAGACACGTGCACACCTGTGCTCACTGCAACATTATTCACAATACCAAGTAACTATATGGAAACAACCAAAGCACCCAACAACAGATAAATGAACAATTTATAAGGTTTCCAAGGAGCAGCTACTGGGTTTAAACCACCAACCTTATGGTTCACTGTCCAATGCTGATCCTACAGTACCACAACAGGAGTCCATTTTATTCTTAGAAAGAAAAAATTTAGAGTTGGAGAAAAGCAGTAAAAAAAAAAAAAAAACCCAACAACAATCATCAGAGCCTACCTATAAATTGCAGATTTGAAAAAGAAGCTTGTGCAGCCCTTCCTTGTTTGTTAGACTTCTGAGATCACAGGACTCCACGACCTGTATGTGATGACTTGTCTCCATTTCAGCTTGCCTCAGAGGGCTCCAGGACCACTGTTTTAATTGCGGCACCTCCCGGAGCTGTGCTAAGGAAGGGCAGCATCTCTAATGATGCATACATACACATGGTCTTATTGGGAGTCAGGCAGGCAGTGGGTGATACACAAGCAATCCTCAAGTTACGAATGAGAGGTGGAGGGTAGATAGATATGTATTAACCTGAGTGAAGGGAAAGACAATAAGAAGGAATTCTGTACAAAAAGATCATGGCAAACAGACAGTGGGAGGAGCCCAAAAGTTGAAGGCAGCAAAGGTGAATACCATTACATACCCAATCCTGCCAAAGCAGTTATAACAATAAGCTGTGAGTGGTATAGATAAGCATGAAAGCTGAACAGGTGTAGAGTCAAGAGGGATTAGATTCATGAATACATATTTAGTCGTGCATACGTGTTTGTGTGTGTGTGTGTGTGTGTGTGTGTCTGACGGAGGGTATTTCTACATATGCATTTGTATGTGGTATAATGTGGTGTTATAGGATAAGCAATGGACTGCTAACCACAAGGTTGGTGGTTGAAACCCACAAGTCACTCCTTGGAAACCCTATATAGAGTCACAATGAGTCAGAACTTAACAAGAGCAACATAAATTTATCTATGAATATATAAGAAAATATAGAAGACAAGGATGTTATAAAAACATTTTAGTCATAACCTAACACCTTGAGGGAATGAGTTGATGGGCTTGGGGTCTCAGGACTTAGTCTTGGAGGACACCAATATCAATTGGTATAACATAGTCCACAAAGACAATATTCTACATTTGGTGAAGAGCAACTGGGGTCTTAAAAGCTTGTGAGCAGCCATCTAAGGTGCAGCTAGTGGTCTCACCCCATCTGGAGCAAAGAAGAGTAAAGAAACAAGCAAAAGATCCAACAGACCACATAAGCTCCAGAAGACCTAGAAGATGCCCAGTTACCCCTGGTGACAGCTCTGGAAAGGATCTTGGATAGAGTGGGAGAAAAATGTGGACAAAAACGCAATAAGAAAGACCAGACTTACTGGTCTGATAGACACTCATGAAATCTCTAAGACTATGACCTTTAGACGCCCTTCAGGCCTGGACTTTCAGCTAAATGATAGACAGGCATGCACTCTTTAGAACAATTAACCATATGAGATCGAAAGGCAGTATTTTCCCAGGAATAAAGGTCAGAAGGCAGAAAGAGATAGGAAAGAAGGATAAATGGAAAGAGTAAGCACAAGGGGAAGTGGGAAGAGGGCTGTTACATTGTGGAGATTGCAGTCAATGATGCAAAATAGAATGTGTATGAATTGTTGAATGGAAAACCAATTTGCTCTGTAAAGTCACCCAAATCACAATAAAAAGTTCTTAAAAAGAAAAAAAAAAAGGAAAGAAGAAATTTAGTCCCAGAACTTGAGGAACCCTCTCTTAAGCTGAACTATTCACAATGTGGGAGCAATTAGTGTCAACATCATCTAAAATCCATCATTGTTCTTGTTGTTAAGTGTTATTGTGTTGGTTCTGACTCTTAGCAACCCTATATAGGTTTCCAAGGAGTGACAGGTAGGATTGAAACATCAACCTTGCCGTTAACTTTCCAATGTTACACCAGTACCACACCAGAACGCCTTAAAATCCATTGTTGTTGTTAAGCATTGTCAAGTTGGTTCTGACTCATAGAGACACTGTATAGGATTTCTTTGAAGGATCAGAAGGCTTCATTTTTCTCCCAGAAAGTGGCTGGTGAGCTTGAACCACTGATCTTGTGGTTCACAGTTCATTGTGTATTGTATGGTGCCACCTTGCCTTCCTAAAATCCATTAGTCTACTCAAGAAAGGAGATGATAAATGCAGAATAAATTTCCAATCCATTGAACCCAGCCTCTTCCCCAAAGATGGCCCAGGTGTTGTCTTTCCATGAACATGGTGGATGTAACAAAAACCCTCCTCCATGGGCCAGACATCCACCGACCCCATGTGTGGGCAAGGCATTCTGCTGGACTCTGGTGTCAGGCAGACTTGGGTTTAAATCTCAGCATCACCATTGCACAAGTTGTGTGACTGTGGGCAAACTGTGCCTCAACTTCTTCCTCTGCAAAGTGAAAGCCACAGCCATGCTTGCCTCTTGGGGCTGTAGTGAGGATCAGATAAGGGGGAAATGTTCCGCTTGGTGTCTGGCACAGAGCAGGCACCCCATAAAGACTACCTGTGTTGTTGTAACTGCTGTTGTGACTGTTCCTGGCAGGAAGCTGCAGAGCAATTAACCTGGGGTCCATGGATGCAATTCAGGGGTGTACATATTTGAATGGAGAAATATCATGACTTTTTCTACCCAACCTTCAATCTACCATTTCCTTTAGCAACCCATGGTAACATCAACAACCCAGTAACTGTCACCAGAGACAATCCCAGAATTTCATACCCCATTACAGAAGTTACAGACCTCTCAAAATATCATTTACATTCACCATGGGTTCAAATATCATGGCTAGAATTAGACCCATAACTCATAGTATCACCATAGCATTTGTAATGTCACACATATTTACTATGCCACATATAGATTTTTTCTTATTTTGATAACTGGTTCCCTGGAATTCTGCGTTTTGCTTGATGCATGTACAGCCAGGATTGTGAGGAGGAGGCCCCACCCCAGGAGAATGGCACCATAGTGGTGCTGGACCCACTGACTGAAACCCTGAGATTCCCACCCTTCCTGCTCATTGTGCACTGTGGGCCCTGGCCCACCTCCCCTCTTAGGGTCTTCTGCACCCGCTTGCACTGGCTTGGCTGTCTCCAGGACCCACTAAGGAGTCAGGTTTCATCTGAACCGTGGGCTGGGATTGGACAGGCTGTTGTGGGAGCCTAGAGGTGGAAGCCAACACTACATGTGCCCATCTTGTAACCCTGTAGAGGCCTCATGCATTCACCTCAGGAGCTCAATTTCTGAGGCCTCTTTTTTAAAGGTTACATAATAATTTATTGAGAACCTCCCCTCCTAGCATCTCCCAGTCTCTAGGTCCCTTTTCCCGCTTGTAGATCTTGTGTGCTAGCCCCAGGTAGATAGCTGGGGGCAGGGGAGCAGAGTGCTGCTCGATGAGACTTATAAGGGTACTGAAACTGTCTTCCTTGTACTGCTTGAACTCAGCAGGCAGCTCTATCTCCTCGTACATTGCCTTCGTTCGAGCCACCTCAGTTTCCTTCTGTCGGTAATTCTCCTGTGAGATCTGATGCTGTTCTGGAGAGGCCCGTTGCAGACACTAAACGACCAGCCAGTTGCATTTATTGTCCTGGATGTCAGTGCCTACCTTGTCCATCCCATCTCTATCCTTCCCCAGCATCCCAGCTAACCCAGGATTTACCCTAGCCCACTATCTCTGATCCCTGAAGTGGGTGCTCAGAGGAGTGAAGAGAAGAGCTTGTGTGGAATAAGCCCCCTGACCAGGCTCCCTGGGCAGGTAGTGGGTGGTGGTGGTACAAAGGTTATCCACCAGTACAGAGTTCTCAAATGTGGGCAGCTCTTGTACCACACAAAAGCAACTCAGCTGAATGTGCCTCTCTCACAGCAGGGCCAGAGACCCCTGCCTCAAGGTGCCAGCTCATCTCTGGGACAAATGCACTGAGTTCTCCAAGTTGCTGCTCTATGACTCAATTAATTAGAGCTGGAAACGATCTTTCCGCATTTTGCCATTTTACAGAAGTGGAAAGCCGAGGCACAGAGACATTCAATTCAAGGCGACACAGCCACTGCGGCATCCCAGCAAACCTCCCCATCACAGTGCCCATCTCAATCCCTCCCCAGCATCTTAGCCACCTCAAGACCTCTCTAGCCAGCCATTTCTGATGTGGCCAAATCTGGGATGGATGCCCATGTGGCCCTGAACTGCCTCCGGGGAAAGTTAGCTCAAGGGTCCGCTCTGTACCCTGGCACCCAAAGACCTACCATTGTGTCACAAATCTGGAGCAGGACCAGCATTCGGGGCAGAGAGAACAGCAAAGATGCAGGGCTGGGGCAGGGAACTCAGGGGTGTGTTTAGTTATGTCTCTTCCAGGAGAAATTCAGCCTTTCTGCCACCATTACAAAAGAAGCAATAGGATTACAATGACTCCAAACTGCTCCAGAGATTGTGAGCACCGTGTTGCAAGAAGCTTGCAAATACCAGGCCCTTTGTGTCCCTCCCTGAGTAGCAGTCAGAATGGGCTCTGGTCAGGATGTCCTATGCATCTGTGTATATGTTGGTGGTGGGGAGGGCTGGGGATCGGGCCCATCCCAGGCACTGGCATGAGGTCAGTGCCAAGAGCTGGGTGCCCCTTTGTCCCGGGATTCCTCTTGTGCCTTCAACTGAGCCAGCACTTAGACAGAGAATGGATGCAGTGTGAGAGGCAAGATGGAAATTCGTGGCTTGGTGTCAGCACAAGGGTCATGGCCCTTTCCAGCTTCACAAGTATCAGGGGCTCTGAGAGCTGGACATACTCTCCACCCAACCCCTGTTTTTATCTGAGGAGGATTTTCATCATCCAACTTTGGAAACTATTTCTGTTGAGCCCAGCTGGGGGTTTACTGTAGAAGGAAAACCTACAAACTGTTGCTGACAGAAGATAGTTTCTGAAGAGGACATTTCCTATCCATGCAGACTGAATGGCGAGTTTCATAGTCACCTACTGGAACAGCCTTCATGTCCATGGGGCAGTCCCCTTGTGGTTTTCTTTTTTAACTTTTTTTTGCGAATTGAGTGAAGGTTTACAGAGCAGATCACCAGTTTTACATTCAATAAACTATAGACTTTGCTTCTTAACATGGTTGTAATCCCCTCCACTCACTAGTCAACAGCATTTACCTAACTATTCCATTCCTCCCTGTGGCTCCCATTACCTTTCCTCTTCATCTTTCCTCTGCTAACCTGACTCTTGTTGTATATTGTCTGCTCTGTCATCCATGTTAGCATGTGTCTACCCTCTAGCCTGTGAATAATTTTCTCTTCCACCCCTGTCCTCACTGTAACCATCATAGATTATTTCCTTTATCAAGAAAACCTTTTTAAAAATTGTTTTGCAACATTTATTGATGGCACTCAACAACAACAACACATCCTTTTGTGATTGATTAATTTCACTCAGTATAATGTCCTCCAGGTCCATCCATGTTGCAAGATGTTTCACAGATTCATCATTATTCTTCAGTGCTTGTAGTATTCCATTGTGTGTATATACCAGAGTTTGTTTAACCATTCTTCTGTTGATGGACTGTCTCCATCTTTTTGGTATGTCTCTTGTAGACAGCGTGTTGACGGATGTTGTTTTCGTATCCATTTTCTCTTTGTCTCTTGAACTGTTATAGTTAATCTATTTGCATCCAGTGTAATTATCAATAAGTATGAATTAATTGTTACCATTTTCTGTGTGTTTTTTGTGGCACTACTGGATTCTTTGTTCCACATAATTTTCTATGCTGAATTCATTTTGTTTATGGGTTTTCTTTTCATTTTCATTTCTGTTGTGTCAATGTTTACTAAATCTTTCTGATTTTTTCCTTATTTAATTTTGATGTGCATTTGTATTATTTTTCCTTGAGGTTACCCTGTAATTTATTAATTTTTCCCTGCTTAAAATAGTCTGTTTTTTTCTTGAAATGTACTTGATTTGTTCACCATTTGGAAGTTCTTTATCTACACTATTCCCTCTTTTTTGCTTTTAGTTGATTTCATTGCACATTAACATCTCTGATTCCCTACTTTCAATCTTGTAGTTTTGTTTTACTTTAAATACTTCCATGTCTGGATTGATTTCTGGGTGGTATCATGTATGGTAATCTCAGGTTGATGTCTGCTGTTGTTGGTTCTCAGTTCAAGGAACACCCTTGCATTTTCTGTAAAGTCGATCTAGCCATTACAAATTCCTTTAATTTCTGCTTATCAGGAAATATCCAGATTTCGCTGTTGTATTTGAGGGACAGCTTTGCTACGTATATGATTTTAGCTTCACAATCTTTTTGTTTCAGAGTTTTGTATTTGTCATCACATTGCCCCTTGCCTTCCTGGTTTCTGCTGAAAAATCAGAGCTTAGTCTTATTGGTTTTCTTTTGTAGGTATCTTTTCTTTTTTCCTGAGCTACTCTCAGGATTCTTTCTTTGTTTTTGGTTTTGGAAAGTTTGATTATGATACGTCTTGGTGATTTTCTTTGGGGATCTCGTTTGGCGTTTGTTAAGCTTCTTGTATGCTCATCTTCTCATCTTCCATGATGTTAGGGAAATTTCCTTCCAACAACTCTTCCACAATTTTCTTTGTGCTTGTCTCTTTCTGTTCTGGAATTCTGATCACCCATAAGTTGTTCCTCTTTATGGTGTCCCACATAACACTTAGGCTTTCTTCAGATTTTTTCATTATTTTCTTTAATTGTTATTCTAGCATGCTAGTATTGAGAGATTTATCCTCAAGCTCACTAATTCAATCTTCCATTGCTTCGCATCTACTCCTTTGCCCTTTCAATGTATTGTTCATTTCTAAAATCTTAGTATTAATCTTCTGGATTTATAATTGCAGGTTTTCTATTGTCCCAAAATCTGCATTTATTTTGTCTGTTTGGTCTTGTAGCATTTTCCTGAATTCTTCTAAAGTTTTTATTGGGTTCTCCTTGTTTTCTTTGATCTTTCTATCAATCTTCTGAAGGTAACTCATTATCATTCATTTGAATTCTTTTTCAGTTAATTCCATTACCTTTTCTTATTCAGAATCATTTTTTGACTCTACATCTTGGTCATTTGTTTGAGCCATTCTTTCTTGTTTCTTTGTGTGAGCTAAAATTATTTGTTATCTCCAGAGCATTGTGGGGTTGTTCTATTTGTAAAAACAAACAGTGCAGTTGTTGGACTAGGAGAGGAGAAATCTTTGGTGGACTCTTGTAATTCAAGGAGCTCATGAGGTGGTTGTGGAAGGGATGTGTCAGTTGAGTGCCTGCATCTCTTGTCCTCCTTGTTGTCTATGTTCAGGGCTCTCAATCCAGAAGTAGTTCATAGAGGCCCTTGATTGAGTTCATTTCAGTGGCTGTTAGGACCACAGGGAAGCTGGAGGCAGCATCACTGGTTAAATGCTGGTCTGGTGGCTCTGTGTGTTTTGTAGGTCTGGAGCCGAGCCCACCTGAATCCAGGTATCAAATTTGCACACCAAAGTGGGACAGTCAGCCCACACCTCTCACTTGCAGGCTCCCAACCATGAGGCTTCAAGCTCCCGGAAAGCAGAGCTTGTACTGGGGGTGGATAAGTGTGATTGCTGGCCACACTTCTGGTCACGAGGGGAGTGTGGGGGGGAAACAAGAAATTGAATCTTTTCTTTGGCCTCACGAACCTGCTCTGCTAGACTGACCTCCACTGCCCAAACTGCACACAAGATGGTCGAGCCTAGTCTGGCCAGCAGTTCACCAGTCAGGCCCCTCTCTCACCATCCCTGCTCAGCCTCTCCTCCCAGCAAGTATTCTGTTCACTTCTCTAACCTTTCTTCTGAAATTCAGGTCCCAGAAATTTCATCTGTATCTGTTTTATTTTGTCTCTCATATCTTTGTTGTAGAGGATCTGTGTAGCATATCTGCCTAGTCCACCATTGTTGGAAATACCCTACAGTCCCCTTCTTTTGTTATTTGGGGTCTCAGCTCCCAGTCTGGGCCCTGTTTACTCCTAGATCCTGGAAGCCTGGTCAGGGGCAGCCCTCTGCTCCCTGCAGCCCCCATAGATGGGGGGGAGGGTGTAGTAGGAACTGAGCACCAGGGGGCTTTGGTGAGGGGCTGCCCCATAGGACTCATCACACAGCCCTCTCTCAGATATTTTCTGTGTAACACTACCCAGGGCTCCCACCTCACCTTTGGCTTCAAAGTCCCCCATTATCCTCTCATCTTGTCTCTTATCCCTCTCCCACATCTTGCTCTTCCATTTACCAGGTGCATGCTTCCTCCAGATACCCTTTTCACCAACCTCAGGGCTCTTTTCAAAGATGCCTTTTTAGAACACCGTTCTTAGAATCCTACCTCCCTCCTCACTTCACATTTCCTTACCCAAACTTCGTTTTCTCCATATCACCTATCACCAAATGATATCATGTAATATCTTTATTATGCAAATCATCTGTTTCTCACCACTAGAATGTCAGCTCCAAGATGGTGGGAGTTTTTGTCTATCTAATTCATGGCTCCATCCGTAGCACCTAGAACAGTGCCTGGGAAAGTCAATCTTTGTTTAAAGAACTGAATCTTCTCAACAAATCTGCAAGACACATGTCCACTTCCCCACATTAAAAAGAAGAGACTGAGACTCAGAGAAAAGAGACGTGTCCAGGCTCCCAACAAGGGCACAGCAGGGCTTGTTGGGATCATTACCATCATCAGGCAAATACTTCCATTCGCCATCTCACTGCATGTTCCCAGTGTCCCTGTGAGGTGTGATGACGATGACATTTTTCCAAGGAGGTGCCCAAGCTCAAACTTTGGGCACAGCAGGGTTGGTCCCTCCTCTGATGCCCCCATCTGGACACAGTCCCCTGGGTTGGAACAGGCTATTTTGTCTTCAGTGAATCATGCCAGTCACTCTCCTGCCCCTGCCCCCGTCTCTGTGATTCAGGGCGCCAGTGTATTGTCGAGGATTGTGGGGGAACTACTTCCATGGTCTCACTCCTCTAAGTTAACTAGCTGTAGCTTTAAACATCAAAGCTACATGGGGTAAAAACCTCACCCCAAAGAGCAAGACAACCCTGAAGGTTAAGCTGACCTGGGTGCAAACCTGACCTCAACTCTCCTCAGCTGTATGGCCTTGATACATTATTTCTCATCTCTGAGATTCAGTTTTTTCTTCTGAAAAATGGGGGTGTAATGGTACTTAAATGAAATTGATTATGCAAAGAAGTACTCAACAGTCATAGTCTGAATGGGTAAAAGAGGGGAAGTAATGTTAAGATGCTTGGCTGTCTTATAGATATTTATTTCCCTTTCCTACCATTGTAAAACAGACACTTGAGTAGGATAAAAAAGGAATATCAGGAAACATGATTATAGAAAGCTCATCATCAGCCTGTAACTCATTGGAATATCTAAAAGGGGTTCTAGAACTTGCCCAGTGAAATAGGCTTATTACAGAGCCTTTGTAGTGTATAGGACCTTAGGTAAAATCCTTAGCCCCATCCAGAACCTACTGACGTGGGGCATTCCCACTTGAAAGGACAAGCAGCTACAGGAACAGAAGCTACTTCTTGAAAGAAAGGCCAGCAGGAAAAATCAAAAACAAAAATGGCAGTCTGATTGGCTACTACAAGGACTAGCGAGTTGTTTGCTGGAAATCCATCAAGGGAAGCATTCAAGTCCCTTCAGGACAAACCCCCCTCCAAAATTGAAACTCAAAGGGAACGCATGAGCAGGCAAAGAAGCTTTCTGGCAACCATATTGGTCTACTGTTGATTGGAAGTAGGGGAAGGGCAGTAATGAAGATATGGGCTGAGTTCAACCATGTTCCATAGACCCCCGTTGACCTGGAGGTGAGAGAGAGAAGAGGAAGAGCTGATTAGTCCAAAGTGCTGGGAGACCTGGGGATTCCAGAGCCCATGGACAAGGACATAGCCACAGAGGGCTAGAGCTGAGAGTGAAGCCGATATGAAATGAGGGGGGATGTACAAGAATGCCCAAACTTGCAAATAATACCCATTTGACCTAGCTTCGATGGCTTGATGATCACAACTCGACTAGAAGATGATTTAAAATTTTTTTTGATAAAGGAAATAAGTTTAAATTGCTAAAATTTGATGAACTTGACCTACACTTATGGATGCAGTAGCTCAGAATACCAACTGAGAGGGAAGGAGTCTTTATCCTGTCCCCTCTGTAAGCAGGGGTGATAGGGATTGGCAACTTTGACATTGGCTACCTAAAATGGAGGTGCTATAAAGGTACAAAGTGATTGGCTTACAAGTTTTCAAGAGGGAGTTTAGTTTCAGAATATGTGGGGGAAGGTAGAATCCCCACTGAATAGCTTTTTTCTTGTCTAGATGGGTCCAGTGAAAGGAGATGGGGATAAGATTCTTATGATTCGATAGTGAGTAATTGTTATCATGACTAATTGTGATTGTCACAATTGTAAAGGTAGAAGTTTTGCAACATGAAGTGGGAGAGTAGTGAATCTTACATGCCATGAACAGATGACCTTAGGATCATCAAGGGAGAAGAACATGAATGGAATGTGGGACCCTATCCAGAAAAGCAGCAACACCAGAGATGGAGGCAGAGATGATGACATGGAGAGAGAGCAGCTGAGGACTCTAAGACTCATGGAAAGAGAAAGGCTGCATGCTGGGAGGCAGGAGGCAGGCTTGAAGAATGTGCCCTTTGGCTGTTTAAATAATTATGTATTCCTGACTGTACATAAACACACGCACACACCCAAAAACCACAAAGGGAATAGAAGCAAATACTGTTGAATGATGTTTCAAGGAGGGAAATCCAATCATGGCAATTAAACTAAATACAATAGGATGAGTGTAAAACCGATGTTCTCTTATGTAAACCATCACTCAATCCACAATAAAAACTTAAAAAAAAAAAACCATACTCAATAAATGATAGTTTGTTTTATTACCATCACCATCCTCCCCATCCATCTACCAACATAACTATCTATCTATCCATCTTTCCATTTATCCAACTACCCACCAGATAATCTATCCACTTACTCATGCATCTATCTGTTCATCCATCTTCTAATTTGTCCACTCATCTATCTGTACATCCTTTATTTTGTTCATTCATAAACCCACCCATATGTGGATTCATTTATATACCCACCACTCATTAATCCATCCATCCATCCACTCATCCATCTAGTCATCTGCCCATCTATCCATCCATCCATCTATCCACACATCTAGTCACTACCTATCCATCCATTAATCCACCCATCAGTTTATCCATCCACCCACCCACCCACCCATCTGTCCATCTGTCCATCCATCTATCTACCTATCTACCCATTCATTCACTCATCTATTCACCTTCCCATATTTCTTAGTTGCCACGTGCTGTTGTAACAGAAATACTATATCTGTTATATATAGTGCTGCTATAGCAGAAAGCAACTAGATGACTTTAACAACAAAATTTATTCTTTCATTGTCCAGGATTCTAGAGTTCATATTCAGGCCATCAGCTTTAGGTTAAGACCTTTTCTCTGTGCCTGCTGTTGGGCAATGTCCTTGTCTCCTCTCAGCATCTGTTGATTGGTGTTCCTTGAAGATCTCTGTGTGCCTTCCCCTGGGTCTAAGAGGTTCTTAGCACTGACACCCTGGATCTAAAAGACATGCTTTGCTCCCATCTTTTCTTTCTTGGTGGTAATAAGGTCCTTCTTCTCTGTTTGCTTGTCTAATATCTTTTATACCTCAAAAGAGATTGACTCATTTCCAGTGAGTAGTATCCAATCTGTCTAGGTGGAGCTGATGAAATGAAATGAAATGAAATGATACAGTAGTGAATAATTGTTATCAGGACTGATTGTGAGGGTTGGAAATGTAAAGGTAGACATTTTATAGCAAGGAAGGGAGGGATTAACTTTCCAGTCTAGGAGCGGAGGTCCCTAGGACCATCAACGGAGAAGAGTCTAGAGTGGGACGCTACCCAGAGAAGCAGTGATGCCTGAGATGGAGGCAGAGATGATGACATGGAGAGATGGAGCAGCTGGTGACTTTAGATGCAGAGAGGGAGAGTGACTGTGTGCTGAAGACTGGGGGCGGGGGGGCAGTGTAGGGGGCAGGCTTGCAGGGTATACCCTTTGGTTGGTTGATGATGCATGGAGGGGATTGGAACCATGGCAATGAAACGATATATGATAGAATGAATGTAAAACTAATGTTCTCCCATGTAAACTATCATATAATTCACAATAAAACATTTTTAAAAAAGAGAGATTGACTCAAAATACAACTTAATCCTATAGATAGTATCCTGCCTCATTAACATATTGAGGTTAGGATTTACAGCACACTGGATAATCACATCAGATCACAAATTAGAGGATAATTTCACAATACTGAGAATCATAGCCTAGTCAAAATAACACATTTTTTTTTTTTTGGTGGGGCGATCCAATCCATAATGTATCCATCTGTCACCTATAATCCATCCACTTATTTATCTTTTTGCCCATTTGTCCATTTCTTTTCTTCATCATTTATGGCATCAGCTTTCTCATTCATTTGTCATCTCCAAAGATATTTCTAGTATCTGACTCCAAGCTTCTCAACAAATACACCCACTACTAACAGACTCAAGGCCAAACTTCAAATTTAGATGGTCCCAAGTGAGATCTTGAGCCTCCTGTGGTAGAAGAAGATGGAGGAGAGAAAGAGGTGGCTGACTAACCACACTCAGCCCCTCACACTCTTCTCTAGCCCATCCCAAGCTGGCATCCTTGGAGCAGCAAGGGTTCCCTTAAATCAATCAACCGATATTTGCTGGGCACCCACTGTGTATCAGGCACTGTTACAGGTGCTAGGGACACAGCAGCGAACAAAGCAAACAACAAAACACTTTCTCTTTGAGAGCTGAAGTTAGTGCAGGAGACAGATAACGAACAAGCTGAATGGAAGCTTAGAACAGGGGCAGGCTTGCAGGGAAAGGTGCAGAACTTTAAGTCTAGTCACAAAGGTTTCACAAACAAGTCACTTTTTAAGCACAAACTTGAAACAAAGATTTGAGAGAAAACGTTCCGGTATCTGGGGAAGATCCATCACTCTAGGTAGCAGGAATAGACTGCACAAAAAACCCTGATGTGGAAACTTGACCAGTAAGTTCCAGAGAAGTTTCTGTGGACAAACTAAGGATGTGATGTGAGAAGGGTGGGAGTGGAGGTCATGGGAGTCATGGGGAACTTGAGGTCTTGGGAAACCTTGGCTTTGAGGAAGAAGTAAGCAGAGGGATGATTTGAGCTGCTTAAGTTTCCAAAGGGAGGCATTGGGAGAGGCCTTGGAAGCAAACAAGCAAGCATGATCCACGGGCCTCAGGTCTTTCCCAAGACCCTTCTGGTGACTGGCAGATGTAATTGTGGATTCTTCCACCTACTTCTTAGAATGTGTCTGCCCCTGCCACCTGGGTGTGTGTCCACAGGCTGAGCCAGATTGTGTCCTGATTGTGGACGTGTCCCCAACACTCAATGTGGGTCCTGGAATACAGCAATTGTTGTCAAATGCCATCAAGTCTGTTCCAGCTGGTGAGCCTGAACTGCTGACCTTGAGGTCCAGTGCATTATCCTGCAGTGCCACACCTAGACACAGTTGTTGTTGTTAAGTGCCGTCGAGCCGAATCTGACCCATAGCAACTCTATATAGAGTTACCGAGGAGCAGCTGGTGAGCTTGAACCTCCGACTTTGCCGTTCAAAATGTCTGGCACATTAACCCACAGCGCCATACCAGAACACAGTATTGTTGTTAAATACCGTGGAGTCGTTTCCGACTCATAGTGACCCCTACACAGGGTTTCCGAGGCTGTAAATCTTTACGAGAGCAGAAAGCCTCATCTTTCTCCCACCGAACCGCTGGTAGTTTCGAACTGCCGACCTTGAGGTTAACAGTCTGATTCATAACCACTACGCTGTTGTTGTTGTTGTTAAGTGCCATCGAGTCGGGTCCGGCCCATAGCGACCCTGTACAGGGTTTCCGAGAGTGTAAATCTTTACGGGAGTAGAAAGCCTCATCTTTCTCCCGTGGAGCGGCTGGTAGTTTCGAACCACTACGCTAGGAGCTGGGAAATGTTTGCTTAAACAAAGGAGGAAGGGAGGAGCCTGTGATAAAACAAGCAAGATAACAAATGACAAAAAAACCCATGAATGAATGCGGGTAAGCAGCCGCTCCAGGTTGGCCTGGGATCGGGCCTCTTGGACTGGACTCTCCAATAGAGGGCCCTCGAACCACCCCGCTCCCAGAACTGCGGCCACGTTGGAACAGCGACTGGGTGACCGGCGGTGGGGCACACTCTCTCCCAGAAGGGGGTCTGCGGGGGACGGCCAGCGGGGCTCATGCTGCCCGCTACAGCCCAGGACTCGGCAAGTTCGTGTTGGATCATCTCACTAACGGGTCCGGCTGCTGGTGGGGCCCACAGGGAGCCGGGATGTCGATGCCTGGAGTTACTGTAAAAGACATGAGCCAGCAGGAGTTCGTCAGAGCTCTGGCAGCCTTCCTCCAAAAGTCCGGGAAGCTGAAAATCCCGGAATTGGTAGACACTGCCAAGCTGGCTAAGCCTAAAGAGCTTGCTCCCTACCAGGAGAACGAACTGCTTCCGTGGTACCGCGCCTGTGCCTCCGGACAGTGCTGGTGTCGGCTCCATGACCACCATCTACGGGTGGGGGACACCAGAGAAACCGAGTCAGGACCAGCCACTTCTTCCGAGGCTCCAAGAGCATGGCCCGCAGGTCCTCCAAGCCCTGATGGTAGTGTTTAGTGCCGTCCGGTAACTCTGTGTAGGGTTTCCAAGGAGCGGCTGGTGGGTTTGAACGCCGACCTTGCAGTTCAAACCGACCTTTCAGTTCAGTTCTTTACCCCACAGCGTCACATCAGGACTACATGACGGCGTTCGCAAACTGACACCTCAGAGACAGATCTGCAGAGAGTCGCTAGACAGGCGGCAGCTGCCACCACAAATGATGCTGGGTTAATAAATTGCCGCTTTCATCAAAAGAATGAATGACTGAATGCCAGAGGGCAAAGGGTACATTTCTGCTCTTTCTCTTTCCTCTCCCTTCCTCAGTTCTTTGGGGCCCACTGCCCACCAGTAAAATGGAACATTATCTCCTGAGACCCTTCCCAGCCTGAAGCTTTGTCCTTGGCTTTCCCGCCCCTGTTGAGGCGCTCTGTTCCTGCCAACTGCCTCCCCTGTGGTGGAAATTCAAACACTGTGCCAAGACAGTAAGGCTGATATTTCCAGAGATAGCATGTGGAAAGAGACTGGTGCTAAATTTAAGCCAACTCCTGGCTCAGCCCCTAGGGCAACTGGGATTTCGTTCAGCTGCGTGAAACAGCTGTGAGACCAACCTAAAGTAGTCAAACCAAAAAGGGGGAGGGGGCACATTTTTGTCTAGTAATCAGGCAGGAGGAGACAATTTGGACTTTCCAAGAAAGTCATCAAGAACCCAGGCTGCTCTGAGGCTCACAACTGTGCGCACAAGGCTTCCAAACTCATGGGTACAAGGTGGATGCCACACATCTGGGCATTATGTCTGAGATCCATGAAGGAAGAAAGGCATAAGGCATGCACCAATGGGATCTGTCTCTTTTCATTATAAAGCAGTAGCTTCCTGTCCAAGAGACTTCTGCTTTCACCCCATTGTTTGGAAATTGTTGCTGTGTGCCCTGGAGTAGGTTCCAGCTCACTGGGAGGGTTTCCAAGGAGAAGCTGGTGGGTTTGAATCACTGACTTTATGGTTACTTGTTGTCTGGTGTTGTCGAGTCAATCCTGACTCATAATGACTTTGCATAGGGTTTCTGAGGAGTACCTGGTGAGTTTAAACTGCCGACCTTGTAGTTCACAGTCCAGTGATGATCCAATAGTGCCACACCAGGAGTCCAAAGTAGTCACATGATTTCAACTACCCGGGAGGTTGGGAGATGTTATTTTTTAAGTAAGCAGCCCTTTACTGCTTCCAATACATGTGAGGCAGAGAAGAGGATGGGATGGTCAGGGCAGGATAATTAGCCTTAGTGGGCAGCGCAGGGTCAAAGATGGAGTGGGAGGTGTGTTTCAAGCGCAGGCTGGGTATTATATATATATGATTCCTGGTGTGGCACTGTAGGATCAGCACTGGACTGCAAACTATAATGTCGGCGGTTCTGACCCACCAACTGCTCCTCAGAAACCCCATATAGGGTTGTTCTAAGTTGGAATAGGCTGGACGGCACTTATCAACAACTAACAGTGAGTCAGTTTCAACCCTGTATAGGGTTTCCAAGGAGCAGCTGGTGAGCTTGAACTGTACACCTTACAGTTTAAATGACTTGCAGCTCAAACCACAAGGTCAGTTTGAACTGCAAGGCTGAAATCTTATACAGGGTCATTGTGAGTCAGAACCGACTCAACAGCACCTAACAACAATTGATGTTGTTGTTGTTGTTAAATACTGTGGAGTCGGTTCCGACTCATAGTGACCCTGTATAGGGTCTGAGGCTGTAAATCTTTATGGGAGCAGAAATCCTCATCTTTCTCCCATGGAATGGCTGGTAGTTTTGAACTGCTGACCTTGAGGTTAGCAGCCCGATTTGTAACCACATAGGAACATATATGTATTTATGTACACATATCTATCCATATATATACACATGCAAGCCTTTTAAAGAGGATTTTCATGACTCAGCAGAAAGCAGTTGCCCCTGCTCTTTTGCCCACCCTGAGGGAACCTCCAGGATCGCCAGAGTTGAACAGGGGTGCCCAGGGAGTCTGACATGGCCTGCAGACTCTTAACAGTGGTGCTGTAATATCGATAATGGGCTGCAAACCACAAGGTTGGCAGTTCAAACCCACCAGCTGCTCCTTGGAAACCCTATACAGGGTCCCTATGAGTTGAAATAGGCTCCATGACACTCAAGAACAACAGGCTTGTGCCCAGAGGAAGGAGGAGTACATCTTCATTGGGCCCCATTCAGCTCTAACTGCTGAGTGTGTAATCCATGGTCAGCTTTCTCCATGAAGTCTGGTCAGTTTTCCCCTTTTGCTGTAGTCACACTGGCTTTTTGCATCTGTGGAACTCCCCAGACATGATGGAGCCTCCTAGACCACCTAAGGCATCTGGGAGCTTGGCAGGCAGAGCTCATGTGAATCTTTCCCATGGTTCAAAGTGTCACTTGTTCCTGGAGCCTAGGCGGCCCCACTTTGAGCTCAGCAGACCTCAGGCCTGGTGCCTGGGGTATTAACAGAGGATAGAGAGGAACCTCGTGTGGTACATCTTTATCACTTTCTCTGACTTGGATCTGGGACACTGTGATTTGGGTGAAAGAGTCAAGGCTGTTCCCTGCTTCTTGGGATGTGCTGGTGGGGCAAAGGTCAAAAGTAGATGGAATTAGTCTTGATGTGCTCTTATGGCCAATAGGGTTGGACCCTCAGGAATGAAAGAGTAAGGCTCAGTGCATATGCAGGGCCCTCAGATGCCAATCCAGGGCTGCTGGGGAATGAAGACAGCCTAGGAGACTGCTGGGCAGGGCAGTATGCTGGCTCTGGAGGGGCCTGGTTCGGTATCACTCTGTCCTCCACTTACCCTCTGCCCTCCCTTGCCTGCCTTCGGTGATGCCTTGAAAGGGATGACAGCACTAACCCTCCTTAGGCGTGACTATAGACTTGCATCTCTCTGAGCCTCAGTTTCTCCACATGATCAGTGACTTCTCGCCTGTCCCTCCAAGCCAGGCCAGCATGTCTACACTAGGAAAGGAGAGGTGATTGGGTGGCAGGGGAGGGGAGGTTTGCCCAAAATAGCCAGGGATGGCAGGATGATGGAGGCAGTGCTGGGCTGGGTGGCAGAAGCTGGTAATTGATTGCTCTGCAGCAGACATGAATAAAACATCACCCCAACTCTGTCTAGGGTTCATTATTTGTTAAGGGGATCTATGAGGGTGGTCCATGCTTGCCCTCCTTCTTGGGGGTTGGGGGGAGGGGGAAGAGGCTCTGACTTGACTCCCTGGTAGCCAGATGACACAGGAGACTGCCAATGAGATGGCCTGTCTTGTCCTCACCACTTAAAACCCTCACTGTGCCCAAAGCCCGCCTGACCATCATTCCCCTGACCATTGTATGCTATCTCATTGCCTGGAATGCCTACCCTTCCCCACCTAAGCAAACCCTCCACTTGGCTGATGAAGTTCTCTCTGGGGGGTTTTCCCTGTGTCAACACATGACTGGGACTCACACCCCTACACTCCCCTGTGTGATACCTAACCACTTAGCAACATGTCTTCCCTCCAGAAACACCCCTACTCTAAAATATGCAAACCAAATCTATGAAGAGTCATCTTCCCCATCAGACTGTCAAAGAGCACTCCTAGTTAGTTGCGTAGTACCTGGGAGGCTGGGAGCTTGCCAGGAGCCATCTAAGATACAATTGGTCTCTATTCACCTGGAGTACCCCAGAAAGAAGGAGAGTCAGCAATAGGAGGATATGGGATGTGAGGCTTATCACTTCCATGAACAACTGCCTCCTTTACCATGAGACTAGAGCTGGATGGTGTCTGGCTACCATTAATGAACAGTTTAATCAAAGATTCTATAGAACAACCCTGACTGAAGGAGAGAAAATGCAGAACAGAATTTTAAGTTCTCAGGGACTCCACACTTTCGGGAACCATAGAGGATGAATAAATCCCTGAAACTGTTGCCCTAAAGACAATCTTTAAACCTTAAACCAAAAATGCCTCTGAAGTATTAAAGGTAAACAATAATTCAGTTTAACCCATAAGGAATGTCTGTCTTGAGCATTGTGCTCTTTTAAGAACTATCTTGGAGTCCTGGTGTGGCAATGTAGAATAAGCACTTAACCGCAAGGTCTGTTTAAATCGCAAGGTCAGTGGTTCAAACTCACCAGTGACTCCTTGGAAACCCTATACTGCATTGCTATGAGTCGGAACTGATTCAATGGCACTTGACAACAAAGACCAAAACTATTATATGCGATCAAGTTGGCAAAAGAATTCTAAAGATAAGATAGGAAGCCTATGGGGGCAGTGAGTTTATGTTAATGGGGGAGGAACAACTCAGAAAAACAGTGTGAGAATGTTTATACTTGAAGAATGTAATCTATGTCACTGAACTGGTAGTGGAGAAACAAACTGTTACATGAGTCATATGTTTTTGCTGTGTGTATTCTCAAGAAAAACAACAACCAAAAAAAAAAAATTTATCTTTTTAAAAAAAGAACAGCAAGAGATATTCCATATATATGCTACACACACAAGAAATCCAGTGGTTTCTGGAGAGCACAAAAAGGCTGGGACTGAGCAAGGGAGAGAAATTTCCACCATACACCCTGACAGCCCTGGGAATTCAGACCTTTCACACACCTTATCCATTGCATCAGTGTACAAGTAAAGTCTGCTAACTGTGGACCCTGGGATTTCACAAGGAGGTAAAACCCTATGGAAATCATGAGGCTACACTCGGCATACAAGCTCCTGTAAGCTGGGCAGCAGCACTGCTTTAGCAGCTGTTGTGTGCCGTCGAATTACTTACGACTCATAGTGACTCCATGTGACAAGCTCACAGGGTTTTCTAGGCTATAATCTTTCTAGGAACATGTTGCCAAGTCTTTGCTCCTATGGAGGACTGGTAATTTTGAACTGCTGTCCTTTCAGCTAGTAACCAAGTATGCTTAATTAGATACTTTTAAGGTGGGTTAATGTGCTGGACTGCAAAATCACTTTGAACCGCAAAGTCAGCGGTTCAAGCTCCCAGCTGCTCCTCGGAGCCAACTCGACAACACTTAGCAACAAGAACAACAAGGCATCCTTGTTTTAGCAGCTAAATGTTGGAAACACCTTAAATGCCTTGGTAGCATTTAAATGGGTTATGCATTGGGCTGTTAAACCTCGAGGTCAGCAGTTAGAAGCCATCAGAGGCTCTATGGGAGAAAGCTGAGGTTTTTTGCTCCTGTCAAGATTTATAGCCTTGGAAACCCTGTCCAGGCTCTCAGTAAGTCAGAACCGACTTTAGAGTACACAACCACCACCACCACCAAGGAACTGGATGAACCAATCCGAGCGCTGGAACCACAACAACCATCCATGAAGAGCATTAAATGGCGTAAAAAGATGTTCCCAAATAGTAAGTGAGGAAAGAAGATGACAAAACTCTAGGAGGGAAATTTAGAACACAAATTTAAATGCATAGAAAAGTATGTGAAGGGAAACAACCCAGATGTTAACATAAAGTGTCCTTGGGCCATTGACATTAGTCTCTTCTGTTTACTTTATGTTTTCCAGAGCCGTATTGCCAGAGGAATTCAGGGAATGACCCTCAGACTCACTGTTTCTCCAGGCTATTGTGGTCCCCCAGCACCCCCGAGCTTGCCCGCTGTGGCATGGAGTTAGAAGGATGCATCTGTGAGGATGTAGCCCTGTTTGTGTGTCTGTGCATACCTTTGTGTATATGTGTGTATCTGTGTGTGCATATGTGCACATGTACACATATGTCCACCTTGCCAACTCCTCCAGGGCAGGGCTTCATCACCATGCTGCTCCCTGCACAGACCTGGTACCAGGGCTGGCCCCCCACCAGCCCACCTCACATCTGCCACCCTGGACCTGGCCTGTCAACTCGCATTTAGCTGCACCACTCTGTGTTCAGAAACAGGGAGACCCCTGAAGTGGGGTGCTGTCCATGGGCACAGGTACACATCCTGCCCTCACAGCTCACACCCACACACTGTTTGGGGAGGAGGAGTATGTGACTCTGGAAGGACTTGGGAAAGGCCAGTTACCCACACACACTACACTCCCTCCAACCCCAGATGGGACCCCAGCAGTGCCTTCTGAGGTTTTGAAATGGTAGCAGAAGTGAGGGTACCCTGCACCTGCCACCCATCACTTTTGAGACTTTGGGCAAAGTCTTTGTTTTCCCTCCTGTGAAATGGGCACATTTGATCTGACCCCTTAGTTCCCATTTGGGTACTGTGTTCTGAGCTTCTAGAAGAAGAGGAAGACGGGGGAAGGAGCAAGGACCTCGGAAGGGTTTGAAGATAAAGCACAGTTGAGGGGAAGGTGCTGTGTGACTGCAGGCAAGTGGCTTTACTTCTCTGGGTCTTAGGTGGTGGGACCTCATCAGCTTGTAGGCCCTTTTACAGCTCCTGATGTAAGAAGACCCAGCTGGGACACAGGTCCCTGCTCAGGCCCTAGGTTGTAGGCCACAACACCTGGACCCAAAAAACAGGCTTGGCTGAAGGAGTAAGTCAGGCCCTGCTGGCTGTGAGGGCTCCTTGTCTGTGTGAGTAAGAATGATAAGGAGCCCTGGGCCCTGACCTCCAACACATCCTGGCCTGCTTGTGGGCACAGAAGGGCAGAAGAAAGCAGGTGTCCCAAGCAGCTGCTCCTCTCTGTCCTTACCAGCAGATGTCTGCACCCCAAGGGAGGCAGGGATTGCTCTTCTGCCCCCTTGCAACAGATGGGCATGTGCCCAGGTTTGACCAGTGAGCCTGAGGGAACATCTGTTGGGGCTGTAGGACAGAAAGCATCTATCTTTCATAGGCAGAATTGAACCATGGCCCCTAAAAGGCATGTTGAAGTCCTAGAGAATTGACTTCCTTTGGGAAAACATGCTTTTTTCTTGCAGATATGATCAGTTCAGTACATGTCATAATGGAGTTGGGTTGGACCTAATCCCTTCTGACACACATAGGAGGAAGACATGCCTGCATCTACATGCATCAAAGGCACATCAATGAACATCGAGAGCCACCAGAAACTGCAAGAGAGGCCTGGGACACATTGTCCCTCAGAACTGCAGAGGAAATTGACATGACCATCACCCTTTCTTATGAGCCCCCAGTTTTATGTTCCAGCCACGCCAGGAGAAAATGGCAGGCAGGGACATCAAAACATGAGGTCAACCTGTCCCTCACGATGCTCTTGAGTCACAGAATTGACCCTGGCTCATCAGTGACATCAAAGTGTCCACATGCCCAAGCATTTGTAACTGGTGTCTGGCCCATACAGCCCCAAACCTCTTGGCTTGCCACCTTTCCTACTCCTTGTCCTCTTCTCTATAAGTGGGTTATATCTCGAGCTGGTGATCAAGGAGAACTTGTGAGCTGTGATGGGCTGGGTCCCTCTCTATTCCTGACTATGGGGCAAGACTGGGGAAACACAGGCCAGGCACCCCCACCTCAGAGTCCTGGGCGCAGGCCCTGGCACACAGGGGACCTCTTATGGACAGAATGACAGTAGGGTCACCAACAAGACTGAGAGAAAATGTCCTCTGGACACCTTCCTTCCTGAGTCCAGGCATCTGTCCGCTAGACCCGCTGTTCAATGAAAAATAATGTCGTTACAATTCCTGCATCTTTGGGATGGCACAATCAAATGGCATTGCTCGGATGAATATGAAAATTGTTCACATGTTTGGGGCCACATTTAACAGCCCATTTTAGAAATAAGGAAAGTGAGATTTAGAGGCATGACTGAATTTGTCCAGGGTCACATGATGGAGCCCCTTAGCTCTACATCACTGGGGCACTGCAGGAAGCTGGGTGCCCTTGCCCTATCGCCTTATGCCTGGAAGTCAGGGTAGAACCACCATCAATTCCTCATTCTCTTCTCATCCTATCTCTTTGATGGTCACTCAGTATTGTCATGGAACTAGGGTGGCCTGACATCCTTCACCCTAGCTTTGTGCCCTTGGGCAAGTCCCTTCACGTCCCTGAACCTGAGTCACCTTGTCTATAAGATGGGTTCAGTAAAACATTTAGTAGGTGTCTCTTGTAGGGCTTGGTACCCTGAAGATTTCACTAATTCCTCAGCATTTCTTGAGTACCTGCTGTATGCCAGCCCCTCCCTCCCCCCCCCCCCCCAGGTTAGGCACAGTGAGAAATAAGTGTACTACATTTGGGGGACAGGCTTATAATTACATTCAGTGATAATAACTCTGATGAGTAACCCCCAAAATGTGGGAGGCTATATAAAACAGGGACCTGCTGGCTGAGCTATCCAGGAAGACCTCAGAAAATGACTTCTCCTCACTTTGCCTCAATTTGTCTATTAAAAGGCAACTACTACTAAATTGAGAGTCCTCAACACTTGGGGTGATTGTGTGATTCAAATGACTAATGTGTGTAGGGAGTGCTGATGTGGTGCTGTGGGTTAATGCGCCAGACTGCAAAGCTGTTTGAACTACAAGCTCGGTGGTTCAAGCTCACCAGTCGCTCCTTGGAAACCCTATGCAGGGCCGTTATGGGTCGGAACCGACTCGACAGCACTTCACAACAACAACAACAACAACAACAATGTGTGTAGCTGTTACTCACCACTATTATCAAGCTCTGCCAACCCAAGAAAGAGTCAGACAGTACAAGTCCTCAGAAAGCTCACGATTGGGGACAGGAAGGACACACAGGGCTAGATGGATATAATCCATGCCATCAGGGCCTAGGTCCCAGATGACTCAGACAGGATCCAACCAGAAGACAGAAACCTCTCAAGTTCTCCCAGACAGAGAGAATTCCGTGCAAGGAATTGGTTACATGAAAGAGGAAGGTTCTGAGAAGTTAAAGGTGGATGGGGTGGGCGCCAAGACTTCGCAGCAGCAGGAAGTTGCTGAGCTAGAGGCATCAAGGAAAGAGATGGGGTTACCAGATTCCAGGGATCACGTTCACTGGGAGGGAGCTGCCCCTTCAGCAGGGCTTTCTGGTGGAGCTGGGGGCAGGGATGAGTCACAGCTGCTGCTAGAGAAGAGGAGAAAGAGAAACATCCTCATTCCCACCTTCAAACTCCAGTCAGTGCTTTCCATTGTCAAACCCTTGAAAGCCTGAGGGCACAGCAGGCCAGGAAAGGAGAGGACAGTGACAAGGATCAGGGCAGGGGACTCACAGATCAGCTCCCAGCAGGGCTGACATCCCCCCAGGGTCCTGCCTAAGCCCCTTCCTGAGACCATTTCTAGCAGGGGCCTGGAATATAATGTTGCTGTTAAGTGCCATTGAGTTGGTTCTGACTCATAGCCACCCTGTTTCTGAGGAGCAGCTGGTGGGTTTGAACCCATGCCTTTGCAGTTAGCAGTCTAGTGGTTAGCTTACAACACCACACCAGGACTCCTGGAACATAATAGGTGTTAGGCATAGTTGTTGAGCGATGAGCGAATAAATGTAGATAGGAAAATAAAGGCCAGGCAGGTTAGAAATGAAGAAAAAAGGAAAGCAGAACAGGTATGTTTAGCATATGTATATTATCCTATCACAGACAGTATTGCACTTGAAGATAGATCCTAAAATGTTCTTCCTCTTCAGTTTGTCATTCCCAGCATAGTAAACCATATGGTTGTTTGATTCACAATGGCAAAAATACCAGTCCATTTCAGCTCACTAATGTCCAGGGTATCGATCTTCATGCACTCCGTTTCATTTTTAATGACTTCCAATTTTCCTGGATTCATACTTCATACATTCCACATTCTGATTATTAATGGATGTTTGCAGCTGTTTCTTCTCATTTTGAGTTGTGCCCCATCATCAAATGAAGGTCCTGAAAGCTTGGCTCCACCCACATCTTTAAGGACAACTTTACTTTGAGGAAGCAACTCTCCCCAAGTCCTATATTGAGTGCCATCCAATCTGAGGGACTCATCTTCTGGCACGATATCAGGCCATGTTTTGCTGCTATTCATAAGGTTTTCAGTGGCTAGCCATTTGTAAGTGACCAGCCTCTTCTTTTTCCTAGTCTGTCTTAGTCTGGAAGCGCCACTGAAAGCTATCCACCATAGGTGACACTGTTGGTACTTAAAATCCTGATAGCATAGTCTCCAGCATCAAAGCAACATACAACCCACTACAGTGTGACAAAAGGACAAACAGTATCAAGCTATAGTCTTCATAATTCCTACCAAATGATTGCACAGTACTATGCAAATATGAGGTGCTTATACAAATCCCATAATTGTGAGTATGGTCTGTGAGTTCTGTGCGGCCATTGAAAGGGATTATGAAAACCAGCAGAGAAGCAGAGAGCACCTTGGGAGGAACATTGGGTGTCAGAGTTGGTAAAGAAGGTTATAGGGTGGTGGCATATATGATCTCCACCTCATAGGAATTGGCCTGGGACTGATGTTGAGAGTGATTCTCCTTCTTCCTTGTGAAGTCAGAAAAGATTAGACACCACCCCCAGACACTTTCTACACAGGCCAAACATGTTTGAACCTCAGGGCCCTTGCACCTGCTGTTCATCCTGCCTGGAATACTCTTTGTCAAAGTATCTGGTGGTTCACTGTCTGTCTTTCTTCAGGAGTCTGCTGAAACATGATCTCCTCCAAGAAGCCTTTCTTAACCACGCTGGTATCCTTCCCTCCCATTTTCCTGCATTGTGTTTCTTCAGAGCACTTACTACCATCTGACATTCTGTCTTCCCGGAGAAACCATCAGCTGTTTGTGAGCAGGTCCCTTGATTTGTACACCACTGGATGCAAACTGACCTATGCAACACTGGGCCATCACCTTCCTGTATCCTGCAGTGCTCATAACCATGGGGACATCAGGACCCGGGACTAGAGAATATCATGATGTCTGACCTGGACCTATTTAGAGGAAGTAGGCTTGGTGTGTGGGAGCAGGAGTCAGAAGAGCTAGTGATGCAGTAAGTTACTTAGTATGACCCTTCTGTTCATAGCGCTTGTGGTACTAAGCAAATGGAATCCTTTGTCTCACAAATGGGGTTGGATAACTTGCTAATAATGTAAAGTTCATGGCATCCTTTTGGGAATTTGTTATTGTTGTTGTTAGGTGTCATTGAGTTGGTACTAACTCATAGCAACCTTATGCACAGCAGAACGGAACACTGCCCGGTCCTGGGCCATCCTCACAATCATTGCTATGCTTGAGCCCATTGATTCTGCCACTTTGTCAATCCAATTTCATTGGGGGTCTTCCTCTTTTTCTCTGACCCTCCACCTTACCAAACATGTTATCTTTCTCCAGTGACTGGTCCCTCCTGACAATATGTCTGAAGTATGAGAGACAAAGTTTGGCCATCCTGGCCTCCAAGGAGCACTCTGGCTGCACTTCTTCCAACACAGATCTGTTGGTTCTTTTGGTTCTAATTCTCCTCCAACACCATAACTCAAAAGCATCAATTCTTCTACAGTCTTCCTTATTCACTATCCAGCTTTGACATGCATATGAGGTGATTGAAAATACACGCAAATAATGTACATGGAACTCTAAAGAGGGAATTGATCATTTTTGCCATCACACTAAGCTAAAACTGAGCCACACCAGAGGTAGAAAGGGGGACCTCAAGACCACCTAGAAGAAGAGATGGGAGCAGGAAACAGCCTTTGGATCTAGAATCCTTACATTGAGAACTTCCTAGACCCAGGAGACAGAGAAAGAGTTGTAGTACCGAAAATAACAAGAGACTATGAGAAGCAGCCACAGAGAAGGCTTGGTGGGCTTCCCCACCCATGGTGAGCACCTTCTGGCAAGGCTTACTGCTGGAGTAGGGTGCCTCTGGGCATTTGTTGGCAGAGCTACAAAAGCCAATGGGGCCTCAGTGAAGGGGCTTCCTGAAGAGCCTCTGCATTACATAAGACGATAGGTGGAATCTTGGACCCCATCCAGAATCTTCAGAGGTGGGAAATTTCCACTTGAAAGGACAAGCAGACCAGCCTGGAGCAGCTAGAAGAACAGAAGATATTTCTTGAAAGAAAAACC
>NW_006408874.1:208406-248019 GCF_000296735.1 Chrysochloris asiatica | reverse complement strand
AGGTCTCTTGTGATACAATAGTGAATAATTGTTATCAGGATTGACTGCGAGGGTTGGAAATGTAAAGGTAGATGTTTTGTAAGGAGGGAAGTGATTGACTTTGCAGTCTAGGAGTGGTGGTCCCTGGGACCATCAAGGGAGAAGTGCAGACAGCGGGATCCTACCTAGAGAAGCAGTGATACCATAGTTGAAAGCAGAGACGATGACATGGAGAGGTGGAGCGGCTGGGAACTTTAGACACAGAGAGGGAGAGGGGCTGTGTGCTGACCACTGGGGTGCAGGCTTGCAATGTATACCCTTTGGTTGGTTGATGATGCATGGAGGAGATCGTAACCATGGCAATGAAATAACATACAATAGGATGAATGTAAAGCTAATGTTCTCCCATGTAAACTATCACATAATTCACAATAAAACATTTTAAAAAAAAGCAAATGGGGCCTATGGCGAAGTCTGCCTTTGGACATGGCTGAGAAGAAGTTGTCTCTATCAAAGAATATTATCTTGAATTGCAGCTTATTTCCCTAATTAACCCCATAACTGGGAGTGTAGTCTGTGAGATCTGTGTGGTCACTGTAATGAATGATCAAATCCAGCAGAGAAATAGAGAATGCTGTGGGAGGGAAGGCTAGTGTCCAAATTAGCAAAGAAGTTGGAGGATGAAGGCATACCTGACCTCAGTCCCATAGGAATAAGCCTTGGGCTATTGATGTGGATAGAAATACCTGCACACCAACTTTCACTGTGCCCGACTTATAGTAGCCAAAAGTATCCCAGTGTCTATCAATGGATAAATGGAGATGCAAAATGTAGGGTAGCCATACAATGAAATATTATTCAGCCACAAAGAGAACTGAGGTTCTGGTATACAACATGGATGAACCTTGAAAACATTCTGCTAAGCGAGAGAAGGTAGACACCAAAGAACAAATACTGTATGCTCTCATTTATATGAAAGATCTAAAATGGGAAAGCCCACTGGTGCCAGAGGCTAGTGGTATGGAGTTTTCTTTAGGGGTGATGAACATGATTTGTAAATAGATAGAGGGAGTGGCTGCATAGCATTGTGGGTGGACTAAATGTCACTAAGTTGTAAAATAGTTATGCTACAGGAATATCATCTTAAGTGACTTTTACCTCAAGAAAAAGAAAAATCAAAACCACATAGGGACCTAGCAGGATCAAGGCAGAAATAGCAGCCAACATAAAAAGATCCTGGAGCTCTTGGTTCAAATCCTTGATAAGCACCTACATTGCACTTCTCTAACTTCCATTTGTCCATCTGCAAAGTGGGGATGGGAACAGCACCTGCAGAAAAAGATAGGCTTAAGTGTACCATAACCATCCCTGAAAAAACAAACTTTTGCAAATAATTAGCACAGGCAATTCTAAGCAATGATGTAAAAGTCTAGTATCTGAAGGTTCTGCAAACTCTTTCCAATATAGAAGTAAAAGCTACAGCTAAGGGAGATTGAAAGGAGCTCTGGTAGTGTAGTGGTTACGAATCGGGCTGCGAACCTTAAGGTTAGCAGTTCGAAACTACCAGCTGTCCCGTGGGAGAAAGATGAGGCTTTCTGCACCTGTAAAGATTTACAGCCTCGGAAACCCTGTACAGGTTCTCTATGAGTCGGAACCGACTCCAAGGCACATAACAACAACAACAACAACAAGGGAGATTGAAGGGCTGTTGAGAGGGTGGCACACATCAACTGGCATGAGTACCCAAAGTCTGTCCCACTGCAAGTATCACATCAATGGCATCCACTTCCAGACTCAGAGCCATCCCACAAGGGCCACATTCGCTGCAGGGAGACCTATGGGGGTCAGGCTGGACTGTCACTGGTATTAAGAGACTTTGGGCTGTCCTGGAACCACCGCTGTGATTGCGTGGTCCACCCAGAAGCCAAGACCTGAGCTGATTGCTCAGTGGTTGCTCAGGGAGCCCACTTCTCCTCCCTGGGCCGACTTTCCCTTTCTGGGGAGGAGGAGAGATCACTCACCTGCTTCTCTACCTTGAACCTTCCCTGCTGCGGACCGGCATGGAGGCTGTGTCCTATAGGGCAGATGAAGCACACAGACAGGGGTTCAAATCCCAGCTTCACAGCTTCACAGCCTTCCACCCTTAGGCAAGAAGTCAGCTCATCTGACTGAGCCCTAGTGGCTTCAGTCATCCTCCTATGCCTCATTTTCCTCACCTGTAAAGTGGGAAAGATAACTACAGCTACTTTGCTGGTTTTGGTGAAGGGAATCAGCACAGACTTTAGACCAGCATCTGGTCTCAGTGTGGGCTTTTCAGTGTGCTTACCTCCTACAGTTTTAGGGTGGGAAAGCAGAAGTTCTTAATGGAGCCTGCAGGGATGATGCTGAAAGGGAATAAAGACTAATGACACAGGCTTGTCCTCCCTGTCCTGACTGGATGGCAACAAGCTTGGGTCCTCCTAAGAGTGAAGACTCTGCCCGGCCGGACTGTAAAGGAAGATCAGGTGGGAAGGAAATGGTTAAGGGGAGAGGACGGGGAGGGAGACAGCCAACATACACAGACACACCAACAGGCCCACACAAGTGCACATAGAGAATGCACAGACACAATCATCTCTGCACACACGGACACACAAGCACACATAGAGAATGCACAGGCACAACCATACATTCACACAGAGACACACACACACACAGAGAACCATACAGATACATAATCACACTGACACACACAGACTAAATGTGCTGCCCATGTGGGAGTGAGGGCCCAGCATGGCCCTGCATAGGGGCAGCTTCGGCCCTGCCAGCCACACTTTATAAATTTTGCATCATCTTAGCTATGAATAGCTTCCTCCACAGCAAGACAGACAGTTCAAAGGGAGGAGCAGGGCCTGAGGCAGAGGAGGGGGAGGCACAAAATGTGCCTGGATTCCTAACTTAGACAGCTCCAGGTTCTGGAAACATGATGCCATGCTGGAGGGAGGCAAGGGCCTCCCCAACAGATCCCACTCAATGAAGGTCTATTTCCACATCTAACAAGTCAAGCCATACAGGGATCCGTAGCCCAACCTCAGACGCCATAAAACTCAGGGGCTTGAGAAGGCCACAGTGAGGCTGGACAGAGAAATCTATAGCTGCTGCAGGAATTCAAGTCCAACCCCACCCTTTCTTAGCTCAGTTTCCTCAATAATAAATTATTATAAAATCACCCTCCTCACAAGGTAGAGGTCAAGGTGTGGTCCCTGGCCCACATGCCCAGATTCAATGCCTAGTCCTACTGCACTAGGCCAAATAACTTTGCCTCCCTGCTTGGAGTTCCTATCTGCAGAATGGGTCATGACATTGCCTACCTGAAGACTGGAAGGTCTGGATGAGAGTGTGAAACATTTCCCATGGTGCCTGGCACAATGGACAGGCCTGTGAATAGTCAGTCGTGTTGTTGTTGTTGTTGTTGTAATGAAGTGCCGTTGAGTTGGTTCCAGCTCATAGTGACCCTATTAGGATTTCAGAAGAGCTGGTGGGTTTGAACCTTTGACCTTGCCATTAGTATAGTCCAGTATTTATCCTAGAACCCCACACCAGAACGTTTGTATAGCTGTTAATTTTTGACCTATGAAACTACTCAGACGTTAATACTGGCACACGCCATAGATCCTATGGGCTCAACTCACAAACAGCCAGGCTGTCTTCTCCAACAGGATGAATGGCATCAGGTCCAGAGGGGTCTGTTGCAGGGGGCTATCTGCACCCTCCACCACCACATTCTGGCTAAAGGGGCTATGGGCCATCTCCTAAACTCCAGAACGTCGGTGAGATCATTGTAAGTGGAGGAAGGATGTCAGTGACCACAGTGATTTGTGAGAGAATGAAACCAACAGGCCCAGACTGGCTCTGTGAGAAGAGAGCATACTGTACACTGAGCACTGTGCCAAATGTTTTATACGGATTAATTTATTTAAATCTCAAGTCAACTCTAGGAGCATGCACTGTTGACGTTTTACAGATACCCATTTTAGAGGTGGGGAAACTGAGGGTTGGGGTGGTTAGGAACTTGTCCTCGATATGGGCCCTTACTCTCATCCCACCAGGTACTTTTGGCTCCGGCTCCTCCCCTGGATGTAGGGGCTGTTAATAATGGCAAGTAATTAACTAGTATATACCATAACCTTGTTCAGGTGCAGAGACAGGGGTTCAAATGGGGCAAAGCTCAAATGATAGAGGACAGGTGTGCATCGTTTTCTCTCCTGTACCTCAGTTTCCCGGGCAATGACAGATCGGGAGTCCAGCCCAGCCCCTCTGCTCACTGACTGTAACCTGTAACCATCTCTGTGCTTCCATTTTCTCACTTGTAACATGGTGTGGTGCAGCCCTGCCTCTCAGTACTAAAGGAGGAAAAGTGCCCAGTGTTCTAAACAAAGCATCTGGCATTGCTCAAGAAGTGGGCTTGGTGCTGGGATTAGTATCGCTGCTGCTCTAAAGTGAGGGGTGTAAGATACCCTATATTGGATGGTGGGTGATTTCCAGCAGCCAGGGGCTCCCCACAGAGGCCTTGAATGCTGTTCAGAGAAGACAGATTCAGAACCTTGGGTCTGGAATGTCCCCTGCCTGCCTACTTCTGTCTCCAGCATCTAACAGGAGGAGCTAAAGAGCAGACACCAAAGTGCAGATACACACAACATGGCTGAGAGGCCAGACATGAAGAATTACTCTGCCCTTCTCTCTCCCCCTACACCTCTTGTCATAACATCCTTTTACTTTTCTCTGATTAGTTCCAAGGTGATGCTGAGGAAACACAAATTTAGAAATGAACCTTAGCCAGTGGGGAAGAGGGCTTTGCTGGCCCTTCAGACCCTGCCCCCTATCATGGCCCTGGAGTCTGGAACATTCCCAGATCGGCAGCTAAGAGGAAGGATCTTCAGAGTCTCAACAGCTGGGGTCTGGATCTTGACTCTGCCACATTCCAATTGTGTGATCTCTCTGTGCCTAGCTTCCTGCTGTCTGTTGATGGTGGTGCCCACCTGGGAGAAGGGTGTAGCAGTGTTATGGTGCAGACAGCTGGCCTGGTGCCCATCAGCCTGCATTCTGGCTAGTGAGGCCAGCCACCTCCGTGGAGGCAAAGCCCTTGGCCCACTCTGCCACCTTGGACAAACCAGGGTTGGTAACACAGACTTCAGGAGGTTGTTGTGAGAATGAATGGAGGCCAACCAAAAACCCTGACTCATGTTGACCCCATGCATGTCAGAGTAGAACTGTGCTCTATAGAGGTTTCAATGGCTAGGATCTTTTAGAAGTAGATTGCCAGGTCTTTCTTCTGAGGTACCTCTGGATGGACTTGAACCTCCAACCTTTCTGTTAGCAGCCCAGTGTCTAACTGTTTGTGCTAAGGACTCCCATAAATGATACTGTTATTGTTACTGTGCAGGAGGCATCAGCAATTCATTCACAGCTTCCTCTGGGCAGAACCCCAGCCTGGGCAGCTCTGAGCCTTCTGGCTTTTCTCAGAGTCTTGACAAGAGCAGCAGGCCTTACCTCCGACTAACACAGAACATTGTGAGCATGCCTTCTGCCTCCTCTTCCCAGGACATAACAAATTACTAGACATGCCAAAGAATCAGCAGCAGAGTCCAAGGCATAGTGGGACAGGGGAGCAGGCAGCGCCCACTAACAAGGGTCCCACTCCTCTGTTTTTATTAAGCAGACTCTGCCTCTGGAAATACACCCACTGCCTGGAGTTGAGGAGTTCTCACTGGTCTCTCTATGCCCAAGTTCCCAGAGCCACCCACAGCTCACTGGTCACACACACCTGGGGACCTGAGAACTTCTCAACTGCTGAATAAATCATGGAAGTCAGGGCAGGTGGCCTGGGACAGGGGCAGCAAGCCAGACATGCTTGGATTGCAACCCCTGATGACCCAACCTAGACCATACAACTTACCCGCTCTTACACAGATCTGTTCCCTACAGCAAAAGGGCACCAATGGTTTATAAAACCTTTTCTAGTTTATTCCCACATCTCACCTCGATTACTTCATCTCTGTGCTAGGTCAAATAAGCAGCTTCTATTGCCTTCTAGAAACTGAACGGTCCTCTGGGTCCCCACTGTCTGACTGTGTCTGTCTCCCCCATCAGATTAGCAGCTTCTGGAGAGCAGAAACCAAGTTAGATTTCCCTCTGTGGCCCCAGCATAAGGCCTGGCATATGGGGCACTGGACCAGTGCACTCAAAAGATGTTTGTTGATTGAATGCATAATTCTTTTCAGCATGTCTAGATTGCAAATATGTCTACAAATCCTGTGTAACAACTTCCAATTGAAGTTGAATCAATACTTTAAGTCTGTGAAACATGAGACTCACGTTACCAATAGGATGAGACAGGTTATTTTGTGCCAATTTTAAGAATGGGTCTCAAAGGGCCTTGTGTCTTCTAGTGTTCAAAATCTCTCTGATGTCATGTAGTCTGGACTGCTGAAGGTCAAAATATGTCTTGGACAGAGAGGCTTAGGTCTCAGTTGAGGTCCCATACAGTGAGCAAGCCCAACAAAAACAGCAGAACTCAGCCCAAATTGTCAACCCAGAGAAATATAAGCTAAATACAATTGTTACTGCATTATACCCCTGACACTGCTATTTAGTGCCGTTGAATTGGTTCCCACTCATAGCGACCCTGTGTAGAATTTCCCAGGAGCAACTGATGAGTCTGAACCACCGATCTTGCAGTTCTAACTAACTTTGTAGTCCAGCTCATTATACTGCAGAGCCACACCAAGACTCCTGACATTAGGGGCTAGTGTTTCCGACACAACATATAACTGATAATACCATATCTCCATTTTCCAGGTGAAGAGATTGAGGTTTCAAAGGGGCAAAGTTCAAAGCCTCATCCCCAACTATACCAAGACAGCCCACCCACTCTGTTATCAAGAAGGATCAAAGTCACAGTATCAGGGAACAAAAGAACTTGCTGGTAGATGGTGGCTGAGACAGTCTGTTAGCATTTTTTATTGTATCACTTAAAACATCATTAATAAGGACTTATCTTTACAGTATCTCCCAAAGAATAAAATACCTAGAAACAAACCTAACCAGGGAAGTAAAAGACCTATACAATGGGGACTACAAAACACTACTGTAAGGAATTGAAAGTAATCATCATAAATGGAAAAACATTGCATGCTCACAGACTGATAAAATTGTGGAAAATGTCAAGTTAAGGTGTAGTGAAGTGTCCCCAGATACTTATCTGTCCAGCTAAACAGCTTGGAAACACTAGGCTGAGCAGGGTGGGCTGGTCCAAGAGGCTCAAGGAGCCAAGGGGCCAAGGAGGTTTAAGAATCAGGAAACAGAGTATGAAGAACACAGGAAAAGGTAAGACCACCATGTCTAGGGCCTCAAAATGGTGGGGCCATGTCCTCTAGGATTTCAAATGGTGGGGTCACAGATGCTTAGGTTTAAAAGAAGTTAGGTTCAGAGCTACACCAAGTTCCAGAGTGCCAGGGAATTGGGGTCCCAATCTGCTGTCCAAAGGGCAGAAGGGATGCCTGCTGGGGACCAAGTGGGTGGAGTTGCCACTCAGGTAACTGGGAGACTGGGGCCAGTCAGTGCTGAGGGAGCAGAGCTGCCCTCCCAGTGGGTCTGGAAGGTGAAGCTGGAGCCCAGTGCTAAGGTCTCACCCAGAATCCAGAGAACGTGACCAACATGCAGATTATAGACAGCAGATCTACTGCTTTGATGGTCACAGAAAGCAGTTATGCTTTGCAAGCCTAGAGAACTAATGTAAATTGTTTTGCTGGGTTTTCCCCTTGTTTGATACCTGTCTTTCCTTCTTTCCCTCCAATTTCTCCCATTTGTAATGGAAATGTCGATCATGTGCCTTATCCACCATTATACGTAGAAAGCAAATACTTGTATTCCAGATTTCACAGGTACACATATGACAAAATTTGCCCCAAGATGGAATTTGGACTTGGTGTTGATTTAATGCTTTGGGGATGATACGATGGGGTCAAAGTGTTCTACATGTGACAAAGAAAGACATAAATTTGGGGAGACCAAAGGGTGCAAAGGGAGCACAATGACTCTATAGGATAAGCACTGAACTCCAAATGACAAGGTTGGAGGTTTGAGATCACCAGCTGGTTCATGGGAGAAAGATGAGGCTTTCTGCTCCCACTAAGACTTATAGCCTCAGAAACTCTATACAGGGTTGCTCTGAGTCAGAGCCAGTTAACAACAACAAAGAGTACACTGTTATGAATTGAATCCTGCCTCCCCAAAACAAATGTGAACTTGGCTAAGCCGTGTTTCTCAGTACTGTGTAATTATCCTCCATTTTGTGATCTGGTGTGAATATCCTTAAGCTGTTAAGTGCTTTTGAGTCATTTCCAACTCATAGCAACCCTGTACAGGGTTTCTGAGGAGTAGCCGGTGGGTTTGAATTACGAACTTTGTAGTTAGCAGTCCCGTTGCTTATCCATAACCTCATTGGGACTCCTATGGGCTACAAATTCTAACCTATATTATGTTAACAGGCAGAATTGAAGACAGTTACATTAATGAGGCAGGATACAATCCACGGGCTTAGGTTCTATCTTGTGTCAATTTCTTCTGAGACAGAAAAGAGACTAAAAAAGTAATAGAGAGACGGGACCTCAGTACCACCAAGAAAGAAGAGCCAAGAGCATAGCACATACTTTAGAACTGGGTTCTCTGTGCTGAGAACCTTCTAGACCCAGTGAAAGATTGATACCAAGACATATGGAGAGCTCCAATGGCTACCGGGACCACAGATGTTGGCAGGAGACCGGGACCTTCCCCAAGAGCCAACAGAGAGAGGAAGACTTCCCTAGAGGTGGCACCCTGAATTTGGATTTCTAGCCTCCTAAAGAGAATTAACTTGTTTGTTAAAACCATCCACTTGTACTAAGATAATGAATAAGGATGAAGTCAGTATAATTTGACCAAGATAAAATATACAAAAATATACAAGAATATGGGACAATTTTGGTAAAAGCCAACACAAAAGACATTCTGGTGCAGCGATATAGGGTAAGCACTGGATTTCTAACTGCAAGGGCAGCAGTTCAAACACGCCGTCCTCTCCTCAGATACCCTGTATAAGGTCGCTATGGGTCAGAACCAACTAGACAATAGTTAACAAGAACAAGAGTCCCTTCTGATCTCTGCTGGCTTCTCTTTTCTTTCATCTCTTATAGTATAAAATATGCTGCAGTTCCTACCCCAGGTAAACTCCCCTTACATCAAATAAGGGTTGTGGCAGGATTAAGGGTGTTGAATGTTGGTTTGGTGCTGTAGGAAAAGCACTAGACTGCTAACTACAAGGTCGGCCATTGAAACCCACCAGCAACTCCTTAGAAATCATATACAAGTGATGCTATCAGTCAGAACTGACATGACAACACTTTTTTTTTTTTAATTTTTTATTGTGAAGTGAGTGAAGTTTACAGGGCAGATTATCAGTTTTACATTCATTTACTCATATTTTGTTTCATTGCAATGATTAAAATCCCTTCCATGTACCCATAAGTTAACACTATCTCTATCCCCCCCTTTTTATGTACACAGCCTCCTGCCCACAGGCACACAGCCTTTCTCAGTCCGTGGGCCCAGAGTCCTCAGTACTCTATCTCGCTATGCCATCTCCTCTGTCACCATCTTTGCAGTCTCTGCTTTTCTGGGTTGTTGTTGTTGTTATGTGCCATGGAGTGGGTTCTGACTCATAGCGACCCTGTACAGGGTTTCCAAGGCTGTGAATCTTTATGGGAGTAAAAAACTTCCTCTTTCTCCCATGGAACAGATGGTAGTTTCGAACTGCTTACTTTGAGGTTAGCAACCGGCTCATAACCACTACACTACCAGAGCTCCAGTTCACTCATGCTCTTCATTCTTGATGGTCCTGAGGTCCTCCTGTTCCTGAAATGAAAGATTAACGACTCCCCCGTTTTAGTTACACATCTTCTACAATTACAGTTGTGACTATCGCAATTGATTGAAACACAAAATCCTATCCCATCATCCCCCAGCCCTTTTCAATAGGATCCATCTGGACAAGAGGAAGACAGTTGTGGTTCTACTCTCATTCTGAAACAAAGCACCCTCATAAAAGCTTGTAAGTCAACCACTTCATGCCTTTATAGCCCCTCATTTTTAATAGCCAATGCCTAAATCGTCCATTCCTAGCAATCCAGTGTACTGAGGAGGAAAGCTTAATCCTTGATATGAAGACTCCTTCCCTCCTGGTTGGAATTTTGAGCAACTACATCCATAAGCAAACATCCAGTTCATCAAATTGTAGCAATTTACGTTTGCTGCATTTATCAAACTTCTTTATCTGCATCGGGTTAAGTTCTGGTCAGCTAGTCATCCAAACTAGGTTAAATGGATACTATCTGCAAGTTCGGGAGTTCTTGCATGCCTCCCCCCACTTCAGACCATTTGGTCACTTCACTCTCAGCTCTAGCCCCCAGTGTCTAGGTCAGTGTTCATGGGCTCAGGAGTTCACATGCCTACCTAAGCTTCAAACCAGCCAGCCCTTCCTCTTCTCTCTCTCATCTCAAGGTCAACAAGTGTCTATGGAACATGACCAAATTCAGCCCATGTCTTCATTGCTGCATTTCCCACACTTCCACTCACAAGTTGATCACCAGGGTGGTCCCCAGTGAGCCTACAACACTGCATGTGTGTCCCCTTTGAGTTTCAGTCTCAGAAAGGGGTTTTATCCTAATGGGCTGACTTTATTTATTTATTTATTTATTTATTTATTTATTTATTTATTTATTTATTTATTTATTTATTTATTTGCCTTGATGGCTCCAAGGTGAATAGCTCACTTGATCTTGTAACAAACAGTTTGCTTTTTTTTTTTTTTTTCATGTTGGTCTTTCTTTCAAGAAATACCTTCTGTTTTTCTAGTCGTTCCAGGTAGGTCTGCATGTCTTTGCAAGTGGAAATGTCCCACATCAGAATGCTCTGAGTGGGGCTCAGGATTCCACCTAAGGCCCTTTAATACACAAAATCTTAAAATAATCCCATTTTCCTGGGAAAATTCTAGTACCCTTGATGTGCATATAGCTATTTGTGTTCTGACTCATATTTCTTGTGGATATATACCAACTAGAGGAATCCAATCAGTTATAGGCTGAAAAAGGGCTTACAAGCTTTCTTTAGTCATAATTCCCAATCTTGTCTATCACACTTAAATGTCTATTTTACAATAAAAGTCAGGAAAAAACAAAATTCACAAGATAGTCAGTCAAGCACCTTAACATTATTTCCCATCTTTTACTCATTCCAACCACATCTGGATCCCTCATGTTCCAAGGTTGTGTAGACATCACTGTTGACTTCGATCCCATTTAGCCCATGCATATCTCCCTCTACTTTACTGTGTATTGCCCTCCCCATCACCTGAGCAATCTTGTGTCTACCGCCATAACCTATGAACTAGCATCCCCTCCCTCCAACAATTAGTAATTATCAAAAAAAAATTTTCTTTTAGATTAGAAATCGTTTCTTAAGATTTTACAGCAATAGACTTATGCAGTAATTGCCTTTTGTGACTAACATCACTCAGTATAATGTCCTCAAGGTTTATCCATGTTATGAAGTGTTTTGCAGCTTCATCATTATTCTTCAAGGTATCATAGTATTCCATTGTGTGTGTGTACCAAAGTTTCTTTATCCATTCTTCCATTAATAGGCACTTAGGCCATCTATTGTGAATAGTACTTTGATAAACATTGATGTGCCTATAGCTATTTGTGTTCTGACTCATATTTCTTGTGGATATATGCCAACTAGAGGAACTGCTGGATCATAAGGTATTTCTCACAGAGAACTTCCAGAAATTCAAGCTGATTTCAGATGAGAACGTGGAACAAAGGATACTGTTACTGATGTCAAATGGATCTTGGCTGAAAGCAGAGAATACTAGAGAGATGTTTACCTGTGCTTTATTGACTATGCAAAGGCTTTAGATTGTGTGGATCATGAAAAACTATGGACAACATTGTGAAGTTGAGTATTCCAGAATACTTAATTGTGCTCATGAGGAACCTGTATATAGACCAATAGGCAGTTGTCCCAATAGAACAAGGGAATACCAAATGATTTAAAATTAAGAAAGGTGTGCACCAGGGTTGCATTCTTTTACTGTAATTACTCAGTCTGTATGTTGAACAAATAATCCAAGAAGCTAGATTATATGAAGAAAATGTGGCATCAGGATTGGAGGAAGACACATTAACAACCTGAGATATGCTGAGTATACAACCTTGCTTTCTGAAAGTGAAGAGGACTTCAAATACTTACTGATGAAGATTAAAGCCCAGAGCTTTCAGTATGGATTGCATCTCAATGTAAAGAAAACAAAATCCTCACCACTAAACAATAAACAACATTCTTATCAACTTAGAAAAGATTGAAGTTGTTAAAGGCATCATTTTGCTCAGGTCAACCATCAACACTCATGGAAACAACAATCAAGAACTCAAACAACCATAACGCTTATACCAAAACCAAGGAAAGATGTCACTAAGAAAGAAAATTATAGACAATATCCCTCATGAACATGGTGGTGGTGGTTGTGTGCTGTGGAGTCGGTTCTGACTCATAGCAACCCTGTACAGGGTTTCCAAGGCTGTAAATCTTTACGGAAGCAGAATGCCTCACCTTTCTCCTGAAGAACACCTGGTAGTTTTGAACTGCTGACCTTGCGGTTCACAGCCCAATTTGTAACCACTGCACTACCAGAGCTCCTTGTGAACATAGAAAATTCTCAACAAAATCCTAGCCAACAGAATCCAGCAACACATCAAAAAGATAATACATCATGACCAAGTGGGATTCATATCAGTGATGAAAGGATAGTTCAATATTAGAAAAATGATCAACGTAATCCACCATATAAATAAGAAAAAAGAAAAGAACCACATGATCATATTGATTGAAGCAGAAAACGCATTTGACAAAACCCAACATCCATTCCTGATAAAAAAAAAACACTCAACAAAGTAGGAATTGAAGGGAAAGTCCTCAACATAGTTAAGAGCATACATACAAAACCAACAGGCTACATTACTCTCAATGGAGAGAAACTAAAAGCCTTCCCTCTGTGAACAGGAACCAGACAAGGATGCCCTTTGTCACCACTCCTATTCAACATTGTGCTGAAAGTCTTAGCAAGAGCTGTATGGCAAGACAGGGAAATTAAAGGCATCCAAATTGGCAAAGAGGAAGTAAAACTCTATGTGCAGATGATATGATCCTATACATAGAAAACTCCAAAGACCCAGTAAAAAAAAGCTACTAGACTTAATTGGAAGATTCTGCAAAGTGGCGATATAAGATCAATATACAAAAATCAGTTGGATTCCTCTATACCAACAACACCAGCACTGAAAAGGCTATTAGGAAAGCAATACCATTTACAGTGGCTGCCAAAAGGATGAAATACCTGGGAATAAATGTAATCAGAGAGACAAAGGACTTATACAAAGAAAACTACAAAACACTACTACAAGAAACCTACAAAATGAAAGAATGTACCATGCTCCAGGATAGGAAGACCTAACTGAAAATGTCAATACTGCCCAAAGCAATTTACACATAGAATGCAATCCCAATCCAGATTTCAACGACATTCTTCAAAGAGATGGAAAAAACAATTACAAAATTTATATGGAAAGGAAAGAGACCCAGGATAAGCAAAGCACTGCTTAAAAAGAAGAATAAGCTTGGAAACCCTTCACTCCTTGACTTCAAAATTTATTACAAAATTTGGGCAACTTGGACATTGGCTACCCAAAACAGCTTGGTACTAGTACAATGAATAATACACTGATAAATGGAACAGAATTGAGAATCCAGAAATTAACCCATCCACATACAGCCAACTGATTTTTGACAAAGTGCCTAAATATATTGCATGGGGAGGTGATAGTCTCTTCAACAGATGGTGCTGGCAGAAGTGGAAAGTGATATGCAAAAGATTAAAACAAAAACTTCACCTCACGCCTTATACAAAAACCAACTCAGCATGGATTAAAGACCTAAATGTGAATCCTAGAATTATGAAAGCCATCAATGAAAAAATAGGAACAAATGTGAGGGCTCCAATTTAGGGAATACACAGACAACCAAACAATTTGAAAATTACACAAACAAAAGTAGACAAAACAGTTGTTTGGGACATGCTAAAAATTAAAAACTTATGTGCATCAAAAGACTTCACCAAAAGAGTAAAAAGGGGAACCCACAAAATGGGAAAAAAATCTTTTGCAGCAACACATCAGACAAGGGACTCATTTCTAAAATATATAAGAAACTACAACACCTCGACAAGAAAAAGAAAAATAACCCAATTTAAAAATGGGCACAGGACATGAACAGACACTTCAACAAGGAGGAGATTCAGGCAGCCAACAAACATATGAATAAATGTTCACGATCACTAGCCATTAGAGAGATGCAAATCAAAAGAACAATGAAAAATCATCTCACACCAACAATAACAGCAAAGATCAAAGAAGTAGAGGACAATAAATGTTGACGAGGATGTGGAGAGACTGGATGTGCCTGCATTGCTGGTGGGATTTCAAAATGGCCCAAACACTCTGGAAAGCAATATGGAATTTCCTCAGCAGATTGGAAATAGAAATACCTTATGATCCAGCAATTTCTCTACTTGGTATTTACCCACAAGAAATACGAGCCATCACATGAGTAGATATATGCACACCAATGTTCATAGCAGCACTATTTACAATAGCAAAAAGATAGAGATAGCCTAAGTGCCCATCAACTGAAGAATGGATAAAAAAACAAAACAGAATGGATAAACAAACTGTGGTACATACACACAATGGAATATTATGCTACCTTGAAGAATAACAAGGAAGCTGCAAGCCACCGCATAACATGGATGAACCTTGAGGACATTATGTTGAGTTTAGTCAGTCACAAAAGGAGAAATACTGCATAGGACCACTACTGTAAAAGATTAAGAAAAAGAACCCATACTAAAAGAGGGGGAAGTTCTTTGCTGGTTACCAGGATGTGAGGGGTGGGGGTGAGGGGAAGGAAAGGAAGGTGGAGCACAGGTTAGGGAATAGACACAGGATAGTCTGGAGGGAGGGAAATGTCAAGAAGAGGGAGGGAAATGGAAGAACAAGGTAAATGGGAGAACAGTTAACCAAATTTGCATGGGCTAAGTGGGACAGAGGTAAATAATGATATATGCACAACCTTGGCAATGCAGGGCTCTGGGATACAGGGATGAGACATGGTTGGAATGGGCAAAAGAGGGGAAATAATATTAAGATGCTTGGTTGTCTTTTGAATCTTAGTTTCCCTTGCATTATATTATAAAATAGACACTTGAGGGGGAGAGAAAGGAATAGCCAGAGATATCACCATAGAAAGCTTCTTCTGCCTATAACTGATTGGAATACCTAAAATGGGGCTACAAGGTGCCCAGTGAAGGAGACTACCTGCGGAGCCTCTGCATTACATAAGACTATAGGTGGAATCTTGAACCCCATCCAGAATCTTCAGAGGAGGGAAATGTCAACTTGAAAGGACAAGCAGACCAACCTGGAGCATCTAGAAGAACAGAAGATACTTCTTGAAAGAAAGACCAACAGGAAAAATACAAAACAATAACAGTAGTCTGACTGATTACTACAAGAACAAGCAAGTTGCTCACATCAAGGCAAGTGGTCCGGTCCCTTTAGGGCAAACTCCCTTCCAAAACTAAGACTCAGTGGGAATACACAAGCAAACATGCATTCTGACTGGTGGCCACGTTGGTCACCGATAAGGGGAAATGAGGGAAAAACAGCAATGAAGCTGCGAGCTAAGCCTTACCACATTCAATAGATTCCTGTGACCTGGTTGGCCAGCAGTATGGCAAGACCTGGGGACTCATGGGCCCAGAGTCAGTAAAATAGCCACAGAAGACTAGAGTGGAGAGTGAAGCGTCCAGTTGATAAGAACAGAGGGCATATGTATAGGAACTGCCACACTTGAAGATAATACCCACTTGACCTGGCTTCAATGGCTGGATGGTCAGAACTCAACTATAAGAAGAAAGAAGAGGAAAAAAAGAGTAATCTGATAAATTTGACATACACCTATGGATGCAATAGCGCAAAAGAAGGAACAAATATTTACAGTGAGGATCATTCCCACCCCCTCAATACACAGGGTAGACAGGGATGGGCAACTTGTTGTTGTTGTTAGGTACCATCAAGTCATTACCAACTCATAGCTACCTTATGCACAGCAGAATGAAACACTGCCCGATCCTGGGCCAACCTCACTACATTTGCCATGCTTGAGTCCATCAATGCTGCCATTTGGCCAATCTATCTCGTTAGGGGTCTTCTTCTTTTTCTCTGACCCTCCACCTTACCAAACATGATATCCTTCTTCAGCGACTGGTCCCTCCTGACAATATGTCTGAAGTATGAGAGACGAAGTTTGGCCATCTTGACCTCCAAGGAGCACTGTGCCTGCACTTCTTCCAAAACGGATCTATTGGTTCTTTCAGCAGCCCATGGCACTTTCAATATTCTCCTCCAACACCATAACTCAAAAGCATCACTTCTTCTACGGTCTTCCTTATTCACTGTCCAGCTTTCGCATGCATATGTGGTTATTGAAAATACCATGGCTTGGGTCAGGCACACCTTAGTCCTCAAGCTGACATCTTTGCTCTTCAACACTTTAAAAAGGTCCTGTGCAGCAGATTTGCCTAATGCAATACGCCCTTTGATTTCTTGACTGCTGCTTCCTTGAGCGTTGATAGTTGATCCAAGAAGAATAAAGTCCTTGACAAGTTCAATCTTTTCTCCATTGATAAGAATGTTGTTTATTGGTCCAGCTGTGAGGATTTTTGTTTTCTTGACATTGAGATGTAATCCATACTGAAGGCTGTGCTCTTTGATCTTTATCAGTAAATGTTTTAAGTCTTCTTCACTTTCAGCAAGCAAGGTTGTATCATCTGCATATCACATGTTGTTAATTAGTCTTCCTTCAATCCTGATGCCATATTTTTCTTCATATAACCCAGCTTCATGGATGATTTGCTCAGCATACAGGTTGAATAAGTATGGTGAAAGAATACAACCTTGTCGTACACCTTTCTTAATTTTAAACCATTCAGTGTTTCCATATTCTGTTTGAACAACTTCCTCTTGGTCCAGGTGCAGATTCCTCATTGGCACAATTAAATGTTCTGGAATACTCATACTTCACAATGTTGTCCACATCTTGTCATATTCTACACAATCAAAAGCCTTTGTGTAGTCAATAAAGCACAGGCAAACATCTTTCTGATATTCTCTGCTTTCAGCCAAGATCCATCAGACAACTTAGACATTGGCCACCCAAAATGGGAGGGCTACAAAGGCAAGAAGTGACTGGTATACAAGCTTTGAGGAAGGAGCCTAGATCCAGAGGGTGCAGAGGATGGTAGAATCGCCACTGAGTAGTATCCAACCTGTCTGGGTAGGGCTGATGAAAGGAAATGTGGATAACACTCATGTGGCACAATAGTGAATAATTGCTATCATGACTTACTGTGAGGGTTGGAAATGTAAAGGTAGAAGTTTTGTAGCAAAAGGAGGGGAGTGGTTGACTTTGCAGTCCATGAACGGAGGTCCCTGGGACCATCAAGGGAGAAGAGCGGAGTGCGGGACCCTACCCAGAGAAACAGTGACATCAGAGTGTTGAAGAGCAAAGATGTCAGTTTGAGGACTAAGGTGCACCTGACCCAAGACATGGTTTTTTCAATAACCTCATATGCATGCGAAAGTTGGACAGTGAATAAGGAAGACTGTAGAAGAATTGATGCATTTTAGTTATGGTGTTGGCATAGAATATTAAAAGTTCCAACAAATCTGTGTTGGAAGAAGTACAGTCAGGGTGCTCCTTAGAAGCCAGAATGGCCAAACTTGGTCTCTGCTGTTTTGGACATATTATCAGGAAGTACCAGTCACTTGTAAAGCAGAGGGTCAGAGAAAAAGAGGAAGACCCCCAACAAGGTGGATTGGCACAGTGGCAGCAGCAATGGGCTCAGGTGTATCAACAATTGTGAAGTTGGCCCAGGAACCAACAGTGTTCATTCTATTGTTCATAGGATACCGACTCTATGGCACCTAACAACAACAACATTAAGGTATTTCTATTTACAACTTTCTGAGGAAGCACCATACCATTTTCCAGATAGAATGAGCCGTTTTACAGTCCCACCAGCAATGTAAGAGGCTCCCAGTCTCTCCACACTTGTGAGCATTTGTTGTCTTCTCTTCTTTTTGAACTTTGCTATTAATGCTGGTGTGAGATAATATCGCATTGTTGTTTTGATTTGCATCTAAGGTCAGCAGTCCAACTCACTAGCCGCTCCTCAGAGATTCTAAACAAGGTCACTTTGAGTCAGAATTGACTAGAAGACATTCAACAACAACAGTGATGATGGCTAATGATCACAAACATTTCATCATGTATTTGTTGGCTGCCTGAATGTCTTCCTTAGAGAAGTGCCTGTTCATGTACTGTGAATATTTTTTAAGTGGGTTATTTGTCTTTTTCTTGTAGCGCTGTTACCATTTCCTATCAATTTTAAAGATTAATCCCCTGTCAGATATGTCATTGCAATATTTTTTTCCCAGACTGTCAGCTCCTTTTTTACTCTTTTAGTGAAATCTTTTGAAGCACAGAAGTTTCTAATTTTTAGTATGTCCCAGTCATCTATTTTGTCTTCTATTGTTTTTTGCAATGCTTGATAGTCTATGTAAGCCACATATTAGAGTCCTTAATTTTGTCCCTATTTTTTCATTGAAGATCTTTATAGTTCTGAGGTTTGCGTTTAGGTCTTTAATCCATGTTGAATTAGTTTTTGCATATGGTGTGAAATATGAGTCTTGTTTCATTCTCTTGCAAATTGATTTCCAGTTTTTACAGCACCGTTTGTTAAAGTGACTATCTCTTCCTCATTTAATATATTTTGGCCCTTTATCAAAGATTAGTTGACTATGTGGATGGATTAACTTCTGGGTTCTCAATTATGTTCCATTGATCTCTGTCTCTTTATCTGAACTAATACCAGGTTATTGTTACCACTGGGGTAGTAAATTTTGAAATCAGGGAGTGAGAGTCCTCTAATTTTATTCTTCTTGTTAAGCAGTGCTTTTCTTATGCAAGGCCTCCCTTTCTTCCATATAAAGTTTATGATCATTTTTTTTCCAATTCTTTACAGAATGTTGTTGGAATCTGGATTGGGATTGCATTATATCTAGGGATTGTTTTGGGTAGTATTGGCATTTTCACAATGTTAAGTCTTCCTATCCATGATCATGGTATATTCTAACATATTTGTAAATCTCTTTTGGTTGTGGTAATGTTTTGTAGTTTTGTTTGTATAGGTCTTTTATTTCTCTGCTTAGATTTATTCCTAAATATTTCTTCCTTTTGGTGGCTATTGTAAATGGTATTGTTTTCCTAATTTCCCTTTCAGTGCTGTCTTTATAAGCATAGAGGAATCCAACTGATTTTTGTATATTGATCTTGTACCCCACTTAAACTTCCAGTGAATTCCAATAATTTTTTTGCTGAGTCTTTGGAATTTTCTATGCATAGAATCATATTGTCTACACAGAGAAAGACTTTTACTTTTTCTTTACCAATATGGATGCCTTTAATTTGCCTTTCTTGCATTATAGCTCTGGCTAAGACTCCCAACACAATATTTAATAGGAATGGTGATAAAGGGCATCTTGTCTGGTTCCTGTTCACAAAGGGAATGCTTTCAGTTTCACTCTGCTGATAGTAATGTTGGCTGTTCTTTTTGTATATATGCTCTTAATTATGTTGAGGAATTTCCCTTCAATTCCTATTTTGCTGACAGTTTTTTTCTGGAATAGGTGTTGGAATTTTTTCAAACACCTTTTCTGCATCAATCAATATAATCATATGGTTCTTTTCCTTTTTTATTTTTATGATGGATTACATTGATTGTTTTTCTAATATTGAACCATCCTTGCATCCCTGTTAGGAATGCTACTTGGTTATGACATATTATTTTTTGATATGTTGTTGAATTCTATTGGCTAGGATTTTGTTGTGATTTTTTGCATCTACGTTAATGAAGGATATTGGTCTATAATTTTCTTTTTTAGTGATGTCCTTCCCTAGTTTTGGTATGAGGATTATGCTTTCTTCATAAAATGTATTAGGAAGTTTTCACCCTTTGCTATATTCTGGAATAGTTTGAGTAGAATTGGTGACAGCTCTTTCCTGAATGTTTGATAAAATTCACCAGTAAAGCCATCTGGACCTGGATTTTTTTTGGTTGGGAGTTTTTTGGTTACCTGACCAACTTCTTTTATTTAACTTTTCTGTTTAAGTCTGTTTAAGTTTTCTGCTTCACTCTGTGAAAGTTTAGGTAAGTCATGTTTTCTAAAAATGTATCCATTTTCAAATCTGTTGGAGTACAACTCTTCATAGTATTCTGTTATTATTCTTTTTCTTTCCATTGGTTCTGTTATGGCACCATCTATGTGGTTTCTTATGCATGTTAATCATGTTTTCTCCCTCTTTTATTTTGTTAGATTTGCCAATGATATGTCAATTTTATGAATCCTTCCAAAGAACCCAGCTTCTTGTCATGTTGATTTTTTCTATAGTTTTTCTGTTTTCTATTTCTTCTCTAATTTTATTATTTCTTTTCTTCTGGCGACTGTAGGTTTACTTTTCTGTTCTTTGGTGACTGTAGGTTTACTTTGTTGGACTTTTTCTAATTGTTGGAGATGTTGTGTTAATGCGTTGAAGTTGGTTCTTTCTTCTTTTTTGATGTGCACATTTATTGTTATAAATTGTCCTCTCAGCACTGCTTTTGCTAAGGCCCAAAGGTTTTGGGTCCTGGTGTGGCACTGTGGGTTAATGCGCCAGACTGCATAGCCATTTGAACTGCGAGGTTGGTGGTTCAAGCTCACCAGCTGCTCCTTGGAAACCCTATATAGTGTCACTATGGGTCGGAACCAACTTGACGACACTTAACAACAACAACAAAAGTTTTGGTGTGTTGTGTTTTCATTTTCATTAGGTTCTAAGATTTTTAAATTTCACTTTTTATTTGTTCTACTACCCAGTAGCTTTTAGTCAGGGTGTTATTCAGCTTCCATGTATTCAATTTTATTTCCTTGATCTTCCTATTGTTGATTTCTACTTATAAGCATTGTGATCTGAGAAGATGCTTTGTAGTGTTTTGATGTTTTAAAATTATGGAGACTTGCTTTGTGGACTAACACATTTTTCATTCAGGAGAACATTTGATGTGCACTGGAAAGGGATGTGCATTGTGCTGTTGTTGATTGAATGCTGTGTACAAATTTATTAAGTCAAGTTGGTTAATTGTGTTTTTTAGTTCCTCTTTTTCTTTGCTGAGTTTCTTTCTAGTTCTGTCTTTTATTGAAAGTGGTGCTTCTGGTTTCTTCGTTCTTCATGCTTTCCTGTGCTGAGTTCGTTTTTTATGTGTGTGCTTTTCCTTGTTAACTTCTTCATAGTTTTAATATTTCCAAAATCTTTGGTTTTCCATTTCTTACTTTGAAGTAGAGATGTATCAAGTTTCTTTAGAGGTACCCGGTACTTTATTAATTTCTTCCTCTTTTAAAAAGGGCCTATTTTATGCTGAAATCTACCTGACCCCTCACTACCTGGATCTCTATTCCTATACTTTTCCCTTCTTTCATTTTGTAGTTGTCCTGATCATAGACTAACATCCCAGATCCCCTAATTTCAATCTTGTAGTTTTGTTCTGCTTGGGCCTCTTCCATATCTGGACTGAGTTCCATGTGGTTTTGCCATGTATGTCACTCTCTGGTTGTTTTCAGTTCTTGTTCATTCTCAGTCCAAAGAATTCCCTTTACTATATTTTGAAGTGCTGGCTTGGCTTTTACAAAATCCCTTAATTTCTGAATAGTTCTGATTTTACAGTTCTATTTGATTTATAGCTTTGCTGGGTATATGATTCTTGGTTGGCAGTTTTTTGTTTTGTTTTTTTCTTTTTTAGAGATTTGTTTATGTCTGCCCATTGCCTTCTTGTTTGCACAGTTTCTGCTGAGAAATCAGAGCTTAATCTTTTCAGATTTCCTTTGTAGGTAACATTTCTTTGTTCCCTAACTGCTTTCAGAACTGTTTACTTGCCTTTGATTTTGGAGAGTTTGCTGCTGCCACAGTGCCAATCCATCTCTTTGAGGGTCTTCCTCTTTTTCTGTGACCCTCCACTTTAGTTAACATGATATCTTTCTATAGGGACTGGTTCCTCCTGGCAATATGTCCGAAGTATGAGAGACAAAGTCTGACCATCTGAGTTTCTAAAGGGCATTCTGGCTCAACCTCTTCCAACACAGATTGGTTTGTTCTTTTGGCAGTCCATGGTACTTTTAATATTCTCCTCCAACACCTTAACTCAAATGCATCAATTCTTCTATGGTCTTCCTTATTCACTGTATAACTTTCATGTGCAATATGAGGTTGTTGGAAATGCCATGTGTATAGGAACCGACTTGATGGCACTTAACAACAACTATATATATATATATATATATATATATAGAGAGAGAGAGAGAGAGAGAGAGAGAGAGAGAGAGTCCTGATGTGGCACTGTAGGATAATGTGCTGTATAATAAGGTTAAGATTGGTTTTAACCATAAGGTCGGCAGCTCAAATTCATTAGCTGCTTCTTGGAAATCCTATACAGGGTTGCTATGAGTTGGAACCGACTCAACAGTACTTAACAACAATATATGTGTGTGTGTGTGTGTATATATATATATAGTTGAGCCAAAAATTATTCGCACTCTGCTTATAACACCCATCCACGGCCATGGTTGATGACAACACTAAGTGTGCACATGAATTGATTCTGTCAAATAGATAAGTGACAGTGGATATTTTCAAAAATTAGCCAATGAAAACACTCTAATCATATTAGAACACTGTATAACTTATTTGCTTCTGCCACAGCACCAGGAGGGATCAGTCAGTGCAGGAAGACATCATGTTTGGTGAAGTTGAGGGCCAATGAAGGTAAGGGATACTTTTGGTGAAACTGATTGGCATAGTAGCCACAACAGTGGGCTTAAGCATGCCTACATCTGTGAGGATGATGCAGGACCAGGTATGTTTTGCTCTGTTGTCAGAATTGACTAGCCAACTATGTATCTGCCTATCTGTCCATTTGCCTATCACATATTCATGCAATGGGATACCCAGAGTATGAAGAGTGAATTACAAATTCCCATAACATGGATAAATGAATACCACAGACAATAGAAGCAATAGAAGCCAAATGTAAGAGCACACATTGAGTGACGCAATTGACGTGAATGAAGTTCAAAAACAGGCAAACACTTTGAAAGTGCTATTTCTCAGAATGGTGATAATGCTCAGGATGCCACTTAGGAGGGGAAGCAGAAGAGCCTGTCGATATGGCTAAGTCTTATTTCTGATCCATGAAATGGTTCATGAAGCACACACATATGTTCTAACACACACATGCTATTCCTAAGATCTGTGTACTGTACATAGGTGAGCTGAACCTTGGGAAAATGGTGGGCAGCATGAGTTCACTTAAAAACCACTGGAGTTGATGAGGAGACACTGAACTTGGAATCCTCAGATCTCAACTTTGTACCTCACCAGCTAGATGACCTCAGGTAAGTCACGTTCCCTTGCTGCAGCTTATGTCCCCAAGGCAGAAGTTAGTTCCACTCAAGCCAGATGTCCACAAATACCCTGGGACATCAAACCTTTCTCCTAACTCCCAAAGCCTGCACAGGGCCAGGTCTGGTCATACCAGAAATTGATAAAAGGAGCAGCAAGACTGCTGCCACTTTACTACCCCCAGTCAAGGCCTCAAAGTTCTGCCCAGCATGGACACCCAGCGATGCAGTTTCCTCCCCATTCCTCCAAAGGACTTTGCTGCTCCTGACCACAGGCCCTTTGCACATGCCATTATGTCCTCCAGACTCACACTCCTTGAGCTCATCATATGACTGCTTCTTTCTTATTTCTCAGGTCTCTACTAATGTCCCTTTGGCCCCATCTACATAGAGACTTCCTAGGCCATAAATTCTGAGAAACCCTCACCCATCCACCACTATCCCTGAGTGTATGAATGACTGCAATTATGTCTGTTCATCCCACTAGCCTGAGTTACATGAATGTAGGTTACATACAGCTGTGTCCCTAGAGCAGGGTCTATATTACAGAAGGGACCTGGGAGATACAAGTTGGATAAGTGAATGAATGAAGGGCCATAAAAATGAATTCAACCTCTCAGAACCTCCTGAGGGATACCAGCACAAGTGGAGCAGACTGGTAGAGATTGACAAAGGAAGTCCAGCTTTTTTTTTTTTTTTTTTAATGTTTTACTGTGAATTATGTGATAGTTTACACGGAAGAACTTTAGCTTTACATTCGTCCTGTTGTATATTGTTTCGTTGCCATGGTTACAATCCCCTCCATGCATCATCAACTAACCAAAGCGTATAACCTGCAAGCCTGCCCCTGGTCATCAGCACGCAGGCCCTCTCCCTATCTGGGTCTAAAGTCCCCAGCCATTCCATCTCCTCCATCTCTCCATGTCATTGTCTCTGCCTCCATTTCTGGCATCACTGCTTCTCTGGGTAGGATCCCGCTCTCTGCTATTCTCCCTTGATGGTCCCAGGGACCTCCACTCCTAGACTGCAAAGTCAATCACTCCCCTTCTTTTGCTACAAAATGTCTACCTTTACATTTCCAACCCTCACAATCATTCCTGATAACAAGTATTCACTATTGTATCACAAGAAACCTATCCGCATCTCCTTTCACCAGCCCTGCCCAGACAGATTGAATACTACTCAGTGGCGATCCTACCTTTCTCTGTGCCCTCTGGATCAAGTCAGCCTAATAGATGAAGAAAATAATTATAATAATAGTTGGAACTCAGGATATCAGCCTTTCCTGAAGTAGAAGCCCTATGAGCAAAAGCTATGAAGTAAGACCACCTGGGCTCAAGTCCTTGCTCTGTACTGTCCCAGAGTGTGTGACATTAGGTAAGTTGCTCTTAGGATCTCTGTGCCTGTTTCCCCAGTCATAAACTGATGACCTGATAGCAGCCACCTCATGTAATAACTATGAAGCTTAACAGAGTTAAGGCCTAGGAAGAACTGGGTATAGCAAGCACCACACACGTTAGTCATTGTTTTTGAATATTTACCATGACAAAAGAATCTCTGGTGGCACAATGGTTAAGCTCTCAGCTGATAACTAAAAGGTCAGTGGTTCGAACTCACGAACTGTTCTGAGGAAGAAAGATGAGGAGTCTTGGTGTGGTGCTGTGGGATAAAACAGTGGACTGCAAGGTTAATTTGAACCATAAGGTTGGCACTTCAAACTCACCAACCACTCCTTGAAAATCCTATACAGGATCACTATGAGTCAGAACCAACTCAAAGGCACTTAAAAACAACAACTTCTGTAAAGATTATAGCCTTGAGAACCCTATGGGGCAGTTCTTTGCTATAGTCTTGGAATTGACTTGATGGCACAGGGTTTGGTTTTGGTTTTTAACCATGGTAGTGTGAAGTAGTGCTATATATCATGCCATAAATGAGAAAACTGGGGCACAATAAAGCTTGTAAGTGGCAGAGTCAAGATGAAAACCCAGTCCTAGTACAACCATTATGGAAAACGCTAGGGAGCTTCCTCTAAAAATTAGAAATAGAAATGCCTTATGTTCCAGCAATCCCACTCCTAAGTATATATATCCAATAGATGTAAGAGCAGTGACACAAATAGATATATGCACACCTATGTTCATTGCAACATTATTCACAATAGCAAAAAGATAGAAACAACCTAAGTATCCATCAACAGATGGATTTGGGTGGTTTTGCATAATTTGACCAAGATAAATGAAGAGACTAAGAAGTATGCAAGAAAAAGGGACAACTTTGATAAATGCTATAATATATATAATTTTTTAAAAACTTTTTATTGTGAATTGAGTGAAGGTTTACAGACAAGATCATAAACTTTACATTCATCAAAGTATATGATTTGTTTCATCTCAGTGATTACAACAGTTACCCTATTTCCTCCCTGTGGTTCCCTATTTCACAAATGAACAAAGCAAAAATATTTGATGTACACATACAAAACAAAAAATATATTTTAATTTAAATGTCCAACGGGTACATTCAACAAGCCAGGCTCCTGCCTGCAGACATACAGCCTTACTCAATTGATGGCCCTAGTGCTCACAGCTGTTCTGTCTCTCAATGCCACTGCCTCTGCCACCGTCTCTGCTATTGCCACTTTTTTTAGGTAGGATCTCATGCTCCACACATGTTCTTCATTCTTGATGGTCCTGGGATCATCTGTTTCTGAAATGAAAGATTAACTACTCCTCCCTCTTAGTTACATATCTTCTACAATTACAGTTGTGACTATCACAATTAATCCTTAAACAAATGAAACAATTGCTCACAAATGAATCATAAAATTCTATCACAATCATCCTCCACCCCCTTTAATCAAATCCATCTGGAAAAGACAAAAATCCATCTGAATACAGTGGGGACTACTTTATACTCCCTCATTCTAAAACTAAGCACATACATGAAAATTTGTAAGCCAACCACTTCATGCCCTTATTAAATTAGCTAATGTCTACATTTCCCATGCCTATCAACTACCAGCTGTTCTGTGGGAGAAAGATGAGGGTTTCTGCTCCCATAAAGATTTACAGCCTCAGAAACCCTGTACAGGGTGCTATGAGTCAGAACCGACTCCACAGCACATAACCACCACCACCGCCATCAGTAACTTCATATGCATGCAAACACTGGACAGTGAATAAGGAAGACCATAGAAGAATTGAAGCTTTTGAGTTAATGGTGTTGGAGGAGAATATTGAAAGTACCATGCACAGATCTATGTTGGAAGAAGTGCAGCTAGAGTGCTCCTTGGAGGCCTGGATGGCCAAGCTTCATCTCTCATACTTCGAACATATTGTCAGGAGGAACCAGTCACTGGAGAAGAATATCATGTTTGGTACAGTGGAGGGTCAGAGAAAAAGAGGAAGATGGATTGGCAAAGTGGCAGCATCAATGGGTTCAAGCGTGGCAACAATTGTGAGGTTGGCCCAGGATCGGGCAATGTTTCATTCTGTTGTGCATAGGGTCACTATGAGTCAGTACCAACTCATTGGCACCTAACAACAACAATAATCTACCTAGTACACTCGGAAACAAGCTTGTTCCTTGATATGTAGAACACTTCCACTCCAGTTGGAATTTTGATTAACTGTACCCAAAATCAAAAGTCTAGTGCATCAAATTGTAGCAATTTATACTTGTTCACAGTGTCAAACATCTGGTCAAATTCTGGCCAGCTAGCCATCCAAGCCAGGTCAAATGGGTATTAGCTGCACATTTGGAAGTTCACAAACACCTTCCTGCACTTCAGACCAGTTGGTCCCTTCATTCTCAGTGCTAGCCACCAGAGGTTAAGGAGATGCCTGTGGGCTCAGGAGTTCACACAGCTCCCTAAACTTCAGACCAGCCAGCCTCTCCTTCTCTCTCTCATCTCAAGGTCAATGGGTGTCAATGGAACATGGTCAAACTCAGCCCATGTCTTCATTGCTGCATTTCTCCCATTTCCACTCACAAGTAGACCCAGGTGGTCACCAGCAAGCATATTAAACTGCTCGTGGATTCCTTTAAAGTTTCAGTCCTAGAAGGGGGTTTTCCTTGATGGGCAACATATACAATTTTGCAACAACAGTAATAACAACCAAAAATTAGGTGTATGGCCATATAGGTAGATATGCATGCATATATGCATATGTTGTTGTTATTAAGTGCCATTGAGTTGGTTTCGACTCATAGCGGTCCTGCATATGGTTTCTGAGGAGTGGCTGGTGAGTTTGAACTGCTAACCTGGCAGTTCAAAGTGATCTTTCTGTCCAGTGCTTATCCTACAGTGCCACATATGTGAGTGCATGTATAAACAAGCATAGGCATATCTGAAGACATATATATATATATATATATATATACACACACATGTTTGAGTATGCTGCATAAATGTTTTTGTTGTTAAGTGCCATCAAGATAATTCCGACCCATAGCAATCCTGTATAGGGTTTCCAAGGAGCAGCTGGTGAGCTTGAACCACCAAACTTGCAGTTCAAATGACTTTGCAGTCTGATGCATTATATATATATATTGTGGTTGTTGTCAGGTGCCATCGAGTCGGAACCAACTCATAGCAACCCCATGCACAGCAGAACAAAACAATGGATCATAGTTACAGAGACTTCCTAGACATATCCAAAAAACGCCAGGGATTAGTTTACAGAGTTAAAAGGTTTAGGACCATAGTTTCATGGGATAACTCAGTCAATTGACATAACTTAGTACATACAGCTAATGCTCCACATCTTAGTTTGGTTAAGTAGCATCTAGGGTCTTAAAGGCTTGTGAGTAATCATTATTATTGCTGTTGTTAGGTGCCATGGAGTTGGTTCCACCGGATAGCGGCCCTGTATAGGTTTTCTGAGGAGTGACTGGTGGGTTTGAACTGCTGACCTCAGCACTCCAGTGCTTATACTACAGAGCCACACTACTTAATGAGAAGCCATTGTTACATTTTAACTGTTAGTCACTACTCATCTGAATAAAAGAAAATGAAGGAAACTAAAGACTCACAGAAGAAACTAATTTCTAGGGCTCAAATCCCACACAAACCCAAGCATCTTCTAACCTGAGACTGAGATAGTACCTGGCTATCACTGCCAACCGTCTGACCAGGAATACAATAGGAGGCCTCAGATAGAAGGGGAGAAAATGAAGAACAAAACTCAGATTCCTAAAACAGGCCAGACCTCCTTGACTGACAGAGACTAGAGAAGCCCCCTGATTGTTGCCCTCGATACCCTTTGAATTTGGCACTGAAATCACTTCTCAAGGTCCCCTTTCAGTCAAATAAATGACTGGCTTATAAAATAAACAACATTACTCTGAATAATGTGTTCCTCAAATATTCAATGCTATGAGACCAAATGGTCGACATTTACCCAAAAGCTAAGATGAAAAGGGAAGCTAGATCAATGAAAGTAAAACAAACAGAATGGAAATAATGAGCATACAGACATTTTTGCAATTGCAAAAATTGTGTCCAATGTCACAGAACAGTTTATAAAGCATGTTAAATGGCCATGACCCTGAGACCAGAAGAGCTACTTGGTATGCCCAGCTACCATTACTGACCATTCTTTAAGATCACAGTAGGAGATCCTGGGTAAGTGGAAGAAAAATGTGGAACAAAACTCAAAATAATAAAAAGATCAGGCTTACTAGTCTGATAGAGACTGCTGGAACCTGAGACTATCACCCTCACACACCCTTCAAGCCTGGAACTGAACTCTCCCCAAATGACAGGCTTGTAAGGTGAACAATAACACGGTGTAGAGCAATCAAACATTGGAAATCCAAACGGATATACAGATATACAGCTCAGGAGACAGGAAGGGATGGGGAGGACAGACAAGTGGAAACAGCAAACCAAGGAGCGAGCGGGAAGAGGGCTGTTACCTTGTGGGGACTGTGATCAATGTCACAAAATAAAAGGTACACAAGGTGCCTGTATGGAAAATCAAGACCATGCTCTGTGAATTGACATTCAAATCACAACAGAAAGTTAAAAAAAAAAAAATAGGATGCTTTTAGGTGTTAAATTTTCTACCTAAAATGGAATTAATTTTGGTTAACTCCTTGCAAACCCGTAGATAATCTTAGACTATGTATATTCTGTATTTAAGTTCTGCTTCTAAAAATTCCATCCTATTTAGACTTTTTTCATATTTTATTATTTCTTACCATCTTCTTTTTTAAACTTTTTATTTGGAAATAATTATTGATGCACAAGAATTTGCAAAACTAGTACAGAGGGGTGCTGAGCATCCATTTTCCCCTTGACTGCATCTTAACATGTATATCTATGTTGTTAAGTGCCATGAATTTGACTCATAGTGAACCTGTATAGGGTTTCTGACAACATAAATCTTGACAGTAGCAGAAAGTCTCATCTTTCTCTTGCTGTCTTTAGTCCATTATTGTTGTTGTTGTTAAGTGCCATTGAGTCAGTTCCAAACCATAGCAACCTTGTATAGGGTTTCTGAGGAGCAGCTGGTGAGTTTGAACCGCCAACCTTGTAGTTCAAACCAACTTTGCAGTCCATCACATTAACCCACTAGGACTTATTGCAACTGCAAAATTGCTGTATTCTTTAGGTTTTCAGTTTCTTTTTATGTTTCCCTATGTCAATTACCATTTTGAAACCCTTATTTCCTAATATATTCGATGACGTCCTGGTATAGTACTGTAGGATAAGGACTGGACTGCTAACCGGAAGGTTGGCTGTTCAAATCCACCAGCCACACCTTGGAGAGCCTATACAGGGTAACTATAAGTTGCAACTGACAGCGCTTAACAGCAACAACAATACATTTGTTGAGACTCTTCTCCCCTGCTCATATTAACAAATGAAGCGCTGGCCATGGGGCTTCTCTGAAACTATAAATTTATTTGAAAATTCTGTTGGTTAAAGTGATTCATATGTAAGATATTTGTTTTTTGGTCAGTCTTATGCTGTTTCATGCCATCCTCCCCTAATAAACCTGTAAAATTAATATTTTTTAAATGGTCAATGGAAACTTAATTTTCTATGTGAACATTTACCTAAAACACACACACACACACAATTTAGAGGAAGAAAAAATATAATTTAGAGGAAGAAAGCAAACCTAGTCCTAGCTCCAGCATCCGGTGCTTCTCCTAACCACGCAGTACTTGGTGGTTCTTTGGTTTCCAGCTCTTCACAGCGTGCTGTGGGACTTTAGGCAGGTGGTCACTCCTCTGAGGTTCAGTTTGGCTGTCTGCATGTTAGAGTATGGGGCCTCACTCTGACCTGCTTACAGTGCCACTGGGGACAAACAGAGCTGGCAGGTGTGCACAACCCGAGTGACCAGGAGCTACCCTCTCAACAGTGCATCAACCACTGGACCAGGTAGCTGCTTGGCCCACCAACCTCACTCATTTATCTTCATTGAGCACACAGATGCCAGTACCATCCTCAGCTCACAGCCAGCCCTTGCTTAAATATATACCCAAATGACATTTCCATTGATTTTCCCTGAATTATGGGCTGGGCCTGTCTGATCTCACATGCTGGCACCCAGCCCCAATTTTTACCATGCTGCTTTGGGGCACATCTACCTTCTCCTCAATGGAGTGACCTTGCCTTATGAAACCTTACCTCTCTAACCTGTGAAATATCCCTAGAACTGGCTCCCCCATTTTGACCCTAAGATCCACAGATCGAGGGCCACATGAGAAAGAGATCAAGGAGAGTAAAAAGGACATGTGGCATTTTGCTGCCATGATTACTTGCGAAGTGGTCTGGAGTGGAGGCTTTCCAGGGGAGAGAGTCAGAAAGCTTAGCGAACACTGGACACCAGACCCAGAGGGTCTTAGGAGGTATCAGAGAGGAGACTGAGCTCTGCAGCACCTGTGGTAGGTGGAAGATCTTGGAAGTGGTGTCCCAGTGGACAGTGAATCCTCTCTAGCTCTCCTCCTGGGCAAGGGCCAGAAGTGTAGAGGCCATACAGGTCCCTGTTAAAGCCTCCTCCCACCCCAACACAACTGATCTTCATCTAATTTCAATACACCTGGGGCAGACACCTTGGCTTCCTGGATGATCACAGCCATCTATGTTGTTGTTGTTAGGTGCCATCAAGTCAGTACTGACTCATAGTGACCCTATGCACAACAGAACGAAGCACTGCTTGGTCCTGGGTCAATCTCACAATCATTGCTACACTTGAACCCATTGTTGCTGCCACTTTACCAGTCCATCTCACTGGGCGTCTTCCTCTTTTTCTCTGACCCTCCACCCTACCAAACATAATATCCTTCTCCAGTGACTGGTCCCTCCTGACAATATGTCTGAAGTATGAGAGATGAAGTTTGGCCATCCTGGCTTTGAAGGAGCACTCTGGCTGTACTTCTTCCAACATAGATCTGTTTGTTCTTTTGGCAGCCCATGGTACTTTCAATATTCTCCTCCAACACCCTAACTCCAATGCATCAATTCTTCTATGATCTTCCTTATTCACTGTCCAACTTTCGCATGCATATGAGGTTATTGAAAAATACCATGGCTTGGGTGTTTTCACAGCCATCTGTATCTCCCTCTAAATAGGACCCATGTCTCACTTAGACACCGCAAGCCCAACCTCCAGAGCTGTGTTGCCCATTACAGTCACCACTGGCCTTATGCAGCTACTTAGATGGAAACTAATGAAAATTAAATTTAATAGAAATTTATTAAATTATTAAATCAATCTCATTAGTTACATTTCAAATGCTGAATAGCCCCACATAGCTGGTGGCTACATAGTGTCTCTGTTGTGTGCCGTCAAGTCAGTTCCGTCTCATAGGGCTTCCTAGACTATACATCTTTATGGGAGCAGGAAGTCTCTTCTTTCTACCATGGAGCAGTAGCTGGGTATGAACTGCTGACCTTGTGCTACCATAGCTCAGCTACCACGCTTGTTGTTGTTGTTGTTAGTGTCACTGAGTCAGTTCCAACTCATAGCAACTCTGTATAGGGCTTCCAAGGAGAAGCTGACGAGTTTGAACCACCAACCTTGTGGTTAAAACCAACTTTGTAGTCCAGCTACCATACTAGATGATGCAAATATAGAACATTTCCATGACCACAGAAAGTCTTATTAAACTTTTATTGGACTTACTGGTTTGCTACTGTTGTAGTTAAGTGCTATGGAGTCCGTTTTAACTCATAGCAATCCTGAGTAGGGTTTCTGAGGCTTTAAATCTTTTTTGTGGAAACAGAAAGTTTCATCTTTCTCTCTCCTGAAGAGCACCTGATGGGCATGAACCATGGCTTTGTGGTTTACTGTCCAGTGTTTATTGTATGGACTCACCGCCCGCCCTTCACTAGGGTGAAGTTGCATAGGTGTCATAGACTTTGGTATGTCTCATAAATTTTGCAGATAATTAATGATATATGTTGTTGTTAAGTGCTGTTGAGTCAGTTCCAATCCATAGTGACCCTGTGTAGGGTTTCTGAGGAGCAGCTGGTGAGCTTGAACCACTAAACTTGCAGTTCAAACGACTTTGTAGTCTGACACATTAGCCCACAGCACCACACCAGGATTCCCTATCATGTCAAATACAAAGACTGAAGCCATAAAAGATAAAGTAAGCTAGATGACTGTGTACTCTTTACTAAAGGGAAAGTTTCCCAAATATAACACCAAAGACAGATGCCATAAAGGAAGAGATTGACATGTTTAATAACAAAACGGTTTAAAACATCTGTAGATCAAAAACACTCTCATCAAAGTTAAAAAGGCAAACTATGCACTGTGAAAAGTATTAGCACATATGCCACAGCTGTTGTTGTTAAGTGCCAGTTGAGTCTTTTCCAACTCATAGCAAACCTGTATAGGGTTTCCAACGAGTGAGCTCAAACCACCCACCTCGCGGTTCATATGGGAAAGGTTAATATCTTCACTATATAAAGAGGTCTTAATGATCAAGTAAGAAAAAGACAAATACTCCCAATAAGAAAAAAGGCAAAGAACATGAAGAGGTAATGTGAGATTGTCTACACTGACAAACCGCTCAAGTCATCCAATCTGTACTCATTTTAGCAAGAGTGAGGTTTTCTTTATTTGATTTTGCAAAATCAGGCACTCAACCCAGTAGACACAGACAGATGTGCCGCATGGCCTGCCACACAAATGGTTTTTATTCTTGTCTCCAAAAAGCCCCTCCTCCAGTTCCAGTTCCTCATATACAACTCTGTGATACATCGCATTTTCCCTCCCCCACAGTGGTTACGAATCAGGCTGCTATCCCCAGGGTCAGCAGTTCGAAACTACCAGCTGTTCCACGGGAGAAGAAGAGGCATTCTGCTCCCATAAAGATTTACAGCCTCAGAAACCCTGTACAGGGTTGCTATGAGTCCGAACCGACTCCATGGCACATAACAACAACAACAGATAAGCCAAAGTGGTTTGCCCATTGTCTTAATGGCTGTATTCTTATTTCAATTCCCTAGTCCTAGAACAGCCAGGTTACATATCCCTCCCTGTATGTAAATCAATAGTCTGCCAGGCCTAGCAAGCTCATGAATTCCTGAAGATGGACCACACCCACAAAAGTTATTTCTCACAGGTAAGCACAAAATGAGGAGGGAGAACTCTGCCACACTCATAATTAGATAAATACACATTAAAATAAAATATAATTTTCAGCTATCAAATTGGCAGGGATTTTTTAAGATGATAATACACAGCAATGATTAAATGAACTCCTTCACAGACTGCCAGTACAACCATCTACGAAGGCAACATACATAAAAAATCTAAATGAAAAGTCATACTGTTTAGGCTAGGAATCTCATTTCTAGGAATGTTGTTTAGAGAATAGACAGAGATGTACACTAAAATTAATGCACAATCATATTGATAATCAGGAAAAAATGAAAGTATTTACCTGAATGGGAAAATACCTATGATTGTGGATGTTGTGTTTCCATTGAGTTGGCTCTTACTCAACCTTGTATATAACAGACTGACACGGTGCCCAGTCCTGCACCATCTTTATGATTGTTGGTAAGTTTCAGACCATTGTTATATCCGTTACATCAAGCCTTCTCATTAAGGACTTCCCACATTTTACCAAACATGATGTCCTTCTCGGTGATGGGAAAGCTAGCTATACTTTCATAGATTGCTTCTTGGAGTGCAAAATGGCATAGCAACTTTGGAAAATACATTGAAAAATACTACAAAACCCATTCATTACACTCCTCGGTATTTACCCAGGAGAAATTAAAATATGTGACCACACAAAACTTATACAAAAATGTTCATAGAACCTTTTTTTCAAAATAGCCCAAAATTGGAAATAATCCAAATACCTATAAACTGATAAATAAATTGTGGTACATTTATACAGTGGAGCACTATACAGCAATAAAAACAAACAAACTTTTGGATAAATCTTAAAAGCATTGTGTTAAGTAAATAAAGCTAAAAACAAAAGGCTATTATACTGTATGATTCTCCGTATCTAACTTTCTGGAAAAACAAAATTATAGCAACCAAGTAAGTAAGTGTTTGTCTGGGGATAGGGATGGGAATGGAGATTGACAGCAAAGGCCAAAAAGAAAGTTTGGGGTTGAAGGAAAGGTTTTCTATCTTGATTAGTGTTGTACAGCTGTCTGAAGGTTAAGTAAAAAAAAGTATCGCTACAATAGTTCCAGTTCATATATGCACAGGTTTATTCTAAATGAAACATGTCTTTGTAATCAGCGGATGGCTGCAGACAAGTCCTCTCAGTAATACATTTGTCGATTTGTCTTAGGGGACCTTCAAAAAATAAAAATAAGAGATCCTAACAAAACTGTGGTGGCGTCTAAGGGGATCTCCTGGGTCAGTTCAATTCAAGGCAGAAGTCAGCTCCAAAGGTTATAGGGACTGCTTTTTTTTTTTTTCTTTTTCTAAAGGATAATCTTGGTAGATTTTCTCCAGGACTATCATGAAGTCTATTCTGAGAAGCTTTAAGAAATTTTAAGAAAACTGCATTGGTGAGAAAAACGCTAGGAAAGTTACACGAAAGAATTTTTTTCCATCGTGACAATCACCTGCTTATTCTTCAAGAGCAGCAAGGCTGTTCTCTGAGAGTTTTGTTGGGAAACCTTGCCTCATAGACCCCACAGTACTGATCTTGCCCCTGCAGGCTTCTTTTTGCTCCCCACACTCAAAGAACACTTCAAAGCAGTGAGATATGAGTCTCTCCAGGATGTGAAAAATGCCATTTTGACATGGTATAAGTCTAAGAGTGCAGAATTTTTCAGGAAGAGTTAGACAAATGGAAACGCCGCCTGCAGATCTAGATGGAGGAATTGTCAAGCAACAATAAATTCATATTTTGTTATTTTTATTTAATAAGTTTCAGTTTCTATGACATTGTAGCAAACCTTTTGACTTACCTATACACTATGTATCAGTCTCATCAAATTATCACTTACAATTGGTGAATCTATTGTATATAAAGGAGCTCTGGTAGCATAGTGGTTATGATTTGGACTGCTAACCTCAAGGTCAGCAGTTAAAAACTACCAGCTGTTCCGTGGGAGGAAAATGAGGCTTTCTGCTCCTGTAAAGATTTGCAGCCTCAGAAACCCTGTGCAGGGTCACTATGAGTCAGAACCGACTCCATGGTACTTAAAACAACAATATTGTATATAAACTACAAATAAAGCTAATCTTTTAAAGTTTTTTTTAAAGACTGTTATAAAATAACATTGTTGATACTGTTTCTATTTTGTGCAAAAGAAGTATGCATCTGAGTCCATCAGAAAAGGCTGTGATCACAAAAAACCCCACACTGGTCACAAAAAGTCTGAGTAGTTTAACAAGACAGAGGTTAGTTTTATGCTCACATCACATCTTAAATAAGTTGGGTAACTCTCTTGGCCAGCTTTCCTCCATATTGTGACTCCATCATCCAGGTAGTTTCTATAATGTGGTTCCTGCCTGCTAACACATGACTTGCACCTTGAAGAAAACAGAAAAGATGGAAATGGAGTATTAACTTGTGTCAACCTGAAATCAACACATGTCCCTACTGTTCATAATCTAGAACACGTCACATGGTCCTGTGAACTATAAAACTAAAGAAATTGAAACAAGGTTTTTTTCCAAGCAGTCATTCTATATGCATGCAGATGTTAGAAATGAATCCCGATGTCGCATAAAAGACACTCGGTGAGACTAAATTACCTTGGCAAAGTAAAATTTACTCTTGCAAGAGGGTGCCTGCGCATAGCCGTACATACACGAACAGGCTAGCGAGCACACCGAGTGGGCAGTCCACTCGGTTTCTAATCCCTGACGCGAGTCTCAAGGCTGTGTCTCACCCTATTGGCTAGGGTTTTGACCGCACAATCTATTCCCTTACTCGGTTGGCTAGTTCAAATTTTTAAGGCGCACATTCCTACTTTAGGAAAAGAAGAGAGGGGTCAGTCTTTGCTCCAGGAAGTAGTTTAAGGAAAAAGAAAGTTATCATAAATTCCTTACTCCAGGAAGTGGTTTAAATAAAAAGAAAGTGACCATAAATTCTTTACTCACTTCAGGAAGTAACCAAAGAAAAAGGGAGAGATCATAAAGTCTTTACTTCAGGAAATAAAAAAGTTACCCGAATATAATAAACAGGATTATAATTTTTTTCCCACACAGAGACAGAGTTTTGCATCTAAAAACAAGTGACCCAAAGTAGGCTAGTTACAATAGTTAAATAAACCTTTGAATGAACTCAAAACAGTAATACAATATCATGTTGTTTCATAATTTAATAAACAATTTCCAAATTAGAGGAGTCAAGTCTCCCATGCATGAAGGAAAAATAAAAGCAAAAATATTCTCCTGAGGATGAGACCACAGAAGTTTGTTGTGTTTTTTGTTAATGAATATAAGTTTCCATGACAACTAAGTACTTAATTTAGCATTAAAAAGGTAATTCCTGAAGATTTAGGCCTCTACCCTTGTAACCATGGTGGTGGTGGTGGTTGAGTGACACCGAGTTGGTTCTGATTCATAGTGACCATGTAGAGGTTCTCCGAGACTATAAACTTTTGTGGGAACAGAAAGCCTCATCTTTCTCCCGCAGAGCAACTGGTAGATTCCAATAGTGACCTTGCGGTTAGCAGTTTAGCTCACAATCCAATCTGCCATCAGAGCTCCTTTTTGTAGCTTGAAATTTAAGTTAAAGAAGCCCACTGTCTTTTTCATTAAATCATAATGTAATGGTTTGGGGTTGTTTTTTTAATTGACAATTATCTTCCAGCCAGAGAGAAAAAACAAATTTACAATGCTGCCAGGCAGCTACTGGTGTAAAGAAACAAGTCAATAGATGCTGAGTTGGTAGCTGTTTAGTCAATTGTTTGATTAATAGTCTTAGTCTTTCTCATGTTTCTAATTTTGGGGGGGTAATTAATTATGTAAGGAGCTCTGGTAACGTAGTGGTCACGAATCGGGCTGCAAACCGCAAGATCAGCAGTTCGAAACTACCAGCTGTTTCAAGGGAGAAAGATGAGGCTTTCTGCTCCTGTAAAGATATATAGCCTTGGAAACTCTGTACAGGGTCACTATGAGTCGGAACCGACTCCATGGCACATAACCACCACCACCAGTTAATTATGTACAGGAGTCCTGGTGTGGCACTGTGGGTTAATGAGCTGGACTGCAAGGTCATTTTGAACAGTGAAGTTGGTGGTTCAAGCTCACCAGCCACTCCTTGGAAACGCTATACAGGGCTACCATGAGTCAGAACCAACTGGACAGCACTTAACAACAATAACAATTATGTATAGATACACAAAGAACAGAGTAAACTACATAACAAAAACAAGTCCAATCTGTAAATAGAAAACAAACCCAGTAGTTGTTTGTGGTTTACAAAAACAAAAAAACAAGTCTCCAAGACAAGGATCAAAACCAGAATTCATAAGCCCACAGAGGCTTACCATACTTCCTGATTGAAACATAGAATTTTTCTATATGGTCACCATACTCTTGCTCAAAAGAAAATCTCAAGGCAATGTTTTCCTTGATCTAAAATATGACTGTTTATTATTATTTACATAGGTGCAGCAAGAATGGTAATTTATCATGTAGTCCTTTTTTTTTTTAACTACTTATTTTAATGTTATTGAGAATACACATAACAAAAGCATACACCAACTCAACAGTTTCTACACATGCAAGTGAATCTTTACTGTAGCTGTTGACAATTTGATCTCTATAGATAGTTCTTAAAAGAGCATTATGTTCAAGGCATTTTTTTTTTTCCTTTTTATTGTGAATTGAGTGAAGGTTTACAGACAAGACCAATAAATAATACACTTTGTTTCATCTCAATGAGTATAATCCTTCCATGGAACAACAGTTATCCCACTTCCTCCCTGTGGCTCCCACTTCCATCCAACCCACCTTCCCATCCTTTCTCAACTTTGTTCTTAGGAACATGTTGCCCCTTTGATTGTGAATGATTGTTCCACACTTTCTGCTGCTCTATCTGGGACCTTCTAATGTGATCCCTTTCAGAGCAGTTGGTAGTGGTACTTAGGCACCATCTTTTCTTCTAGTCTCAGAGTCGTGGAGTTCACATCTTCCATTAGCCCATTGGACTAATTGATTCCAAACATCTTCAGATCTCTTCATTCTTCTGCACACGGAGAGATCAATAACTGTACCTTAGACTGATGCTCATGAGCTTTTAATATCCCAGTTGCTATGCATGTGAAAGTTGGGCAGTGAGTAAGGAAGACCATAAAAGAATTGATGATTTTGAGTTATGGTGTTGGAGGAGAGTATTGAAGGTGCCGTGGGCTGCCAAAAGTACCAATAGATCCATTTTGGAAGAAGTGCAGCCACAGTGCTCCTTGGAGGCCAAGATGGCCAAACTTC
>NW_006408874.1:194949-208306 GCF_000296735.1 Chrysochloris asiatica | reverse complement strand
GTCAGGAGGGAGCAGTCACTGGAGAAGGATATCATGTTTGGTAAGGTGGAGGGTCAGAGAAAAAGAGGAAGACCCCAGCAAGATGGATTGGCCAAGTGGCAGCATGAATGGCAACAATAGTGAGGTGGGCCCAGGATCGGGCAGAGTTTCATTCTGCTGTGCATAACGTTATTATGGGTCGGTACTGACTCAATGGCACCTAACAACAACAACAACACTCACCAAAGTATGTTGGAGAATATTGTCTTTGTGGACTATGTTATGCCAGTTGACCATGGTGTTCCGCAGGCTCAGCTACTCATTTTCAAGGCAGATATTTTTTACTAGTAAAGCAGAAATGCTGTTTGGCTTAAAGAGGATTTCAGAGACATGTTTTTCTTTAAATTTTATTTACTTCGTTGTTGTTAGGAACATACATAGCAAAAATACAACAATTCAAGTTCCTACATGTTATCATCTAATAATATTCTTTAACTTGTGCAATCATTCTCATCCTCCTGTGGTTTTAGGCTGATTCTTTTAGCACAATAATTTCAGGTGTTCATCCAGCTTTGATAGCTCCAGAAAATCTGGAATGCATGAAAATTTGAAACTCTGCTTTGCACTTTTCCCTTTTGATCAAAGACTCTTTTATATTCTTTTATAGAATCTCTAACCAAAATATTAATTAATGGTAGCCAGGCACAATGCAGTTCTTCTGGTCTCACAGTAAAGGAGAGAGTTTTTCATGAAGACAAGTAGCCACACATTCCATAGCCTCTCCTTTTGCTGACTTTCCTTCTTGCTCTGTTGCTCCCGGCAAATAGAAATCAACTGTTGTACTTCATGTGGCCTCTTGCAAGCTTTTAAGACCCCAGGTGCTACACAACAAACTAGGAGGTTTTATATTAGGTTTTATATTAGGCCAATTAACTGAAATATCTGAAACCATGACCCTAAGCCCACAAACCAAGGAACAAATCCCACGCAGTGCTTGGCTGTGCATAAACTGCCTCAGCAATGGCTCTTTTTTGTCCTTGTAAATATACACCACACAACTTTTTCCAATTCAACATTTTACAGCTTGTCTTAGGCAGGGTTGTCTAGAGACGCTTACATATGTACATCTATCAAATGAACGAAGTTCTTTAGACAGGCAGACAGGCAGGAAGGAAGGCAGATAAGAAGGCTGTTGATGGCTTCCTGGATCAGCAGGTAATAGAGCTGGCTACTGGCTCAAGTCCAAAGAACCAGAGATCAGAGGATGAGCCAGATGCAAGCTCCAGACCTAGCAGAAAACAAACAAGCATTGCCTGAGTGTCCAATATATTGGAAGCAGGCCATACCCCTGAGGAAACATCCTTTCCATTGATTTGTTGCTCTTTTCCAATCATCATAGAGCTAACTGTACTGTATCTCACCATAGGGCTAACCACATCTCAGCTGTCAAACCACTAGGAATCCTGGCCCAGTCAAGTTGACACAAAACCTTAACTATTATAGGGCTGGTGCTGAAACTTTTCAATAATGGCGCCTGGAATCACATGCATCATTCTCAACCAGTTAGTTTCCAAGAACTTTATTGTAGAGCCTGGGCCCTACCTATGTTTTGTCAGGGTTGACTGTCCCTCTCTGGTCCCTCAAGATGATGACCTCCAAGACTTGCTTCACTTCTGTAAAAGACTCTCCAGTTAACAAGATGTCCTCGATGTAATGGAAACACTGGACTCTTGACGTCACAAGAATATCTGCACAGCTCCAACATACCATGACTGATGGTTGATTTGTGCAGATACCTTTGTGGGTCAACTTGAAATTCCCATTATTGTCCTGCCCAGGTAAAAGTCAATTGGTCCTAGGAAGAGGCCTGGAGAGTACTATTGAAGAAGGCATTGTTACTGTTGTTATGTGCCATCAAGTTGGGTCCAGCTCATAGTGACTCGGTATAGGGCTTCTGGGTTAGTAGTTCTTATCCTACAGTGCCACACACAGACGTTAGCTAGATCTAATAAAGCATGAAAGATTCCTGTCCCAATACCTGGGCTATGTCAGGCACTGCAGGATTTATGGGCAGCACTACTTTATTTAATTCCCAATAGTCAACTAGCGTTCTCCAGGTCCCATCTGACTTCTGCACCAGCCACAGGGCACTTTGTGCTACTCACAATTTGTAGCATTTGTAGTTCCTGTAAGGTGGTAATGGTAAACAGTACTCCCTCACATTTACCACTCAAATGGGAAATGCCAGGCAAACTAGTTTCCATTTGGCCCATCATCACAGACCTGTTTCACTACCTGTATCCTCAGGGAGAACTTGACCATAGGGGTGTCCAACACAATCCCCGGTAATACATCCATCCCAAGTATGCTCTCGGAGAAAGGATTATGTGCAGCTGCTTTCTTAAGACCCAAAGTGGTCTGTTTTACTCTAATACTGGAATTGCCATGCCCATACACAGCAACCGACCACCCAGGGTGTTTTCCTGAGTTGCTGTGGATGAGTGTGTACTTGGCTCTGGTGTCTACCAGGACCCATGCCTTCTGCTTGTTTCCTGGGCTCCAACAAATGTTTAACTCCACATGCGGTCTCCAATCACCTGTAAGGGCCAGACATGTAGACAACCTTGACCGCATCTCTAATCTATAGGCTGGGGAAGTAATCAATCCCACAAACCTGGCTGAGGGGAGAAGCCCTCAGGTGGTACGGTAGGCCTTGTTGCTGTTGCTAAGTGTAGTTGAGTTGGTTCTAACTCATAGTGACCCTGTATAGGGTTTCTGAGGAGCTGCTGATAGGTTTGAATCACTAACCTTGTGGTTAGCAGTCCAGGGCTTTCCTACCGAACCACCCCACTCCTTGGTGTGAATTGGTACTCACATTTTAATTTTCTATACAGCCCCACCACAGCTGTGTTGGCCTTTGCATCGATCACTTCTGCAGAAGTCCCTGCCCTTCCCAAACTGGTCCCTTCCGTGTTCCAGGGGATTTCCTTTAACACTTTCCGTATACTTTCTTAGCTAAGCTCTATTTCCCCTAACTCAGCCATAGCTTCCCCCCACATCAAATACCTCTGGGTCCACCACTGGGCTAAACATGGCACCAACATCCCATGCCATTTACCAGACCTTGCCCATATGAGTTTGCTTTTAGCTTGCCATTGAACTCTTCCAAACCCAGTCCCACAAATACGAGCGACACATAGACTGCTTTCCTCCTGACCAGCTCCTAACCACGGCATTCCTTTCATCAATGAAGACTCATTGGGTGGCCATACCTAGCAGCTCTGGCACTGAAGTTGACATTTCCCAAATGGCCTCAACTGTCCAATCCAGCGGGGAATGGCTCCTCTGGGTTTTTTGGGTAGTGTGTGAAAGCTGCTGAGTAGTGATATTGTTTGGTTTCTCAATCTCACTAATGTTATGACTCATAGCAACCCTGTATAAAGTTTCCGAAGAGGAGCTGGTGAATTTGAACCACTGACCTTGCATTTCAAATGAACCTTCAGTCCAGTGCTTATTCTACAGCACTTATCCACCAACTGCTTCTTGGAAGCCATTTTGAGGATTTAACAAAATAATCAAACACTGCCTGAAACGTTTCACTGCACATATGCCCTTTCCTGTCTTTGTTTCTTAGATATGTTGTTGCTGTTGTTATATGCCGTGGAGTCGATTCCAACTCATAGCGACCCTGTACAGTTTCCAAGGCTGTAAATCTTTACGGGAGGGAGCAGAAAGCCTCATCTTTCTCCCTTGGAACAGCTGGTAGTTTCGAACTGCTGACCCTGAGGTTCGCAGCTTGATTCGTAACCACTATGCTACCAGAGCTCCTTGACATATGCTTTTATAATGTTACTGGTCACCTAGTCTTGAAGACTGGTCCTTCTTTGTGTGCTTTCTGGAAAAAAGTAACCACCCAGACAGACAACACTAGGAGAGTTTACACTTCTGTGAGGTTTGTCAAAACATCTGCTCACCTTGTGAAGTGGTGCGGAATGCCAGAGTGATAGGATTTTAGCCCACCTGCATGCTGATTAACATTGCATAAACATTGCTTGTAAAAGGGGTCATTGGACACCATTCCTCTTTGTTGTATTATCCTGGGAGCCAGCTTCCTAATAATAATGGATTCTCTCTTTCTTTGTTTATATGGGATGTTTGTTAATTGGACTCAATTGCTCCAGGGCACCAGACCCAAAACAAATTTTGGCACTGAGATGTGGAGCCCTGCCCTGGCTCTGTCCCCTGGGTGTCTGGTCCTGGGGAGACCAAGGGAAAAAGATTGTGTATTCCTCCCAGAATTTGGAGGCCTCTGCTTCCCTGGCTTCTAATAGACTGGGGCCATAAGAGGACTTCACAGTGCTTGAGCTGACACAGAGAAAGTAACTCTTCTGGTGGGGTAAGTGCAGGTATCAGTTGTTAGCTCCAGGATGATAAGTACCCTGTAAAAGCCAGTGGAACATTGGATTCCTTTCAAGACCAGGTAGAGTCCTGTGAAAAAGACCAGCTTGGGTCCAAGAAGGAGTGAATGTCCTGTGATGAGGCTGGGGAGTGGATCTGGTGGGGCATCCCAGAGACGGTGGACTGGTTGATACCAAGGAATTGGCCCAGGAAGTTTCTTTTCCTCTGTAAGGCTTTTCCTACTCTTGATCCCCATGGAGACTTTTCTGCCTCTCGAAACTTTCATTTTAAACTCTACCCAGTGTTTGCAGTTCTCCTTCAGTATTTTGCTTCTCCTTTCAGACCAAGAGCCCCAGAGCCCCTAAACCAACCTGGGGGTCAACTTGTGGGATTAACTAACTATAAAATCCAAGTGGCTAGAAGTTGTTACTCAGGGTGTGCAAGAATACACCCTGACGGGCTTTGCTCTCTAACCGCAATAAAGCAGATATCAGTTTGACAAAGCCTCGTACCAAAAGTTAGAGGGAAAGGTATTTGCAGTCAGCTTTGAAAAAATGGCAGGGGGAGGGGGATTTGTGGACAATTGACAAATTTTATCTTACCATGTAAAGTGGGAAACAGGGACAGTAAGATTCCCAGGATGAGCCCTCTTGGGCTCATTTTGGAAAATTGGTGTTACTTTGGGGGGCGAACCCCTTCAAGCAGAGAGAACTCAAAATGCTATGTAATTAGGTTTGGCCACAGTAGAAATTGGCAGATGGAGTAAAGTAGCAGAAAAACAGGTCCAATGATTTTAATACAGTATTACAGTTTGATTCATCTTGTAATAGAACTCATAAGTGGGATGAAAAGTTGTATGTGGAATGTTTTATGACTTTGTGGAATGACAGGCTAAAAATAAGGAAAGAAGCCTCCTAGCTCCCTTGAGAAGCAAGACAAAGGAGCAAGAGACACAAAAGGTATTATTAGAACAGGACTGTGATGTGCCTTTAGAGTCTCTTTTACTTCCTATAGCCCCAACAGCACCCATTGTAGACTGTCTGACTTATCTATCGGATGGTGAAGCAATTGTTGAAAATACACAGGGAAGTGATAGACAAATATGGTCTCTGCCCTGTCCACACACAAAATGAAATCACATTCGGCCTGTGTCTTCCTTCTCAGGACTATACCCCCTCTCATGTGTACTAATTCCTGTCCCAGGTGGGCAGCAACCACAATTCAGCTGGGTTCATACACCTTTCTCTTCCTCTAATTTGTATAATAGGGGGAAAAAATGGCAACTTATCGACCTGACCCATTTACAATGACTGAGCATTTTCCCCAGGTTTTTCCATGCATCAACCTACCTGGGCAGATTGCCAAGCACTCTTAAGTGCCCGAGGAAGGGAGAATGGTCCTGTCCAAGGCAAGGGAGAGGGCCGAGGAGCAAGTTGATGAACATGTGGATGGAATGCCCTTGAGGGAAGCAGTTCTCTTCATTGAACTGGGTTGGGGCACAAATCCTGGGTGCAGGGACAAAATTGAGAAGTCTAAAACATCTGTTGTATGGACTGAGGAACAGGGACACCAGACCAGGATGCAGTGACTCATTGCACGTAGACCACCACAGTGTCAGGAAGAGCAAAGTGTGTAGAACCAGTGGTCACAGAACTATCACTCAACATTGTCCCACCATGAATCAGACAATGCCCAATTCATGCGGAAGGGAAGACAGGACTTACAGACTCAATAGCCAAACAGAGTGGGGACTGCTTCAAGAGTATCACTCACCTTTCAACATCCTCATCCTCCCTGTGAAGAAGGCATCCATGGGTAAGTACCATTTTGTGCAAGATTTATGGGCAGTCAATTAAGTATTAAGACTGCACCCATCAGTACTCAGCCCATATATGCTTCTGGCCACCCTGCCTGCTAGCCAAAAGTCTCTTTGTAATTGACTTGAAAGACATCTTTTGCATATCACTGTTGGACAAAAGCCAGCCCATATCTGCATTTGAAAGGGGAAGATGGCAAAACAATTTGCCTGGTGGGTGTATTTTGCCCCCAGAATTCTCAACCACCAGATCCTATTCCAAAAACCTCTGACTAGAGATTTAAAAAGAGTGCCTCATTTGAGAAACAGAACGATCCTCCATCCTCCAGATGGTCTCTTAGTAGCCAGTGATTCAAAAAGTAACTCTATCTAAAATACCTCACAGTCAAACTTTCTGGCTGAAGCTGGTTACAAAGTGTCTCTGGGGAAGCGCTAAATTAATCTCCAAGTGGTTCATACCTAGGTTTCCTCATCACACAAGAAAGGAGGAGGCTACTGCCTGAGTGGGTAGAAGCCATATGCAGGAACCCCTCCCTGAACAAGAAACAGCTGTGGGGTCTTAGGGGTCATGACCGGGTTTCACAGAATTTGGATCAAATTTCAGAGTTACTGCCCAGTCTTTTTATCAGGCACCCAGTAAACTGAAATGGTGGTGGTGGTGGTGGTAGCCGTGTGCCGTGTAGATCATTCTGACTCATAGTGACCCTGCATAGAGTTTCTGAGGCTGTAAATCTTTACGGGAGCAGAAAGCCTCATCTTTCTGCCATGGAACAGCTGGTAGTTTCAAACTGCTGACCAATGGACAGCTAAATGAAATGAATGCCCAAACACATTCACCAATTTAAAAGCTTGCCTGATGGGGGATCCAGAGTACCAAAAGCCTTTTGAGCTTTATATAAATGAACAAAAGGGAGTGCCTGTTGCAGCCCTAACACAGACTCTGGGACCTTGGCACTGATGTTGTTGCTGTTGTTGTGAAGTGCCGTCGAGTCAGCATAGCAACCCTGAACAGGGTTTCCGAGGCTATAAATCTTTACGGGAGCAGAATGCCTCATCTTTCTCCCACGGAGCAGCTGGTAGTTTCAAACTGCTGACCTTGCGGTTCACAGCCCTATTCATAACCACTAGGTTGCCTATTTCCCCAGAAATCTTGACTCAGTATCTAGAGGGTGGCCATCCTGTCTGTGAGCAGTTGCTGCATCCAGCATTGTAGCTAAAGAAACAGATAACTTTTTCTAGACAACTGGACTGTCTTACAAGGAGCTCTGGTAGCGTAGTGGTTACGAATCGGGCTGCTAACCTTAGGGTTGGCAGTTCGAAACTACCAGCCGTTCCACGGGAGAAAGATGAGGCTTTCTGCTCTCCCGTAAAGATTTACAGCCTTGGAAACCCTGCACAGGATCACTATGAGTTGGAACCGACTCCATGGTACTTCACAACAACAACAGACTGTCTTACACCCCCCACTCAGTGATTGCAGTATTAGAACAGAAAGGATGCTTATGGCTAACATCCAACAGGCTGGCACTATACCAAACACAGCTCAGAGGAAATACAGATCTCACCATTCAGGTGAGTGCACGGCTAAACCCTGGAACTTTACTTCCTTACAGTCAGTTGTGTTAATTGAACATAATTGTTGTGAGGTTTTGGACAACGTTTACTCCAGTGGCTGGTGAGCTTGAATCACCAATCTTGAGGTTCAAATCGACATTGCAGTCCAGCACATTAACCCTTAGCGCCACATGGGGACTCCTAATCTTTATACATATTCTACAGATTCTAATTTTGTGTTCAAAACTCTTCATTCCCATGGGCTGCTATGGAAATAGAAGGGGTTCCTGACAGCTGCCAGGGAACTGTTTAGTGTGGCCCCAAAATTGCACTGCTAGTCGAGGCAGTGCTGAAGCCACAGGAGGTGGTCACCATGCACTGTGGAGTTCACTAGAAAAGGGATTCCCCATCATCCACGGAGACAATGTGGTCCATCCAATCAGGCTGCCAAACAAATGGACACATGGGTGACCATAAACACCACTCTCTTTATTTATTTTGTTTTGTTTTGTTTTATTGTGAATTATGTGAAAGTTTACATGGGGGAACATTAGCGTTACATTCATTCTATTGTATTTTGTTTCATTGCAATGATTACAATTCCCTCCATGCATCATCAACCAACCAAAAGGTACACCCTGCAAGCCCGCCCCACCCCCCACCCCCAGTGGTCAACTCACAGACCCTCTCACTCCCTGAGTCTAGGGTCCCCAGCTGCTCCATCTCTCTATGTCATTGTTTCTGCCTCCATCTCTGGAGTCACTGCTTCTCTTGGTAGAGTCCCACACTCTACTCCTCTCCCTTGATGGTCCCAGGGACCTCTGCTCCTGAACTACAAAATCAACCGCTCCCCTCCTTTTGTTACAAAACGTGTACCTTTACATTTCCAACCCTCACAATCAGTCCTGATAGCAATTATTCACTATTGAACCACAAGAGTCTTATCCCCATCTCCCTTTATCAGCCCCGTCCAGACAGGTTGGAAACTACTCAGTGGAGATTCTACCTTCCCTTACACTCTCCCTCTTGAAAGCTTGTAAACCAGTCACTTCTTGCCTTTGTAGTCCCCCATTTTGGGTAGCCAATGTATAACTTACCCATCTCTGTCAACCCTAATACACCACTCTCTTACCTGACTTCCCAGTTGAGGTAATGAAAGAAGGTTCTTACTAAGTTATTTTAAATATGTTTACACCCTTTAATCATTGTTCCCAATCATTAATGTCGGGACCTGCCTCGACAGGGAAGTTTGGTTCATGAAGTAGGGAGATCTGGTGGTGAAAGAAATAGAAAAAGAATACACACAAAGACAAGACAAGAGAAACAAAGAGACACCCCGAGACCAGAGTGGATGCAAGACTGGCAGGCAGACCCTGGATTGCAGGCATCATGGCCCTGCAGGCAGTAATGCATGCAGGATTCAATCTGCATCCGTCTTTTATTTCAGGGAGGGATTTTACACAAAGGAAGAAGGGGATTATTAAGACAGGGTACAGAAATGAAATGTGATTAATCATTCAAAACAGGACACAATGATTTACAGGAACAAATTCTAAAATATACATCGCAAATGGTCTTAATAATCTAACATCCTTAATTTTCCAAAAATTCAAGCAAATTGTTGTAAATTACTTTTTAGGCTCAAATCCTAAGGCAGCGACTCAAGGTGTCTCAAGGCTAATTAACATACCTATAGCACTTAATCTCTAGTGGGTAAAGGTGAAAAGGATTTAAAAGGTCTGAAGAGAGTCAAGCTGTTTCAGCTACCTGGCTTAGGCTTTCAGGAGGAAGAAGGACCTCTAGGTTAATGGATTACACCTGGAGACGATTTGAGGAGGTTGTCACTATTATTCCTTGAACAATACTCCGGAATTCGCCAATCAACTTTGAGTGAATTCCCTGAGCAGATTGTCTCCAGAGCCTCTTTGCGGAATCCCAGCAAACTTGCCTTTGGAACTTTTATGGCCTCGGCTTTAGAAGAGGTTTTTGTTTTAATATTTGTTCATGGGTATCCAGGGCTCATGTATTAAGTTAACATCAAACATAACTGAATAACTTGATAAAGAACAGTTTTGCCATGCTTGTCAGGTGGCCAGAATTTGTTCCTCAGAGAGATTTGTTCCCAGGACCCTACACACTGACAACACAGTGGAGACATTAAGAAAGGCACATAAGAAACCATTCTCTCAGAAGCTACAATTACTGGAGTTAGAAGCATAGAATGAATTATAAGACCAAAGAAAGTTATACAGAGGTAGCCCACCAGTGAGTTCGCAAAAACCAATGAACCCGGGACATCAGGAGGTCACTTCCTTTGGCCCTCAGGGTCCCTGGCTAGCCATCCTGAGTGGGCCATCATGTAGGATTTTCATCCATGACACAGGGCCTCAACATCTCAGTGCTTTGCAGTCCCCAACACATTACTGATTTGAGTAGCCTTTCTCTTGTGTACGTGCTCCTGGCTAAATGATGTAGTATTGTATTATTCATTTAAACTTAGAAGAAGGAAGCAAGCTGGGTGGAAAACCAGAAAGTTAAAATCTCATGCCTGAAAGGAAAAAATGTACCCTTAAGACAATTGTTTTCCTTAAAACCATTAGTGCTGTTTAGAGAAGCAGAGGGCAGTCACATCCTAAGATGTAAGGGGCTGTAACCCAACAGAATGTCGGTTGTACTCCTGGATGGGAGAGCCATTAAACTCTGAGAAAAGAATGTAGCAATACAGATGGGTTGGTATCCAGAAGGGTATAAAAATTCCAACCGTATGGGGGAAAGAGAATCTTTGAGAGAGATCTCACTGTCTTCCAGATCTGTCAACAAGATGTACGTTGATTCTCATCCATTTCTGTGATTGGCTGCAGTGACTGGCAGTCAGACCTTTTGTCTGGAAACCATAAGTACTCCTGTTTGCAGTTCCAAAGATCTACAGAGGGGTTAGGACTGGGGAGGAAAATAGGACACCCATGGTTGGAAACAAAACAAACACCCTTGGGAAAGGTTTTCATACCAGCAACACAGGTATACTCAATTCTTAGTCACCTTCATCAAGCTTCGTGTTTGGTAAAAAAAGCTGGGTGTGAGTGGGTCCCAGAATTTTGTGGAAGAAGAACTAAGAGGAGCTACCCACTGGGTGTGGAAACTTGCATCGCTTTTGGAAAAAAAAAAAAAATCCAAAATGCAGGTACTTAAATTGACTGGCACCCAATGGCCAGACCCATTTCTGGGGAAAAAATGGCAAATTGATTTTCCTGAGGTCACCAGCACAAAGCATAGAGTGAAGTTTTCACTAGTATCTGTAGATACCTTTTCAAGTCAGTCAAGAGTCTTTCCTTGTCATCCAGGGACTACAAAGGAAGCTATAAAGTTCCCACTAAAAAGATCATTCCAAGGATTGGATTATCCCGAAATATCAGCAGCGACAACGGTTCTCATTGTCTGTCTTCAATAGTACAGGAAGTGTCCTGAGTTCGGGGATTAAATGGGAACTCCATGCTGCTTAGTACCACAGTCAAGTGGTAAGACTGAGAGAAGGAACCAAAAAATAAAAGGACATTTAAGTAAACAGTGTCAAGAAACTAGGCTTCCATGAACTAAAATCCTATCTGTAGGCTTGTTGAAAGTATGTACAACCCTGAGGTTGTTACTGTTAGGTGCCATCGAGTGGTATCGACTCATAGGGACCCTATGCACAACCGAAAAAAACACTGACCAGTCCTGCGCCAACCTCACAATGGTTGCTACATTTGAGCCAATTGCTGCTGCCACTGTGCCAATCCATCTCATTGGGGATCTTCCTCTTTTTTCTCTGAACCTCCACTTTGCCAAACATGATCTCCTTCCCCAAGGACTAGGCCCTCCTGATAATATGTCCGAAGCGTGAGAGATGACATCTGGCCATCCTGGCTTCCAAGGAGCATTCTGACTGTACTTCCAACACAGAGCTGTTTGTTCTTTTGAAAATCCATGGTATTTTTAATGTTCTCCTACAACAAAATAATTAAAATACACCAAATCTTCTATGGTCATTCTTATTCAATTGTCCAATTTTCACATAAATATGAGGCTTTTGAAAATACCGCGTCTTGGATCAGGCACACCTTAGTCTTCAAACTGACATCTTTGCTCTTCAACACTTTCAAGAGGTCTTGTACAGCAGATTTGCCTAATGCACTATGTTATTTGATTTCTTGCCTGCTGCTTCCATGAGTGTTGATAGTTGATCCAAGTAAAATGAAGTCCTTGACAACTTCAATCTTTTTTCCATCTATATGGATGTTGCTTATTGGTCCAGGGGTAAGGATTTTTATTTTCTTTACAATGAGATGCGATCCATGCCAAAGGCTTAGATCTTCATCAGTAAGTATTTTAAGTCCTCTTCACTTTCAGCAAGCAAGGTTATGTCATCTGCATATCACAAGTTGTTAATGAGTCTTCCTCCAAACCTGATGCCATGTTTTTCTTTATATATTTCAGTTTCTTGGATTATTTGCTCAGCTGCTCAGCATACAGATTAAATAAGTATGGTGAAATAATGCAGCCATGGCACACATCTTTCGTAATTTTAAATCCTTCAGTTCCCCTTGTTCTCTTCGAACAACTGCCTTTTAGTCTATGTATGGATTCCTCTTTTTAAGTGTTCTGGAGTACCCATTCTCCCCAATGTTGTCCAAAGCTTGTCATGATTCCACAATCTAAAGCCTTTGCATAGTCAATAAAGCAGAGGTACACATCTTACTGCTATTCTCTGCTTTCAGCCAAGATCCACCTGACATCAGCAATGATATTCCTAGTTCCATGTCCTCTTCTGAATCCAGCTTGAACCTCTGGAAGTTTTCTGTCAACGCAACCATTTTTGTATTATCTGTATTATCTTTAGCAAAATTTTACTTGCATGTGATATTAATGATATTGTTCAACGATTTCCACATTCTGTTGAGTCACTTCTCTTTGGAATGGGCACACATGTAGATCTCTTTCAGTCAATTGACCATGTAGTTGTCTTCCAAATTTCTTTCATAAATGAGTGAGTTCCTCCTGTGCTGCATCAATTTATTGAAAGATTTCAATTTGTATTCCATCAATTCCTGGTGCCAATGCCTTCAATGTACCTTGGACTTCTTTCAGTATCACTGACTCATAATCATATGTTACCTCTTGAATTGGTTAAACCAACTCATAGCGACTTTATGCACAGCAGAACAAAGCACTGCCCAATCCTGGGCCAACCTCACTACTGTTGCCACGCTTGAGAACATCGATGCTGCCACTTGGCCAATCTATCTCGTTGGGGATCTGCCTCTCTTTCTCTGTCCCTCCACCTTATCAAACATGATATCCTTCTCCAGTGACTGTCCATCTTGACAATATGTCCAAAGTATGAGAGACGAAGTTTGGCCATCTTGGCCTCCAAGGAGCACTCTGCCTGCACTTCTTCCAAAATGGATATATTGGTTCTTTTGGCAGCCCATGGCAATTTCAATATTCTCCTCCAACACCATAACTCAAAAGCATCAATTCTTCTATAGTCTTCCTTATTCACTGTCCAGCTTTCACATGCATATGAGGTTATTGAAAATACCATGGCTTGGGTCAGGTGCACCTTAGTCCTCA
>NW_006408874.1:186155-192989 GCF_000296735.1 Chrysochloris asiatica | reverse complement strand
TTTCAGATTGAAGAAGTTGGTAGAATTCTTCTATTTCATCCTCACTGGCTTTAGTGGTTGGTGCATAAATTTGAATAATAGTGGTATTAACTGGGCTTCCTTGTAGGCGCATGGATATTATCCTATCACAGACAGTGTTGTACTTAATGACTGATCTGGATATGTTTTTTTTGACAATGAATACAACACCATTTCACTTAAATTTGTCATTTCTGGCATAGTAAACCATGTGGGTCATCAGATTCAAAATGGCCAATACCAATCCATTTCAGCTCACTAATGCCTAAGATATCGATGTTTATGCGTTCCATTTCATTTTTGACCACTTCCAGTTTTCCCAAATTTATACTTCATACATTCCATGTTCCGATTTTCAGTGGATGTTTACAGCTCTTTCTCTTCATTTTGTGTTGTGCCCCATCAGCAAATGAAGGTCCCGTGGGCTTTACTCCATTCACGTCGTCACAGTCAACTCTACTTTGAGGAGGCATCTCTTCACCAGTCGCATTTTGAGTGCCTTCCAACCTGAGGGGCTCATTTTCCGCTATTATATCTGACAGTGCTTCTCTGCTATTCATAAGGTTTTCAGTGACTAAATATGTGGAAGTAGATCATCACTCTTTCTTCCTAGTCTGTCTTCATCTGAAAGCTCACCTGAAACCTGTCCACTATGGGTGACCCTGCTGGTATTTAAAATACCGGTGGCATAGCTTTCAGAATCACAGCAACTCATAAGCCACCACAGTACGACAAACTGACAGACGAGTGGTGGGTTTTGTCCATAGAATCATTCAATATGACAAATCAAGACTTGAATATTTTCTTCAGTTCCCTAAGCTTGAGAAATGCTGAGTGTATTCTTCACTTTTGGTTTTCTGACTCCAGGTCTTTGCACATCTTGTTATAATATTTGACTTTGTCTTCTCAAGCTGACCTTTGAAACTTTCTATTCAGCTCTTTACCTCTTCATTTCTTCCATTTGCTTTAACTTCTCTACACTTGAGAGCTAGTTTCAGAGTCGCTTCTGACATGCATTTTTGAATTTTCCTTCTTTCTTGTCTTCTTAAGGACCTTTTGCTTTCTTCCTGTGTGATGTTCTTGATGTCATCCCACAATTCTTCTGATCTTTGGTCTTTAATATATAATGCATCAAGTCTGTTCTTCAGATGATCTCTAAATTCAGATGGGATATGTTCAAGGTGATATTTTGTCTATTGTTGACTTGTTTTAATTTTCTTCAGCTTCAGCCAGAATTTGCATATGAGCAATTGATGGTCAGTTTGGGCTGATGAGATGGAGCTTTTTCACCATCTCTTTCCACCAATGCAGTCTATTTGATTTCTATGTATTCCATCTGTTGAGGTCCATTTGTATAGTCATGTTTTGTGTTGTTTAAAAAAGGTATTTGCAGTGAAGAAGTCATTGGTCTTACAAAATTCTATCATGTGATTTCCAGCATCATTTCTAGCACCAAGGCCATATTTTCCAACACTGATCTTTTCTCTTTGTTTCCAACCTTTGCATTCCAATCTCCAATAATTATCAATACATCTTGATTGCATGTTTGATCAATTTCAGACTGAAGAAGTTGGTAAAATTCTTCAATGTCATTTTCACTGGCTTTCGTTGTTGGTGCACAAATTTGAATTATAATGGGATTAACTGGTCTTCCTTGTATGGACATTATTCTATCATCGTTGTACTTCAAGACAGATCATGTTCTTTTTGATGATGACTGCAGCACCATTCATCTTCAGTTTGTCATTTCCAGCATAGTAAACCATGTAATTGTCAGATTCAAAATAGCCATTTCCAGTCCATTTCAGCTCGCTAATGCCTAAGATATTGATGTTTATGCTTTCAATTTCATTTTTTACAATTCCCAATTTTCCTAGTTTCATATTTCATATATTCTATGTTCCAGTTATTAATGGGTGTTTGCAACTGTTTCACCTCATTTTGAGTTGTGCCCATCAGTAAATGAAGGACCTGAATGCTTTACTACATTCATGTCATCACAGTTAACTGTATTTGAGGAGGCAGCTCTTCCCCAGCCATATTTTGATTGCCTTTCAACCTTAGGGGCTGGTCTTCCTTAAGAGTAGGTTAAAATCAAGTCCCTTTGAAATCCTTTACAGGAAACTATACTTCCTCATTTCCTTGCCTAGCAAACATGAGGGTGATGTTGTTGTGTCTCAATATTGCAGTCAGCTTTAAAAAAAAAGGGTGGGTAGGGGGGCCTTGTGAACAATTGGCAAAGCTTGTCTTACCATGTAAAATGGGAAACGGGGCCAGTAAGATTCCCAGGATGAACCCTCACTAATCCACGTATTTTCCAGCCTCCACTGAGCAGTCTGGACTAGTCAGAAGTTCCGTCTGGAAAAGACTGCACACATTTTTCAGTGGGGGAAAAAGAGGAAGACCCCCCAATGAGAATGATTGACACTGTGGCAACTACAATGGGTTCCAACATAACTAAATTAAGAGAATGGCACAATGTTTCATACTGTTGTCCATACGGTCACTATGAGTCAGCACCAAATATACGGCATCTAACAACAACAACAACCCACTCAAAGAGATGCCATCAACCCCAGGGCCCCACAACCACACCAGCTAGGTGGCAATGGTCTCATGCCATTGTTGCCAGAGGTCCTTTCAAGTCAATCAGTTTGGTGAGTATATATTCCCTCATTATCATGGTCTCATTCACAGGCTGATTGCCAAAGATCCCCTGCTGCACTGTTGTATCTGGGGCCCAGTTTTTCTTTAAGCTGGGAATCAGGCCTGGGAGAGCTACCTCAGACTGAAGGTCCCATCATCTTCCTCAAGTACCTCCTCTTCAGAGTCTGTGTCTCCATCTTCACAGGTAATCCAGGTTTTGGTGTCCCAGTCATCCTGCATCACAACTTCATAAACCAGCAGTTGAGCATCTCTAGCTTCATTTTCTGCTTCTCTAACTTACTAGCTAGGTCCCTCACAACTAGAGGGGTAGTCTTGTGCGTGCCCCACTCCATCAGAGACACACACAAAATGCTCCTGACAAATTCAGGCTAAGTTTATTGCAGTGCTCTTACAGATGAGACAGCTTTCCGGTGATGGGAAAGCAGCTAACTGAATTTTTCACCACTGAGTGGAGATGAAGTATAGTTTTTATAGGTTGTTGTTATTAAATTCTGTCAAGTCAGATCTAACTCATAAAGACCTTCCATAGGGTTTCCAGGATTGGCTGGCGACCTTTTGGTTAGCAGTCCAGTGCTTATCCTACAGCACCACACCAAGATTCCATCATTATAGGTTTGGTGCTGTTGTTAAAAGCCATTGAATGGGTTCCAACCTATAGCGACCCTGTGTAGGGTTTCCAAGGAGTAACTGGTGAGCTTGAACTGCCAACCTTGTGGTTCAAACCTACCTTGCAGTCTAGCACATTAACCCATTGGCAGCATGACAGTTTATATAACAGTCTTGGTTACATAATAGGGTGAGCACTTGTGCTTACTTATTTCTCTTTAAGTGCCAGAAAGATACTAGACTTTTCTCTGGACTCATCTTCTCACACTGATGAGAGTCCCAGAAAGGGCCAAGGCAATTTACCAGTTTCAGCATTTTTATCATACAGTCTTTCCCTAGAGCTGCTGCCCTGAATTTAGACACCTAGCCTCCTAAACCGTGAAAGAATACATTTTTGTTTTTTAAGCTATCCAATTATGGTATTTCTGTTATATCACAACTAGATAACTAAGACAGCAAAATAAAGTTTAGTCAAATATTTTTAAATATTAGAAAAATTTCTCAAAATGTAATGAGTAACCTTATTTTCAAAGAAGAGAAGATATTACAGTTCATTTATGAAAATGTGTGATCATAATCCTTACAGAGAAGAGAACTTTATATATCATATATAGCAATCCTGAGAAATAAAATAACATGACTATAAGGTATATAGCTAAGATATACCAAAAATACACCAAGACTTAAGTTTCTAAACATTTGAATACTAATGAAACGGTGAGTAAATAATGTGATTTCCAGTGAAGTCACTTACTTTGATGCTGTTAGATTTAAATTAAAGAAATGAAGTTCCTACCAAAATGTGGCTGTTGTTGTTAAGTGCCATTGAGTCGGTTCCCACTCATAGATAGCGACCCTGTGGAGGGTTTCCAAGTTGGTGGGTTTGAACCGCTGACCTTGAGTTTCAAGACAACCTTGAGGTCCAGTGCTTTATCCTACAGTGCCACACCAGGACTCCAGTACAAAAATAGTTTTCTCTAACAGCAAGCAAAATATGAGACAATTATGTTTTGTTTATATATAAATATAAAAAGGAGTACTGGTGTGTCACCATAGAATAAGCTCTTAACCTCAAGGTTGATTTGAACCACAAGGTATGTGGTTCAAACTTACCAACTGCTCCTTGGAAACCCTGTACAGGGTCGCTATGAGCCTGAACTGACTTGACAGCAATTAACAACAACAACAAACATAAAGATATTTATATAAATTTTTATTTGTAGCACTTTTCTCCTATAAAACAAAAACAGATCTTTTGTGGATTACCATGAAGTTTTAAGGTGGTCAGAAGTTTATCATAGGTCACTGAGAAAGACTTGGATATCTTAAAATGAAAGTCACAATAGTAAAATACCTAACTTCATCAAAAGACCTAAGGCTTGGTTTTCATAGTCAAGGACATAAAAGTTAACATAAACTCAATTTATTTTAATGTGACACAAAAGCTTTAGCTATCTAGGTAGATTACAAAGAAAAAATTTAACTTTGCTAAAATTTTAACACATCTCATAGCCTTTTAGAATTGTCTCCAGGGTTTTTTTCCTTGCTATGTCCTTTGATATTCTGGAACAAAACTTTGTTTATAGGTCTGAAATGCATGAATTGTTGCCATAAAATATCAGTTAAACACGTCTCCATTTTAATTTATGATATTGTTAATGTTGATAGCTGCACATCCTATTTAAACACACATACAAATTCTTTAAGGACCTTCATAAATTTAAAGAATATAAAGGCATTTGGGAACAAAATAAAATAAAACAAATATTGCCTTCCGCAAAGTAACTCTTTCCTTTTGAACAATAGACATACGTACACAATTGTATTCCTCTGAAACGATTTTTCCTTCTTATAGTCTCAACTGCTAACTGATATTTTAACTTTGAAGAAACCCAATTAATTTCATTTTATTTCACAGAGAATACTGAGTGGGACTATCATGAACTACATGTCACTAACCAGCTTTTTTTTTTGAAGGCCAGTTGTTAGGTGCCGTCAAGTCAGTTCTGACTCATAGTGACCTTATGCACAACAGAATGAAACACTGTCTGGTCCTGTGCCATCCTCACAATTGTTACTTTTGAGATCATTGTTGTTGCCACTGTGTCAATCCATGTCGTTGAGGGTCTTCCTTATCACTGACCAAGCATGATATCCTTTTCCAGAAAATGGTCCCTCCTATTGTTGTTGTTAAGGAGCTCTGGTAGCGTAGTGGTTACGAATCGGGCTGCTAACCTTAGGGTTGGCAGTTCGAAACTACCAGCCGTTCCACGGGAGAAAGATGAGGCTTTCTGCTCTCCCGTAAAGATTTACAGCCTTGGAAACCCTGCACAGGATCACTATGAGTTGGAACCGACTCCATGGTACTTCACAACAACAACAGACTGTCTTACACCCCCCACTCAGTGATTGCAGTATTAGAACAGAAAGGATGCTTATGGCTAACATCCAACAGGCTGGCACTATACCAAACACAGCTCAGAGGAAATACAGATCTCACCATTCAGGTGAGTGCACGGCTAAACCCTGGAACTTTACTTCCTTACAGTCAGTTGTGTTAATTGAACATAATTGTTGTGAGGTTTTGGACAACGTTTACTCCAGTGGCTGGTGAGCTTGAATCACCAATCTTGAGGTTCAAATCGACATTGCAGTCCAGCACATTAACCCTTAGCGCCACATGGGGACTCCTAATCTTTATACATATTCTACAGATTCTAATTTTGTGTTCAAAACTCTTCATTCCCATGGGCTGCTATGGAAATAGAAGGGGTTCCTGACAGCTGCCAGGGAACTGTTTAGTGTGGCCCCAAAATTGCACTGCTAGTCGAGGCAGTGCTGAAGCCACAGGAGGTGGTCACCATGCACTGTGGAGTTCACTAGAAAAGGGATTCCCCATCATCCACGGAGACAATGTGGTCCATCCAATCAGGCTGCCAAACAAATGGACACATGGGTGACCATAAACACCACTCTCTTTATTTATTTTGTTTTGTTTTGTTTTATTGTGAATTATGTGAAAGTTTACATGGGGGAACATTAGCGTTACATTCATTCTATTGTATTTTGTTTCATTGCAATGATTACAATTCCCTCCATGCATCATCAACCAACCAAAAGGTACACCCTGCAAGCCCGCCCCACCCCCCACCCCCAGTGGTCAACTCACAGACCCTCTCACTCCCTGAGTCTAGGGTCCCCAGCTGCTCCATCTCTCTATGTCATTGTTTCTGCCTCCATCTCTGGAGTCACTGCTTCTCTTGGTAGAGTCCCACACTCTACTCCTCTCCCTTGATGGTCCCAGGGACCTCTGCTCCTGAACTACAAAATCAACCGCTCCCCTCCTTTTGTTACAAAACGTGTACCTTTACATTTCCAACCCTCACAATCAGTCCTGATAGCAATTATTCACTATTGAACCACAAGAGTCTTATCCCCATCTCCCTTTATCAGCCCCGTCCAGACAGGTTGGAAACTACTCAGTGGAGATTCTACCTTCCCTTACACTCTCCCTCTTGAAAGCTTGTAAACCAGTCACTTCTT
>NW_006408874.1:181399-186055 GCF_000296735.1 Chrysochloris asiatica | reverse complement strand
CTTGTAGTTCAAATGGCTTTGCAGTCTGGCGCATTAACCCACAGAGCCACACCAGGACTCCACCTATTAGCATATTCAAAATATGAGAGACAAAGTCTCCTCATCCTGGTTTCTAAGGAGCATTCTGGCTGGACTTCTTCCAAGACAGATTTGTTTGTTCTTCTGGCAGTCCGTGGTACTTTTAATACCCTTCTCCAACAGCATAATTCAAACGCATCAATTCTTCTACTGTCTTCTTTATTCATTGCCCAGCTTTCAGATGCAAATGAGGCAATTGGATCAGGCACACCTTAGTCCTCAAGGGATGTCTTTGCTCTTCAACACTTTAAAGAGATCTTTTGCAGCAGATTTGCCTAATGCAAAATATCATTTGATTACTTGATCGCTGCTTCCAAGACAGGTGATTGTGGATCCAAGTAAAATGAAGTCTTTGACAACTTCAGTCTTTTCTTCATTTATCATGATGTTATTGTTTGATCCAGTTGTGAAGATTTTTTTTCTTTCTTTCTTTGCATTTAGGTACATTCCATAGTGAAAGCAGTAGTCTTTGATCTTTGCCATAAAGTATTTTAGGTTTTCATTGCTTCCAGCAAGCAAGGTTGTATCATCTGCATATTGCAGGTTGTTAATGAGTCTTCCTCTAATCCTGATGACACATTCTTCATATAATCAAGCTTCTCAAATTATCTGCTAAGCATACAGATTGAATAAGTATGGTGAAAGGATACAACCCTGGCACACACCTTTCCTGATTTTAAACCATTGTTTAAAACCATTGTCCCCATGTTCTGTTCTAATTATTGCAGTCTTGGTTTATGTATAGGTTTCTCATGAGCAGAATTAACTGTTTTGGAATACCCATTCTTCACAATATTTGGTTTGCTTGTTTGTTTGTTTTTAATATAGACACTTTGTTGTTGTTGTTAAGTGCCGTCGAGTCGGTTCCGACCCATAGCGACCCTGTACAGGGTTTCCGAGGGTGTCAATCTTTACGGGAGTAGAAAGCCTCATCTTTCTCCCGCGGAGCAGCTGGTGTTTCGAACCGCTGACCTTAAGGTTCGCAGCCCGATTCGTAACCACTACGCGAAGTTTTAAACAAATGTAAATGTGCCACAAAGACAAACATAGAACACCCGCATGAGGGAAATCATAGAAACTATGGTGGATTTCCAAAGTTCTGTCTCCACATGTGAACTTACACAAGGCATGGGGAACAAAGCAATCTCTCCCCCACAATCGTGAAGTTAGCAGCAGCCCTGCATCACATGGCCAGGCCCAAGGAAAGGAGGGAGGAGACTATCGCAGATAGGAAAGCATATAGTCTCTAAGGATCTTGGGGTGTGACATCACAACTAAGTGACCATTAATGGCTGTGCTTAAGAATGTTGCTGCAAGAGCTGGTTGGGGGAAGTAGCCCCCAAACCCACTTTTATTTTATGTATTTATTTAACTTTTTACTGTGAATTGAGTGAAGATTTACAGAGCAGGTCATCAGCTATACATTCAACAAATTACGTAATTTGCTTCATTACATGGTTGCAATCCCCTCCAGACACCAACAGTTAACAACATTTAGCTCTATTCACTTTGACTATTGTATTCCTCCCTGCCTCCCACCACCTTCATCTTTCTCTGCTAATCTCCCTCTTGTTGTAATATTACCTGCCCTCTCACCCATGTTAAAAGGTGTATACCCTCTAGCCCATGTATAATTTCCCATTCCCCCCACACACTCACCCGCCCCCCCAACCATCATAAATTTTTTTTTCTTTTATCAGGAAAACTCTTTTATAACTTTTTACAACATTGGTCTCAAACAATGTTTGGCTCCTTGAGATTGACTAATTTCACTCAGAACAATGTCCTCCAGGTTCAACCATGTTGTCAGGTTTTACAGAGTCATCCTTACTCTTCAGTGTTTTGTAGTATTCCAGCATATATGTCCCTAAGTCTGTCCAACCATTCTTCTGCTGATCGTCATTTAGACTGTCTCCATCTTCCTGACATGTCTCTTATAGGCACCATATTAAAGATCTTGTTTTCCTATCCATTCTGTTTTCTATGTCTCTCAATTGGTATATTTAATCCATTTACATTCAGTGTAATTATCAATAGGTATTAATTGATTGTTGTCATTTTTCTGTGTGGTTTTGTGTGGTGCTGCTGGACTTTTCATTCCATACAATTTTTCTATGCTGAGTTCATTTTGTCTGTGGGTATTCTTTTTTTTTTTTTTTTTTTTTTAAGTTATTTTCCTTTATTGTTTTTGAGACTACGCACAGCAAAAATATCAATTCAAGTTTCAACATGTACAAATCAGTGACACTGATTACATCTGGTGGCTTATTCTTAAGCCATATTTCTTTAATTTTTTAGAGTCTGGCAATGCCTAAAACATGAAGAGATGTCATTTTCTTACATGAGTTTGATTTGATTATAATATATGCCCTATCTACTTAAAAATATTTAATCCATATTCTATAAGTTTTCTTACAAACCTAATTGTTATTATTTTAATAGCAACAGCTAAAGTTTGTTGACCTGTGGGCCTTTTTGAACGTTTAATGTGGTTTAACTCACTTAATGGAAACAGAAAGGAGAAAGACACAGGGAGAAAAGATAAAATAAAGAATTTTAAAACCAAGGCCAAAATAAGCAAGTCACTTGATCAGTGGAATTCCTGATTGTTGTTGTTATTGTTGTTACATGCCAAAGGACCATTAAATTGTACAGAATTTCCCAGGAGTGATTGGTGGGTTTGAACTGTTGACCTTGAAATTTGCAGCCACTACTTATCCTACTGCAACACACAAGGATTCTAGGTAGCCAAGGTAAAACAGGACACCCTACTGGTTACTAATTTCTGCTAGGCAAGATGTTTCTTGTTGCTGTTACATCTAAAAAGATTTATATAGATTTTTGGACAGATACTGTCATCAACATGATTTTATGTGGCTGTTTTGTCTACTGATCTTCCGTAAAACCTGAAGAACTATCATGTGCACAATCCAGCCAGGCTCTTAGATCCATGATGTTGTCTTGGGTCTTTAGACTGGAGCCCAGCTCTTTTTATCTTCAGTCATAATTGTGCCTTTTCTGTATATATTCATCTGAGGGGGTTCCACAAAGTGGGGAAATTGCATTATCTTTTCATTCTCTTTTTCCACAAACTTTTTATTTTTTTAAAGCTTTCATTGTACTTGAGTAATAGTTTACACATGCATCACCATTCAACAGTATTTGCTTCTATTCCCTCTGGGTTGTTTTTTGTTGTTGTTGTTTTGTTTTGTTTGTTTGTTTGTTTGTTTTTGATGTACACAAAAACACTCAGGGATATATAATCATTTAAACAATCAAAGGGGACATTCTGCAAGCCAGCCTCCTGACCAACAGCACACAGCCTTTTTCTTTCTATGAGCCTGGAGTCTTCAGTTGCTCCCTATCTCCATGCCATCATCTCTGTCTCCATCTCTGGTATTCCTGCTTCTCTGGATAGGGTCCCACATTCCACTCATGCACTTCTTTCTTGATGGTCCTAGGGTCCTCTGTTCCAGGATTGTAAGAGGGTATGCTTTTCACTTTCATTTCTGTTGTGTTAATATTTAATAAAATCTTTGGATTTTCCTTTTTTATTTTGATGTGCAGGTGTATTACTTTTCTTTGAGGATACCCTGTAATTAATTATTTTTCCCCTGCTTAAAGCAGTCTGTTTTATCTTGAAATCTACTTGACTACCTAGCCACTTGGAAGTTCTGTATCTACATTATTCCCTTTTTTGCTTTGTAGTTGACTTCATTATACATTCACATTTCTGGTTCCCTACTTTCAGTTATAAGGAGCTCTGGTAGCGTAGTGGTTATAAATCAGGCTGCTAACCTCAAGGTTGGCAGTTTGAAACTACCAGCTGTTCCGTAGGAGAAAGATGAGGCTTTCTGCTCCCATAAAGATTTGCAGCCTCAGAAACCCTGTGCAGGGTCACTATGAGTCAGAACCAACTCCACGGTACTTATCAACAACAACATTCAGTTGTAGATTTTTTTACTTTAAATACTTCTCTATCTTGATTGATTTCTGGATGGTGTTGTCATGTATGATAATCTAAGTTGTTGTCTGCTGTTGTTGGTTCTCAGTCCAAAGAATATCCTTTAGCATTTTTTTAAAAGTATGTCTGGAGAGAACAAACAAGATGGCGGATCCGGTGGATGTGTAGTAAAGAGCTCCACCAACAACAACACAGAATACCCGACCAAACAGGCTCAGGGGATAGTCCCAGAACTCTGAACCACATATAAAGGAATATTTAGAAGATTGGAAGGCTTATAGCTGGGGGAATTTGTGGCAGAAGCAAGAAATCTATTGCTTTCTAGTCCGGGATGCTTGGCTGCTCCACAAGCCGCCATCTTGGGTGAGACCAAGCGGGGGAAGGATCGAAGCGGCCACAGACACCTGGCAGAACCACTGAGATAAAGGTGTGGACATTATTTGCTTTTGGTAGCTGTTCACTGGTCCCTTGCTGTCTGTGCACCTCCATTCTGGTGACTATAGGGGTGCCTGAGCGAGTGGGCACACCAGCCCCACCCTCAGAGGGTTCTACTACGCATGCGCACAGATCTCCTTGAAATTTAAAGAGACAGTTTCCAATTAAAACCAAATGGC
>NW_006408874.1:172957-177187 GCF_000296735.1 Chrysochloris asiatica | reverse complement strand
AAAAAAAAAAAAAAAGTAGATCTGGTCATTACAAATTTATTTAATTGCTGTTGATCAGACCAATAGCTGTACCATAGATGACCACTCATGAGCTTTTAAGATCCCAGATGCAACTCAACATAGTAGGGTGTACAACATGGTTTTTGTGGACTATGTTATTCCAACTGACCATTGTCTCTCATGAGACTATGGTCTTGAGACCCTATGTCCAGCAACTCATTGACTTTGCATGTTTGATAATATCTAGGAAGTTTTCATCATTTTGTCTACTGTGTGTTTCACCATATTCATAGTTGAGTTTGCAGGAAAGGTTAATACCTATGTACAAATACGCTCCTTCAAACTCTTTTATCTTTTTGTAATACTCCCATTTTTCCTCCCATGCCCATTTAACCTGTGTCTCTGTCCATGTATCTATCTGCAGGACATTGTTGTTCCGAGGTTGAAATTGTATCACTATTTACCTCTATCCTCTTTAACACTTGCATACTTCCCTGTGTCTTCACCTATATTCATCATTCTTCTGCCAACTTTCCTCTTCTTGCATATTGCTCTCTCCTTTATTGTATAATTACCCTTTCCATCACCAAAGTTATTGTATGTCTACCCTCTAGCCAATGAATTACTCTCCCTTCCCTCTCATTCCTGGTAACTATCAAAGAATGTTTCTTTTAGTATAAATATCTTTTCTTGACTTCTTACAAAAGTGATTTCATACAATATTTGTCCTTTTGTGATTGACTAATTTCACTGAGCATAATGTCCTGCAGGTTGATCCATGTTATGTGGTGTTTGGCAGATTCATTATTATTCTTCAACATTGTGTGTATGTATCAAATTTGTTTATCCATTCTTCCACTGATGGGCATTTAAGACATTATTGTTATTGTGACTAGTGCTGTGATGAACATCAGTGTGCATATCTACTTATGTCTTGGCTCTTATTTCTTGTGGATGTAGAATAATTGCTGGTTTATACAGTATGTCTATTTCCAACTTACTGAGAAAGTGCCATACCATTTTCCATGGTGGTCGAACCATTTTACAATCCCACAGTAATATAGGAGTGTCCCAGTCTCTTGGCACTCTTGCCAATATTCGTCATTTTCTGTACTTTGTTATTAATGCTGGAGTGAGATGACATCTCACTGTTGTTTTGATTTGCATCTCTCTAATGGCTAATGATCGCAAACATTTCTTCATATGTTTGTTGACTGCCTGAATGTCTTCCATGGTGAAGTGTCTGTTCATCTTCTGTGCCCATTTTTTAATTGGGTTGTTTGTCTTTTTCTTATAGAGATAATATAGTTTTCTATAAATTTTAGACATTGATCCCTTATCTAATATGTTGTTGCAAATTTTTTTCCCAGTTTCTGGGTTCCCATTTTATTCTTTTGATTAAATCTGTTGATGCACATAAGTGTCTAATTCATTATGAGGTCCCAGTCACCTATTTTGTCTTATCAGTTTGTGTATTTTCAGTAATATTTGATAGTGTATTTCTGCCAACTATTAAAGCCCCTAAGTTTCTTCCTATTTTTCATTGATGATCTTTATTGTTCTAGGTTATACATTTATCCACGTTGAATTTGGTTTTGTATACGGTGTGGAATATGTGTCTTGTTTCATTCTTCTGCAAATGGCTTTCAAGTTTTTCCAGCACTATTTGTTGAAGTGACTATCTCTTCCCCATTTAATGAGCACTGACCCTTTGTGAAAGATCAACTGACTGTATGTGGATGGATTTACTTCTGGGTTCTCAATTTTGTGACATTGATCTATGTATCTTTCATTGTACTAATACTATGCTGTTTTGACCACTATACTGTGTAGTTAATTTTAAGATTAGGGAGTGAGAGGACTCCAACTATGTTCTTCTTAAGCAGTGCTTTGCATATCTGCAGTCTCTTTCCTTTCCAAATAATGTTATAATGTTAGTGATTAGTTTCTCCATCTTTATAAATAATGATGTTGGATTTGGATTGGGATTGTGTTTTATATATATATATCTTTAGGTAGTGTTCACATTTTCACATTGTTAAGTCTTCCTATCCATTAACATGGTATATGCTCCTATTTTTCTAAGTCTGTTTTGGTTTCTTGTATTGGTGTTTTTAGTTTTCTGTATATAGATCCTTTTTTTCTCTGGTTAGATTTATTTCTGAGTATTTCATCTTTTGGGTGGCTATTGTAAATGGTATCATTTTCCTAATTCCCTTTTCAGAACTGTCTTTATTAACACAGAGGAATCCAATTGACTTTTGTATATTGATATTGTGCCCTACCACTTTGCTGAATCTTTCAATGAGTTTCAACAATTCTCTTGCTAAGTTTTTGTGATTTTTTATATATAGGTTCATATCATCTGCAAATAAGACTTTTAGGTTTTTTTTGCTAATTTTGATGCCTTTAATTTCCCTTTCTAGTCTCGTAGTTGTGGCTAAAACTTTCAACACAATATTCAATAGAAATAGTGATAAAGGGCATCCTTTTTAGGTTCCTGTTCACAAAAGGAATGTTTACATTTTCTCTCCCTTGAGAGTAATGTTGGCTGGTGGGTTTGTATGTATGTTCTTAATTGTGTTGAGAAATGTGCATTTTATTACTATTTCATTGACTTTTTATCAGGGATAGATGTTGAATTTTGTCAAATGCCTTTTCTGCGTCAATTGATATGATCATGTGGTTATTTTCCTTTGTTTTATTTATGTGGTGGATTACATTCATTGTTTTTCTAATACTTAACCATCCTTGCATCCCTGGTATGAATCCCACTTGGTCATAATGTGTTGTTGAATTCTGTTGGGTAGGTTTTTTGTTGTTGTTGTTTTTTAATGTTTTATTGTGAATTGTGTGATAATTTACATGGGAGAACATTAGCTTTACATTCATCTTATCATATATTGCTTCATTGCCATGGTTACAATCCCCTCCATGCATCATCAGCCAATCAAAGAGTATACTCTGCAAGCCTGCACCCCAGTCATCAAAACACAGGCGCTCTCCCTCTCTGGGTTTAGAGTCCCCAGCCACTCCATCTCTCCATGTTGTCGTCTCTGTCTCCATCTCTGGAATCACAGCTTCTATGGGTAGGGTCTAAAACACTCCACTTTTCTCCCTTGATGGGTCCAGGGACCTTCATACTGGACTGCAAAGTCAAACACTCTCCTCCTTTTCCTACAAAAGTCCATCTTTACATTTCCAAACCTCATTAGTCACTGAAAACCTTATGAATAGCAGAGAAACACTGTCAGATACAGAGCCAGAAAATGAGCCCCTCAGGTTGGAAGGTTCTCAAAAAGCAACTGGGGAAGAGATGCCTCCTCAAATTAGAGTTGACCATAATGATGTGAATGGAGTTAAGCTTGTGGGAGAAAAGCCCACAGAACCTTCATTTGCTGATGGGACACAACTCTAAATGAAGAGAAACAGCTGTAAACATCCATTGAAAATCGGAACATGGAATGTACGAAGTATGAATCTGGGAACATTGGAAGTTGTAAAAAATGAAATGTAATGCATAAACATCGATATCTTAGGCATCAGTGAGCTGAAATGGACTGGTATTGGCAATTTTGAATCTGACAATCACATGGTTTACTATGCAGGGAATGACAAATTGAAAAGGAATTGTGTTGCATTCATCGTCAAAAAGAACATATTCAGATCAGTCAAGAGGTACAGTGCTGTAAGTGATAGGTTAATATCTATGGACCTACAGGGAAGCCCAGTTAATACCACTATTGTTCAAATTTATGCACCAACCACTAAATCCACTGAGGATGAAATAGAAGAATTTTATCAACTTCTTCAATCTGAAATCGATCAAACATGTAATCAAGATGTATTCCTCATTACTGGTGATTGGAATGCAAAGGTTGGGAGCAAAGAGGAAGGGCAAGTGGTTGGAAAATATGACCTTGGTGATAGAAATGGTGCTGGAGAATGCATGATAGAATTCTGCAAAACCAATTATTTGTTGATCTCAAATACCTTCTTTAGACAGCATAACAGACAACTATACACATGGATTTCAACAGATGAAACACATAGAAATCAAATTGGCTACATCTATGCAAAGAGAAGATGGAAAAGCTCCATATCATCAGTGAAAACAAGGCCAGGGGAAGATTGTGGAACAGACCATCAATTACTCATATGCAAATTCAAACTGAAGCTGAAGAAAATGAAAACAAGTCCACAAGAGCCAAAATATGACCTTGAATTTAT
>NW_006408874.1:160361-167597 GCF_000296735.1 Chrysochloris asiatica | reverse complement strand
ACCTATGGAAGCAGTAGCTCAAAAGAGGGAACAAGTCCTAACAGCAAGAATCATTCCCACCCCCTCCACACAGAGTAGACAGGGATGGGCAACTTGGACATTGGCTACCCAAAATGGGGGGTGGGGGGCTACAAAGGCAAGAAGTGACAATTTTTGCATCTATGCCCCTTGTTCTGGCTTTTCCATATTAAGAAAAAAAAAACAACAGTTCAGTCTGTTGGCTAGGATTTTGTTGAGAAATTTTGTTTCTATATTCATGAGGGATATTAGTGTGTATATATATTAGTGATGCCTTTACCTGGTTTGGGAATGAGGTTTATGATCATGTCTTAAAATGTATTTGGGATTTTCCATCTTTTTCTTTGTTCAAAATTTGGTGTCAACAGTTCTCTAGATGTTTGGTAGAATTCACCAGTAAAGTCATCTGGGCTTGGACTTTTTTTGGTTGGGATTTTTTTCAATTACATGATCAATTTCTTCTTTATACATATCTGTTCGTGTTTTCTCTTTTATTCTCTGTTGGCTTAGATAATTGTGTTTTTATAAAAATGTACCTATTTCTTTTAGATTTTCAAATTTATTGGAGTACAATTCTTCATACTATTCTATTATTATCCTTTTTATTTCCATTGGTTCTGTTGTGATGTTATCCATATCATTTCTAATGCATGTTATTTGCATCTTCTTCTTTTCTATTGTTAGTTGCCAATGGTATGTCTATTTTATTTTTATTTATTATTTTGAGCTCTTTATTATGAATTAAATGAAGGTTTACAGAGCTTAACATCAGTTTTACATTCAATAAATCATATACTTTGCTTCATTATATAATTGCAGTCCCCTTCATGTAACAACAGCTAACAATATTCACCTCTATTCACCCCAACTATTGCATTCCACTCTGTGTCTACCACTATTGAATATTTCCTCTGCAAACCTCCTTCTTGTTGTACATTGCCTGACCTGTCACCCATACTAACATGTATCTACTCTCTAGCCCGTGAGTAATCCCCTCCCTCCTTTCCCATAACAATCATAGATTGTTTCTTTTTACAAAGAAAATATTTTTTCGGGGAGCAGTTAATCTGTCATTTCAGGAACAGAGGACCCTAAGACCATCAAAATAGAAGAACATGAGAGGAGTGAGGGATGCTAACCAAAAAATGGCAACAACATAGATGGTAGATGAGGTGATGTCATACACAGACAGAGCAGCACAGGACTATAGGCCTTGGACTAAAAAATATAGCATGCCTGCGGCCAGGATACTGACTCACAAAATGTGCCTTTTGGACATTTAAACAAATATGTGTTTTTAATATGGTATGTGAGCATCAAAAATAAAAAGGTAATAGAGGTAAATATTGTTGGCTAAGGGTGCAGGGAGTCCTGGTGTAGCACTGTGGGTTAATGTGCTAGCTGCACAGTCAGTTTGAACCACAAGATGAGTGATTCAAGCTCACCATTTGCTCTCAGAAACCCTATACAGGGTTGCTATGGGTTGGAACCGACTTGATGGTTCAATAACAACAAAAGGGTGCATGGAGGGAATTGTAATAATTACAATGATTTGCTGAACGTAAAACTGCTAATATGTTCTGTAAGCCTTCACTCACTCAATATATAATAAAAGCTTTAAAACGGGAAGAAAGAAAATCTTTAAAAAAAATTTTTTTATATAACATTGGTCTCATACAATGTTTGTCCTTTTGTGATTGACTAATTTCACTCAGCATAACGTCCTCCAGGTTCAACTATGTTGTGAAGTGTTTCACACATTCATTATTATTCTTCAATGTTTTGTAATAGTCCATTGTGTGTATGTACCAAAGTTTGTTTAACCGTTCTTCAATAGGCATTTAGAGTTTCTCCATCTTTTTGCTACATCTCTTGTTGGCAGCATATTGAAGGATTCTGTTTCCTAATCCAGTCTGCTCATTATGTCTCTTGACTGGTACATTTAATCCATTTACATTCTGTGTAATTACCAAAAGGTTTGAATTGATTGTCATTTTTTCTGTGTGTTTCCTTTGTATGGTACTGCTGGAGTCTTTGTTCCACATACTTTTCTATGCGAAATTCATTTTGTTTATGGGTCTTGTTTTCATTTTCATTTCTTTTGTGTTAATGTTTACTAAAACATTGTAATTTGTTTCTTTTTAATTTTGATGAGCAAATGTATTATTTCTTGACTTATGTAAAACCTACTTGACTTCCTTGCCATTTAGAAGTTCTGTATCTACACTATTCTCTCTTTTTGTTTTGTAGTTGATTTCATTATACATTGACATCTATGATGCCCTTTTTCAGTCTTGTAGGTTTGTTTTACTTTAAATACTTCAATATCTGGATTGAGTTCTGAGTTCTCATGTATAGTAATCTCAGGTTGTTGTCAGCTGTTATTGGTTCTCAGTCCAAAGAACATCCTTTAGCATTTTTGCAAAGTTGATCTGGCCATTACAAATTATTTTAATTTCTGTTTATCAGAAAATATCCTGATTTCACTGTTATATTTGAGGGACTGCTTTGCTGGGTATATGATCTTGGTTGGCAATTATTTTCTTTAAGAGTTTTGTATATGTATGTCTTGCCTGCATAGTTTCTGCTAAACTTTTCATTTTTCCCAAGCTGTTCTCAGGATTCTTCCTTGTCTTTGGTTTTGGAACGTTTGATTATGATATGTCTTGGTGACTTTCTTTTAGGATCTATCCTCTTTGGGTTCATACAGCTTCTTGTATGCTTCTCTTCTTGTCTTTCATGATGTTAGGGAAGTTTTCTACCAATAACCCCTCAACAATTTTCCCTTTGCTTGTTTCTTCCTGTTCTGGAATTCCAGTCATTTGTAAGTTGTTCCTCTTCATGGTGTCACACATAACTCAGGCTTCCTTTGGAATTTTTTATTCTTTTTTCTGATTGTTCTTCTAGCACACTAGTATTAAGAGATTTCACTTCAAGCTTACTAATTTGGGCTTCCATTGCTTTACTTCTACTCTTTTGCCTTTTCAATGTATTGTTCATTTCTGAGATCTTAGTATTAATTTTTTTTTATTTCTAATTAAAGATTTTGTATTTTTCAAAATTTACATTTATTTTGTCTGTTTGTTCTTGTAGTGTTTTCCTGAATTCTTCTAAAGTTTTTATTGTATTTTCCATGCTTTCCTCAACCTTTCTATCAATCCTTTGAAAGTACCTAATTATCATTCTTTTGAATTCTTTTTCAGTTAGTTCCATTACCTTATCTTCCTCAGAATCATTTTATGGCTCTGTCTCTTGGTCATTTGTTTGAACCATTCTGCCTTGTTTCTTAGTATGAGCTAAAATTGCCTGTTCTCTGTGGGTATTGTAGGGTTGCTGTATTAATAAAAACAAACAGTGCAGTTGTTGAACCTGGAGAGGAAAAAGCTCTGGGGGCTCCTACAATTTAAGACCCTTATAAGGTGGTTGTGGAAGGGATGTGACAGAAGAGTTCCTGGCCCTAGATGTAGTTCCTACTGGTCTCAGTGTTATCTAAGTTCAGGGCACTCAAACTGGAAGTAGTTCATGGAGACCATTGACGGAGTTGGTTTCAGTGTCTTTTAGGACCACAGGGAAGCTGGGGGCAGCATGATGGGTTAAATGCTGGTCTGGTGACTCTGCAGGTTTAGTATCCAGGCACCATACCAGCACACCAAAGTTGTGCAGCCAGCCCCCGCCTCACATTATCATGGCTTCTGAATCCCTTAGAGTCTTTGCTGGGGGTGGATGAGGGTAGGATCTGGCCACACTTCTGGTCACCAGGTAAGCATGGGGAATAAGAAGAAATCACATCTTTTCTGTCTCCTGAGCAAATCTGCTCTTCCAGACTTCTCTCCACTGCCAAAGCTGCACACAAGATGGTCAAACCACATCTGGCCAGCAGCTCACAAGTCAGTCTATATCTCTCACTGTCCCTGCTCAACCTCTCTTCCCAACAAGAATTCTGTCCACCTCTCTAACATTTCTTTTGAACTTCAAGGTGCCAGAATTTTCATCTTTTTGTTTTATTTTGTCTCTCTTATCTTTGTTGTGGAGTCCTACTGTGGCACTGTGGGTTAATGTGCTAGGCTGCAAGGTCGGCTTAAACTGAAAGGTTGGCAGTTCAAGCTCACCAGCCACTCCTTGGAAACCCTATACAGGGTCACTATGAGTCAGAACCAACTTCATGGTACTTAACAACAACAGCAAAAATCTTTGTTGTAGAGAGTCCATATAGTTCATCTGCCTAGTCCAACATAGTGCCAGAAGTTCTTGTTTGTCAATTTTATTCATCATTTCAAAGAACCAATTTCTTGTCTTGTTGATTATTTTATTGTTTTTCTGCTTTCTAATTGATTTATTTCTGCTCTCATCTTTATTATTTCTTCTGGTGACCATAAGCTTACTTTGCTGGGCTATTTCTAATTGTTGGAGATTATGTGGTAATTTGTATTGATTTTGGTTCTTTCTTCTTTGTGTATGTGTGCATTTATTGCTCGAAATTGTCCTCTAATCTTTGCTTATGCTGTGTCCTAATGGTTCTGGTTCATTGTGTTTTGTTTTCATTTGATTCAGGGAATTTTTTAATTGCATATTTTATTTGTCCCATTACATTCATTAATAATTAGAAAATTGAATGTATGAAGTATGAATCTAGGAAAATTGGAAGTTGTCAAAAGTGAAATAGAATGCATAAATATTGATATCCTAGGAATCATTTAGTGGGAATTAGTGCACTGAAATGGACTGGTATTGGCCATTTTGAATCTGACAACTATATCATTTTCTATGCTGAGAAAGACAATTTGAAGAGGAATGGCGTCTCATTCATCATCAAAGAGAACATCTCAAGATCTATCTTCAAGTGTAATGCTATCTGTGATAGGATAATATCCATATGTCTACAAAGACCAATTAATACAACAATTATTCAAATTTATACACCAACAACTAAAACCAGCAATGATGAAATTGAAGAATTCTACCAACTTCTAAGTATGAAATTGATCAAACATACAATCAAGATATATTGATATAATTACTGGTGATTGGAAACAAATATCGGAAAATATGACCCTGATGATAGAAACCATGCTAGAGAAGGCATAATAGAATTTTGCAAGACCAATGACTTCTTCTTGTTGAATAACATAAAAGACAACTATGCACATGGAACTTACCAAATGGAATAAAACAGAAATCAAATTGACTATATCTCTGGATAGAGATGGTGGGCAAGCTCCATATCATCAGCCAAAACAAGGCCAGGGCAGATTGTGGAATGGACCATCAATTGCCCATATGCAATTTCATGCAGAAGCTGAAGAATATTATAGCAAGTCAACAAGAGTCAAAATATCACTTTGAACATATCCCACTTGAATTTAGAGATCATCTGAAGAACAGAGTTGATGCACTAGACACTAATGACCAAAGACCAGAAGTGATGTGGGATGGCATCAAGAACATCATACAGGAAGAAGGCAAAAGGTCTTTAAGAAGATAACAGAGAAAGAAAAGACCAAAATGGATGTCAGAAGAGACTCTGAAACTTGCTCTTCAGTGTAGAGATGCTAAAGTAAATGGAAGAAATGAGGAGGTAAAAGAACTGAACAGAAACTTTTAAAGAGCAATCTGAGAAGACGAAGTCAAATATTATAATGTAATGTGCAAAGACCTGGAGTTAAAAAACCAAAAGGGAAGAACATGTTCAGCATTTCTCAAGTTGAAAGAATTGAAGAAAAAAAATTCAAGCCTTGACTTGCAATATTGAAGGATTATATGGGCAAAATACTAAATGATGCAGAAAGCATCTAAAGAATAAGGAAGAGTGTCTCTGTGTACCCCCCCCCCAAAAACAAAAACAAAAACAAACAAGCACAAACAAAACAGGAAATAGAAACAAATACTGTTGAATGATGATGCATCAGGTGATGTTAACTGGGCACCTATTGTGCACTAACAACTTCACATCTAGTAATTTCTGCATTCCCCACAGTAATTCTTGAAGGTGCTCCTTGTTAGATTCTTTAAGGAGTAGATACTGATGCAGAAATTTGGATATAAGTTGCTTGTTTGAGAGTTAATCCCAGAAAACATCTAAAAGAAAGTTGAAATGTAAGGAAAGGAAGGGAAAAAGCCAATAACGGGTGTGTTATCAGCATATGTTGTTATTACCATTGCAGGCAACTAGAATCCAATCCTGCTAGGGAGCTCTAGGAGACAGTGTGAAATATGCCTCTCCACATCTTGATTGGCCTGTTTTCACTCATATGAAGCTGCTTCAGCCCTAGAACAATCACTGAGGCAGAGTAGGGATCTTGGGCCACCATTACCTGAGGGAGTGGCGGCAGAGAGGACACAAGCAAAGAGCCATGGTCTGTTGCAGGCATGTACTTCATTCTCACTACAAATAAAGAAATTGAGACTCCTAGAGAATAAAGACCCAAGGACATGTGGCCAGAAATTGCTGGAGTGCAGCTGTGGAATCTGGGTCACAAGCTCTTTCCATTGACTGATCTTCTTCCTCTGTTTGAGGATTGTTGTTGATAAATGCCATTGAATCAGTTCTGACTCATACGATCTCCAAGGAGCAGCCCGTGGGTTTGAACTGCCAACCTGTGGTTTGAATGCTGATCAATGCACCACACCAGATAGCATTTACAAAATTGTTGATACCTGTGTTCTTTCTTCCTTTTAGACCATGGTATCTTGTTTATTAGTTCACAGAGCCCACTCTTGGAGGAAGAAGATCACTGTCTTCAAGAATAAGAAAGGCCAAGTGGCCAGCCCTCATCCTAGAGAAGTCTAACCCTGGGGGTTTGTGGGACTTTGTGAACTGGGGATGGGAAGGGCTGTAAATTGGATGCCCTTAAACTCACCAGTCTTTGGAGTCAGGTTGCATGACTTTGAATCTAAGATTTGCCTCTAACTTGTTGTTGCTGTTGTTAGGTGCCATCGAGTCGGTACCAACTCATAGTGACCTTATGCACAGCAGAGTGAAACACTGCCCGATCCTGGGCCAACCTCACTACTGTTGCCACGCTTGAGTTCATGGATGCTGCCACTTGGCCAATCCATCTCGTTGGGGGTCTTCCTCTTTTTCTCTGACCCTCCACCTTAACAAACATGATATCCTTCTCCAGTGATTGGTCCCTCTTGACAATATGTCCAGAGTATGAGACACGAAGTTTGGCCATCTTGGCCTCCAAGGAGCACTCTGGCTGCACTTTTTCCAAAACA
>NW_006408874.1:158793-160261 GCF_000296735.1 Chrysochloris asiatica | reverse complement strand
AATTACTCATATGCAAATTCAAACTGAAGCTGAAGAAAATGAAAACAAGTCCACAAGAGCCAAAATATGACCTTGAATTTATCCCACCTAAATTTAGAGATCATCTGAAGAACAGATTTGACACATTAAACACTAAAGACTGAAGACCAGAAGAGTTGTGGGATGACATCAAGAAGATCATACGATAAGAGAGCAAAATGTCATTAAGAAGACAAGAAAGAAGGAAAAAGTCAAAATGGATGTCAGAAGAGACTCTGAAACTTGCTCTCCAGTGTACAGATGCTAAAGCAAATGGAAGAAATGAGGAGGTCCAAGAGCTGAACTTCTGGGGGCCAGCCCCAACACACTTATTGGGGGGGCTCACGAAGGAATGTGTGGAGTTGGTTGAAGAAAGAAATCACACAGAGTCGATGATTTGTGCTGAATTCTGATGATGATTTTGATGATTTTAATGATGATGATTATGATTTTACTCAATTTTTTCAGCTCCTTTTATATGGTTACAATACACTATGATCTCATTACAATCAATTTCTTTTGAAGCATTACGCAAATGATCTTGTTAAAATACCTTAATCTTTCTGACATCCTAAAATGTCAGGTTAACCTTAAAACATAATTCTAAATCTTAACTCCTATTTCTACCTTCACCTATTATTTTCTATAGATTAATTAATCACAACATGTACCTAAACATTATTTGCTATGGTAACTGACAACAGAGTTGCTTCTCATGATTGATTAAACAAGAAAAATAAGAAGCATAAAAAAGCAGTTAAAGTTTTGTAGTTAAGAAGAAACGGAACAACTTCCTTATAACAACTTCTCTATACAAAACATTTAGTTAAATTTCTGCTTATGATCTATTACTATTCCCTTAGCCCTCAATTGTGTTTTTGCTAATTTTCTAGAGGTCTTAATGTCCCTGACCGAAATGACACAGAATGTTGGATGTAATCTTAAACTTGAACTGGCAAAAACTTTAGCTGGTTTTTCCTAGTGGTGAAACTTATTGTTAGTGTGAAAAGCATTCTTTAGGACTACGCATGATTGAATATGGTGTGAAGGTGCCGAAAAACAAGTTTCAAATCTCTAATATAATTCTTACTAAGATTCTACTGAAAACTTTTATTATAAAATCAAGAAAATTAAAAATAAGCTGATTAAAACAAAGAAACAGAAACTGCAGAGTCCCCACATGAGATTCCTCCTGGGGCCTTGCCTTTCAAGGGGAGACCCATTGTGGCCTTGCTTAACAGTGAGCCCTTCATGCTCAGGGTCCTCCACTGCTCTGCCCCTTGGTGACATGGCCTCTGCCACTGAACAGAAAATTTCAAAGATCAGCTCAAGAAGACAAAGCCAAATATTATAATAAAATATGCAAAGACTTGGAATCAGAAAACCAAAAAGGAAGAACACGCTCAGCATTTCTCAAGCTGGGGAACTGAAGAAAAAATTCAAGCCTCCA
>NW_006408874.1:153634-157516 GCF_000296735.1 Chrysochloris asiatica | reverse complement strand
CAAACAAGGTTGTATCATCTGCATATCACAGGTTGTTAATGAGTCTTCCTCCAATCCTGATGCCACATTTTTCTTCATATAACCCAGCTTCTCGTATTATTTACTCAGCATACAGGTTGAATAAGTATGGTGAAAGAATACAATCTTGCCGCACACCTTTCTGCCCCTAACTAGCAATGTGATATTAGACAAATTGCCTAACTTCTCTGGGCCTTGGTTCTATCATATGTAAATTGGGAAAGGCAATAGAGTCCACTTTCTAGAGCTGTTATAAAAATTCAATGTAGTAATCTATATTATGTGCTGGAATGGAGCCTGCCTCAGAGTGTGTGCTCAACAAGAGTTAGGTCACTTCTGCTCTCCATAGGGAAGAGCCATGCAGGAGGCAGATTTGGGCACAGTCTTTCAAAGGGGCTGTGGGGCCTTGAAGAAGGGGGAGAAAAGATCTCACAAAGCAGAACTAGTACAAGTGAGCTTTGTTTTTCACTATGATAAAACTCATACAACATAAAATTAATCATTATAAAGTGAACAATTAAGTGGTGTTAGAACATTCTCATCACCCCAAAACTGAAACTCATTTCCCATCCCCACTCCCACTTTCCCCCAGCAAATGCCCACCTGCTTTCAATTTCTATGGACTTTCATATTCAATTCTAAACATCCACCATTGATTCGTCAGTTTGTTGTATTGTGGTGACTTGCATGTTGCTGTGATGCTGGAAATTATGCTAGTGGTATGTTAAACACCAGCAGGCTCACCCATGTTTGGCAGGTTTCAGCAGAGCTCCCAGACTAAGACCAGGAAGAAAGAGACATGAACTATGTCTGAGTGTTTGGCCACTGAAAACCTTAGGAATAGTAGCAGAACATTGTCAATACAGTGCCAAAAGATAAGTCACTCAAAATACAACTGGGAAAGAGCTGCCTCTTCAAAAGAGAGCTGACCATGAAGTCATGAATGGAGTAAAGCTTTCAGGACCTTCATTTGCTGGTGGAGCACAACTCAAAATGAAGAGAAAGAGCTGCAAACATCTGTTAGTAATCAGAACATGGATTGTACAAAGTATGATTCTTAAAAAATTGAAAGTTGTCAAAAATTAAATGGAATGCATAAAGATCAGAATCCTAGGTATCAGTGAGCTGACATGAACTGGTATTGGCCATTTCTAATCAGACAATCATGTGGTTTACCCTGCCAGAACAACAAACTGAAAAGAATTGGTGTTGCATTCATTATCAAAAAAAACATCTCAAGGTCTATCTTAAAGTACAATGCTGTCTGTAATAGGATCATATCTTTACACCTATAAGGAAGACAAGGAGCTCTGGTAGCATAGTGGTTATGAATCGGGCTGCGAACCACAAGGTCAGCAGTTCGAAACTACCAGCTGTTCCACAGGAGAAAGATGAGGCTTTCTGCTCCCGTAAAGAGTTACAGCCTCAGAAACCCTGTACAGGGTCCCTATGAGTCGGAACTGACTCCACGGCACACAACAACAACATAAGGAAGACTGTGAGTTCCTGGTGCAACACTGCAGGATAAGCTCTGGATTAATAACCACAGGGTTGATAGTTCAAACACACTGCTTGCACCTTGGAAACCCTTTACAGGATCTCTGTGAGTCGGAACTGACTCTATGGCACTTCATAACAACAAATTTACTCACCAACTGCTAAAACCAGTTTTGATGAAATTGAGGAATCCTACCAACTTCTTCAGTCTGAAATTGATCAGACATGTAAATCAAGATGTATTGATAATTACTGGTGATTGGAATGCAAAGTTTGGAAAAAAAGACGAAGGATCATGTGTATTTAGAGTTTTGTGTCAATTTGACTGGGTTGGTTTGGCAGTTGAGATGTGCCTATTTCCATGATGATTGGCTCTGAGCAGCCAATCGATCAAAAGGATGTTTCCTTGGGAGATGTGATCTTCTCCCAATATAATGGACATGCAATTCTACAATTGTAAACCATACCTTGATGTAAACTTATCTTTATATATGTACATATATAAGTTTCATTGGTTTTGTTTCTCTAGAAAACCCAACCTAAGTCACGTGGTACCGAGAGTGGAATTCTTGAGAAGCAAGATCACAAGGATGAGTTTTCTAAATTGCTTCTCAAGCCTGACTAATGTTAAAGGCACTGGTAAACAAGGTTATAGGGTGGAGGCATGTCTGACCAATGCTTCACAGAAATCAGCCTTGGGCTGATTCTGAGTTTGGTTCACTTTACCTCTTGTGAAGTCAGAGGAAATCAGAAATAGTTCCCACATGGTTTTTCCAGTTGGTGTCAGGAGTGGGATTTATTGCAATGGCTCCAGACTCATGAAGGCATGAGGTTTTGTAAGAGAAAGAATGAAGGGGCACAGAAAGTGAACCTTTTGATTTTTAGATGGTTTTTTGGTTTTTACTTGTAAGGGCTAAAAGGAACGTAAGAGATAAAATCCTTCAGTTGAGAGGAGAAGAACAATTTCTGGAGATGCCTAAAGCAAATGTAATACTGGCTAAACCGGATGGCTGATAGGGGGCCAGGACCTACTGGATCCACCCTGCCAGAGGCTCAAGACCATCTGCATATGAGTGGGATCAGTCTAAGGGTAAAGAAGAAAATATTGAACTTGAGTATTTTATGTGTTGATTGCCTTATGGATATTGGTTTCTCCTGCCTATTACTGTAAAATAGACATACATGTGTGATGGAAATGAATATTGGGAATTATGGTTCTGGTAGCATAGTGGTTATGAATTGGGCTGTGAGCCGCAAGGTCAGCAGTTTGAAACTACCAGCTGTTCCACAGGAAAAAGCTGAGGCTTTCTGCTCCCATAAAGATTTGCAGCCTCGGAAACCCTGTATAGGGTCACTATGAGTCAGGACCGACTCCACGGCACATAACAACAACAACAATATGGTTGTAGAGAGCTTGTAAGCCCACCTTCAACCTAACTTAACTGAGAATTTTTCAGTTATAAGCCTCTGAGAAAAAAGTCAAACTAAAGTTTCCCTTTAATACTGTTTGGCCACAGTACATCAATATCAGAATGTGTTAATAAGGAACTGGCAAAGAACAAGGCACCAGGAATTGATGGAATGAAAATTGAAATCTGTCAAGAAAGTGAGGTGGCACTGGAAGCACTCACTCATCTATACCAAGAAATTTGGAAGACAACTATCTAGCTAACTGATTGGAAGAGATCTATTCCAAAGAATGGTGTCCCAATGGAAGGCAGAAGTCATCGGGCAATATCTTTGCTATCCCACTCAAGTAAAGTTTTGCTAAAGGTAACACAGAAATGGGTGCAAGCATACGTTAACAGAGAACTTATAGAGGTTCAAGCCAGATTCAGAAGAGGACATGGAACAGCGATATTATTGCTGATGTCCGATGGATCTTGGCTGAAAGCAAAGAATACCAGAAAGATGTTTACCTGTGCTTTATTGACTATGCAAAGGTTTTTGACTGTGTGGATCATGACAAGGTATGGGCAACATTGTGAAGTATGAGTATTCCAGAACACTTAATTGTGCTCATGAGAAATCTGTACCTGGACCAAGTGGCAACTGTTTGAACAGAGTATGGAGACACTGAATGTTTAAATTTAAGAAAGGTATGCGACAGGGTTGTATTCTTTCACCTTACTTATTCAATCTGTATGCTGAGTTAATCATACGAGAAACTGGGTTATATGAAGAAAAAAAAAAACAAACAAACCGTGGCATCAGGATTGGAGGAAGACTCATTAACAACCTGCGATATGCAGATGACACAACCTTGCTTGCTGAAAGTGAAGAGGATGAAGATCAAAGAGCACAGCCTTCAGTGTGGGTTACATCTCAATGTCAAGAAAACAAAAATCCTCACCACTGGACCAATAA
>NW_006408874.1:136681-153226 GCF_000296735.1 Chrysochloris asiatica | reverse complement strand
TTCAGACATATTGTCAGGAGGGACCAGTTGCTGGAGAAGGATATCATGTTTGTTAAGGTGGAGGGTCAGAGAAAAAGAGGAAGATCCCCAACAAGATGGATTGGCCCAGGGGCAGCATCAATGGGCTCAAGCGTGGCAACAATTATGAGGTTAGCCCAGGACTGGGCTGTGTTTCGTTCTGTTGTGCATAGGGTCACTAAAATTCGGTATCAACTCAATAGCAGCTAAAAACAACAACATGTGTTAATAATATAAAAAACTATACGCAATCACAAACTGGGTTCCCATGTTTATGTTATAGGATGTTTTATAAGAGTAACTTTTAAAATAAGTATAATCTTACTGTTTCACTCTGTTCTGAAAGTTTGCTGTGTCTAAGGTTCCATTTTTAAATCAAGTTGAAGGCCATGGCTAATGTTTTTCATAAAACAATCTATTCCTCACTGTAATTACATATAAAGACTTGTGGGTTGAATAGTGTTACTATTATAGAATTAATGAAGTGAATTTATTATAACAAAAGCAAAAAATAGTGCTGTTGTTAGGTGCCATTGAGTCAGCTCCGACTCACTAGTCACCGATGCACAACAGAATGTAGCATTTCCCAGTCCTGAACCATCCTCACAATTGTTGTTATCCTTGAGCCTATTGCTGCTGCCAGTGTGTTAATCCATCTCATTGCAGATCTTCCTCTTCTTTGCTGACCCTCCACTTTACCAAGCATAATGCTTTCTCCAGGAACTGATCCCTCCCAATAGTATGTCTGAAGTATGAGAGACTTATAACTAAAAGATTAATTTGTTAATGCATAAGGATCTCTAGAAGCTTTAAAATCAAATAGCATATAACATTTTTAAGTTTCTCACTGTAAAATAACAAAATGCTTTCTGGTCACCGGGTTAAAGAATGAATTTTATTCTTGTGGAATCTGCCATAAAGACAAAGATGTTATCAGATAAATTCCTTAAAACAATAAACTCTTGACAACTTGGAAATTCATGAGAAGTCTTTAAAAAAGTGTTTATAAAAAGATGCTAAAAGGTTTTATTTATTAAGAAAATTATCTGATTCTCATTTGGACTAAAAATTCGTATTGGTGTTTCCCCTTAAGTTTTTGCCTAACGTTAGACAGCAGGCACATAGCATGTTGTTGCTGTTAAGTGCCTTCAAGTGGGTTGCAACTCATAGTGACCCTGAATATGGTTTCCAAGGAGTGTTTAATGGGTTTGAATGACCGACTTTGTGGCTAACAGTATAGTGCTTATCCTGCAGCATGGCACCAAGACTCTGCACATAACATACTGCCATAATTTTATAAATCTAAATTTTTAGTTGCTAAACTTAGTCACAACTTTGTTACTTTCACATGCAACAGCACAATAGCCAAAACACAAACACATAACACAAAATAGCACAAAAGGTTTAACCATAAAAACATCACTTAACCATAACATTTAATTCAAATGTTTAACAACTTAATGATTTAATATATAGAATATTGATTCAGAACTGTTACATAGTAATCTAAATTCTTTCACAAAAATAAAGTTAATAATTTTTATTTAGAGCTGTTTCTGTCTATAATGTTTTAAACGAACATTACTTGGCTCTATATTACTTCTATAATTAATCTCTATTAAATTGTTCAAGTTTTTCACTTTTATGGCCCTATTACAGTTCATCATCTACAATTAAAGGGAAATGGATAACAGTTATATATAGGGCCATGGTCAACTTCTAAATAGTTGTCGCCATGAACTAAGTAGGATTCCTAGTGTGCTGTAGGATCAGCACTGGACCGCGAACCACAAAGTCGACAGTCCAAACCTATCAGTTGCCCCTTAGAAACCCAACGCATGGTCGCTATGTGTCAGAACTGACTTGACAGCACTTAACAACAACAAGTGACCTAAGTACATAGCTAGCAACCATAGTTTTAAAAAAAAATGTGGAAAGAGTACTTTAACTCCCACCTTCTGCCAGCACAGAGCTCTAGCTCACAGCTAAGAACAGTCAACCTGAATAAGGCTGAAAGAGTGTAAGAAAAGGGGGTGTGAGCTATAAGAAAAAGCTGGGCAGAGGGAAAAAGTGATACAGGCAAGCAGAGGAAACAGCATGGTCTTCCACATCAGGCTGACTAAGACAGTTAGGAAATATATCAAACACAGACTCTGAAAGCCCGGAGGGGAGGCTTTAATGGCTTTGCATTGAATTACTCAGTCTGCAGCAGTCATTAAAAAGTTATAAAGATAGAGATAAGATAATACTCTCATAACTGACTGAGAAAGCCCTTTAAAAAAACTTTAGCAACAGTGATCTAGTAGTCAAGAATAAAACAAGAAAGCCCAATGATTGACAGGAACACTCCAAGGCACACCTCAAGATTCCCCTACGGAACTCTGAGACTGAAACCTGTACGAGAGTTTCATCATGGATCAGTGACCGTGGGATGAAGCACTTGATCGCAAAGTAGGTTTGAACTACAAGGTCAGTGGTTCAAACTCACCAGCCACTCCTTGGAAACCCTATACAGGGTCACTACAAGTTGGAACTGACTCAACAGCACTTAACAACAACAACCATGTAGACTCTATAAAAGAAAACAATCATTGAAATATAGTGTCCTGAGCATCTTAAAGCAGGGTGCCCAGTTTACTTTCCTTTGAGGCCAGCTCAGCAATGCCCACCATGGCTGATGTCCTTTTCCTCAGAGGACAAAAGGTAGCCCTCCAGCTCTGCTCAGCTCCCAGCCTGAAGACCATCCCCATGTCCACAACAAAACCTAAGGACGGAATTTTTATTAGACATGAGAGCTACCTTCTCTGTTTTGACCCCAAATTCAGGCTTACTCTCCAGCTGTGAATATATAATTATTGGTGGAAATAAAAGCCTTTAATGGCTATGAGATTTGATAAAAGACTTTACTTGCCCCCTTTTCATGTAAGGTAAGACAAAGAAAACGTTGTCATAGTCTTTCCTCTACATCCCTGATTGTCCAGTTCCCTTACTGAGAAGAGACTTATTAACTAAATTTTGGGCAATTGTACACTTCAAAAAGGGGGCTCACTATACTATAGATGAGAATAAGAGTTTTAAAATGCTCTTTAGGCTAGCGAGATGGAAGTCTCCTGAATTTAAAAATAAAATATTCTCTGCCCCAGTAAGGATGTGCACCAGACTCAGTACACCTTTGAGCCTGAAGGAGGCTCAAAGAATGCTTATCGTAAGACTTACTGTAGACGAGATCATTGTGGAATTGCCTTCCTTGTCTATCTCTGCTGCTCCAAACTCACTTTTTTGCCTGGTGGGAGGCAGTGGTCTTGTCCCTGCTGGATATAGGTTCTGAGAAGCCAGCACACAGCTTTAAGATGGTCAAGCCCCTTCTTATTCCTTGGCCAGTATGATTTGCTAGCTGAACAGGGCAGAGGTGTGCCCTGGTTAACACCTCTTATTACACTTACATTAACACTTCCGGTGAAGTCAAGGCTACACATCCTACATCCAAAAGGATGGCTCTGTCCCAGAGGAGCTAGAGTATGTAAAACCAAGTCAAGGGTTATTTGCTGCTAATTACCTAGTTTCTGCCCTTTTGAGACTTTTAATGGCCATTTTATTGACATTAATCTTTGGCCTTTGAATACTCAATTTACTAGTTAAATTTAATACCCTGAAAACTGCAGCGGTTTCAAACTACACTTGTAGTCATGCAAATTTTCCATTCTATTCCAAAGAAAGAGGCCCCAGAAGCATATAAAACATTACAGTAGTCAAAGCGAGCTTTCTACTCTGTCTGATTGGGCATGCAATCCGACTCAGCTTGAAGAAATTATAGAACAAAAGAGACCCCATCCATGTTCCTATAAAGAATTACAAGTATAAAATCTCTCAGAAGGGAATGAGTCAGGGAGAAAAAGGGGGAGTCCAAAAAGAGATAAAAACTGGGGCCATTTACTAACTAAAATGTCATGACCAACTTCTTGACAAATGCTAAGGACTGTGCCCCTCCACCCCTTTTTTTTGCTTAAGCAATTATAAAGATGTACTGAACACACCAGGTGTGCATAGCCAAACAGCCAGATCCTGGAATGAATGAGATTAAGAATGTTTTATGGCCTTAATAAACCTTAGAAGTGTCTTACTGGAATGACCAGCTCCAGACCAGTTCTTGAAACAAGCAGCAATGTCTCTAGCCCTCATTGCTTCATGACCTCCCACTGAGAGCTGCCAATCATCTCAAACCTGGTCCAGGGTTTGAACTGAAGTCTAGATGCAGCATGCATACATGCCACCCCATAATATGTCCTGCCAGTGTCTCCACAATGTGTTATGGCTGACTCTACCTGGGATGGAACCAACTGCATTCTGAACTCTTAGTGCACAAGCACTTCATTTTCCTAGCCTCACCACTCCCCCAACCCCTTTCCAAAAAGAATCATAAAGAAACATGAAACTCTTTCCTTACTTTCTGCCCAAGAATCATTTAAAGACCCCAACCAAACAAAACTCCAGGAAACAAGGGTTAACATTGTAAATCCCTCCTTGTCTCTGCTGTCCAGATCTTTTCCTCCCAATAAATCTTTTACTCATGTGAAACTCTGCCTATCTAATCTGGTCATTCTTGGTCAGCAAAGGTTAGGACCTTCCATTAAAGGGTCAGGGCCATCCTATACCCTGATAACAATAAGTTTTTATCATATGGTCCCTCTTGAAATGGTTGAACATCACCAACTATTTTTGATACAGTGTATTCCTTCTATCTTCTTTTGATGTTTGTTGCATCACTCAGTAGTTTGTACACAAAATCTTTCAATATTGCCCTCTGAGGCTTGAATTTTTCTATTGTTCTTTCAGCTTGAAAACTGCTGAATGTGTTCAGTGTTGTTTCCTCACTTTGTAGGTGAGAAAACTGTTTCAGAAAGGTACCGTGACATCTTCAAGACCATTGGCACATTTCATTGCAATATTTTTTTGTATCGTCAAGTTGCCTTTTGAAATGTTCTGTTCAGCTCTTTTACTTAATTGTTTATCCTAGTTGCTTTATCTTCTCTATGTTCAAGAGCAAGGTTTGGTCTTTCTTACTTTCTTTCTTGCCTTTCTTCATATAAGATGCTCTTAATGTCATTCCACAACTCCTCTAGTCTTTGGTCAGTTGTGCCTAATGCATCAAATCTATTCTTGAGATGATCTCTAAATTCAGGTGGGATATTCACATGGTCGCAGACCCCCAACGAGATGGATCAGCCAGGTGGCATCATTGATGGACTCAAGTGTGGCAGCGGTAGTGAGGTTGGCCCAGGATCGGGCATTGTTTCCTTCTGCTGTGCGTGGGGTCGCTATGAGTCGGTTCCAACTCGATGGCACCTGACAACAACAACAACATACTCATGGTCATAGTTTAGCTCTCATAGGATTTTCTTCAGCTTCAGCCTAAACTTGCATATGAGCAATTGATGGTTTGTTCCTGTCTTCCCTGGCCTTGTTTTTGTTGGTGGTATTGAGCTTGTCCATCGTTTCCTCCCGTAGATGTAGTCAATTTAATTCCTGTATATTCCATCTAGTGAGATCCATGTGTGTAGTTGCCTTTTATGTTGTTGGAAAAAAAAAGTATTTGCAATGCATAAGTCATTGGTCTTGCAAAATTCTATCATGTGATCTCCAGCATCATTTCCATCACCGAGGACATATTTTTCAAGTAGGATTCTTCCTCTTTTTTTCCAACTTTTTTCATTCCAATCACCAGTAATTATCAATGAACCTTAATTGCATGTATGAGCAGTTCAGATGGAAGAACTTGGTAGAATTCTTCAGTTTCCATCACTGGCTTTAGTGGTTGGTGAGTATATTTGATTAATAGTGGTATTAACTTGTCTTCCTTGTAGGCATAAGGATATTAATATATCACAGACAGCATTGAACTTCAAGATAAATTTTGAAATGCTCTTTACAATGAATGCAATACCTTCCTCTTCAATTTGTTGTTCTTGGTATATTAAACTATATGATTGTCTGATTCAAAATGGTCAGTAACTGTTCATTTCAGCTCATTAATGCGTTCCATTTGATCTTTAGCCGTTCCATTTATTGTCCAGGCACTAAGACAAGGTTTCCAAGGTAAGCCCATTTATATGCTAACACATGTGATCAAAGGATTTACAGGGTATTTGGTTTAAAGGCAATTGTGAGAAGAATAATGGATTTGGGGCATCGAGAGCATGGTGCCTGAAGTTCACCATTCACTCTCTGGGACTGGCTAAGAGAGGAATAAACTCAATAACTGAGCACCTGCTGTGGGTTATGTCCTTGACAGGCCTTTGCAGTCTCCAAGGGTAATTGAATTCACTTACAACCTTGTGATCAGTGTTGTTTCCTCACTTTGTAGGTGAGAAAACTGTTTCAGAAAGGTACTGTCACATCTTCAAGACCATACAACCCCAGGGGTGACTGAGTCAGACTCAGGGCCGCCTGACCCAAGAATGGGAATGGGACAGGGTGGAGACTATTGCCTCACATAGTGAGGGATTGGGAGATATTGTAGCAGGCCTTTGAAGGCAAGAAATCATCTACCTAATATTTCAGACAGAAGTATCTTGTTATTCTCATTGTAAATCAGATCTCATCCTCCACTTACAACCTTCCAGTGATTTCCCATTGCCCAGAAAATACAGTCTATGTTCTTTACATGGCTTTCAGGGCCTTGTGGGCTCTGCCTTTGTGCAGGCCATGCCTTCCACCCAGATGTGCTCCATCTCCTCATCTATTTGTCATTGCTCCTCCTTCAGCCCACCCTGCCCCCTTCATGGAGACCTCTAAGGCTGCTACCATATCCCCTATCACCATTCCACCCTACTCACCACTCTCACGGGCCCCCACATATAGTCACTTCTTCACAATACTGAGCAAGCAGAGGTTACAACCCTTTGTGCTCTGAATTCTCAAGATGGTTTTCTGGGTTGAAAAATGTCTTAGACATTACAATTATCTATGCCTCTCAATAGCCCAACCCTACCTGAAAAAATCTTATTCCTTAATAGCTCTCATTAAGGAGAAATTAAATTAGGTTTAAATAACTAAATTACTTAAATTAATTCCTTGGTTTTAATTAAATACAATTAATTGGAATAATTTAATTAACTACCATTTCATTTAGCTTTTTTTAGGGAGTGATGGTGAGGCGTTGTGGGTTAATGCGCTAGACTGCAAAGTCAATTTAAGCACAATGTCGGCGGGTCAAGCTCACTGCTCAGTCGCTTCTCAGAAACCCAATATGGGGTCACTATGGGTCAGAACTGACTCAACGGCACTTACCAACAACAGGGAGTGATCAGAATAAAAGGCTGAGATTTGCTGCTTTACACACTTGTGCCTTTCTTTGTATGCTGTCACTCTCGCTGAGTGTGCTGAGCCCTGCTCTGGAACATTGTTCTAGAACACTGTCTTGTGCACAGCAGGTGTTCAGAAGATAATGCCACATGCTAGACCCTGTGGCGAACCACCCAGCCATGGCTCTATTGTAAAGCTCATTCGCCCTGGGCCTCTGAGCAGTTGGGAGCCCTGGAAGTTTTGGGAAGGGGAGAACTTTCTGGGCCTTTGCACACAGCAGCTCTCCCACCCTCAAGCAGACAATGTGGCTGTTCCCTAGTACTCTTTCTCCCACCCCCACCCTGAGGCCAGCCTAGAATAGGAATAGAGCTTCCCCTGGCTTTCCAAGGCCACCATAGAGAGTCACAACCTGGAGATGGGAGTAGGGAGAGGATGCCTGGGTCTCTGGGTTTCCTTGTGGCTATTTCATTCTCTAGGTGAAGTCAGGCAGGGTCTGACTCTTGCTGAGCTTCTAACTTCCTAAGAGGTCTTTGATGCTCTGGCCACCCTGGGTATGAGAACAAGTGAGCGCCATAAATAAGCATACTCAATATATATATATGAGCTTTGGTATCATAGTGGTGGTGAGTTGGGCTGTTAATCTCACGGTCAGCAGTTCAAAACTAGGAGCTTTTCTGTGGAAGAAACATGAGGCTTTCTGCTCCCGTAAAGTTTTATGGCCTCGGAAACCCTATACAGGGTCGCTATGAGTCGGAACCACCTCCAGAGCGCACATTATATATATATATATATATATACTCTCCCATCTGGCTTCCAAAGGGATGTGCAGCATCTGTCATAAAGGCAGAGAAACTAGCACTCAGGGTGAGCTGGACTTCACACAGGACCCATTGCTACAAGACCTCAGGAGGGAAACCGTAGACAAAGAGATGGTGCTCAGCTCCAACCAAGATGCATGTCTAAAAGGGAGTGAGCAGGGCAAGGTGTGAAAGCAGAGAGTGTCTGCTCCCTAAGGGGCAGTTGCTGTTGAGTCCGTGCTGGCCCCATGAGCCCAGGTGAGGAGGTGACAAGGGCCTGCCTCAGGGGAATAGACTGAGACAGAGCTGGAGGTAAAGCCACTTGTCTGGTTCTCATCTGTCCACCCTCTGCCAGAGTGACCCACACATTTATAAATTGGAATAGCATTCATAAAGTTGCTGAATAGAAGCAGACTGGCAACTAGTCTGCACCATCTGTCAATCCAGAGACTCAATCCCAGGCTGGCACTGGCACCTCCCTGACCCTGCTGTCTGGAGAGAAATCGCGATGCTCTATCTCAGAAAAGGGGCGCTGGCTGGTCCCTGTACTTTGCACCCTCACCCAGGGTGTGGGAATGGGGAGAAAGGGCCCTATGACTTGGGGCAAGGATCATGGGTGGAGGGGGGCTTCACTGAGATCATGGGATTTATAAACTGTTAAGGGTCTGGTAAACATCACAGTTATCTGCACACTCTGGCTCCCTCCTTGGATGGATGACAACGACAAAACGTCCCTCATGAGCACTGAAGGTCCCATCTATGGTGCCTGGCCCCTAAACACTGGTGTCTACAGTGATGTGTAAACTGTTGATAAAATTTGCAAACTATACTGTACTTTCTAATCTGCCAAGTACTTGGCAAACTGTAAACTACTTGGCAAACTATAACATGGTTTGTAACCATAAACAGTACTCTGCAAGCTGTAAATTTGTAAATTGTGTTTTGTAAACTGTAAAGTGTTGAGAAGAAAGATTAGAGAAGTGGGTTGGCTGCTTGCTGGGAGAAGAAGCTGAACAGGAATGGTGAAAGAGGGAGACTAACTGGAGAACAGCCAGCCAAACGCTGAACTTTTGTTAGCTGCTTTGGCAACAGAAGGTGGCCTGATTGGAAAGGTGTGACTCCTTTTGTCCTACACTTCCAGGGTGACCAGAGGTGTGGCCAACTCCCACCCTCATCCACCCAAACTGCAGACCCTACTCTCCTGGAGTTGGAGGAACATGGTTTGGAGCCACCCTGGGGGGGGGGGGGGTGCTGGGTGCACCACTTGAGTATGTCATTTTGGTGCCTGGATTTGGGTGGGCTCGGCTTAGGGTCTACAGAACCCGCAGAACCACCAGACCAGCAGTCAGTCAGTTGCCCTGCCCCCATGATACTAACAGACACTGAAACTAGTTCCATTCATGAACTGCTTCCAGATTGAGTCCCCTGCACATAGATAACCCCAAGACCAATAGGTCAGGAACTCCACTGTCACATCCCTCCCACACCCACCTCATGAGATCCTTGTCTTGCAGGAGATCCCTCAAACTTTTCTCTTTTCTGGGTCCAATAACCACACTGGGTTTTTTTGTTTTGTTTTGGGGTTTGTTTTTTCCTTTTGTTCTTTCATTGTGCTTTTTTGTTTGTTTGTTTATTCTTTCTCCTCCTTCCTCTCTTTCCATTCCCTTGCATTTGTTTTGTTTTGTTTTAAGTTTTTTTATTGTGAATTGAGTGATATTTTACATGGGAGAACATCAGCTTTATATCCATCCTATATTGTGTTTTGTTTTCATTGCAATAACTACAATCCCCTCCATATCTCCATATATCATCATTCAACAGCATTTGCTTCCATTCCCTCTGTTATTATTATTATAAGATGTACACCCAAGCACTCAGGAATATATAACCATTCAAACAACCAAAGGGAATACCCTGCACACCAGCCCCCCAGCCACCAGCACACAGCTTCTCTCCCTCCCCAAGTCTAGAGTCCGCAGCCGCTCCATCTTTCCACATCATTATCTCTGGCATCACTGCTTCTCTGGATAGGGTCTCTCACTCCACTCTTCTCCCTTGCTGGTCCCAAGGTCCTTTGCTCCTGTACTGCAAGATCAACCACTCCCCTCCTTTCCCCCCCCCCCACTCCCCTTTTTTTTGTTACAAAACGTCTACCTTTACATTTGCAATCAGTCCTGATAACAGTTATTCACTATTGAACCACAAGAGTCTTATTCCCATTTCCTTTTACCAGCCCCACCTAGACAGGATGGAAACCACTCAGTGGTGATTCTACCTTCTTCTGCACCCTCTGAAACTAAGCTCCCTCTTGAAAACTTGTAAGCCAGTCACTTTATACCTTTATAATCCCCCCATTTTTGGTAGCCAATGTCTAAGTTGCCCATCCCTGTCAACCCTGCATACAGAGGGGGTGGGAATGATCCTTGCAGTAAAAATTCATTCCCTCTTTTAAGCTACTACATCCATGAGTATAGGTCAAGTTCAAATTTGTAGCGGATTACACTTTTTTTCCTCTTCTTTCTTCCTCTAGTCGAGTTCTGATCATCTGGCAATTGAAGCTAGGTCAAATGGGTTCTATCTGCAAGTATGGGCGTTCTTGTGCATCTCCCTTCACTTCACATCAGCTGCATGCTTCACTCTCTGCTCTAGTTGTCTGTGGCTAGGTCCCTGTCCTTGCTTGAATTTTAACCTTTGTAGCTCTACTTTTGTTTTTTCCTTCTTTTCTTCTGTCTCTCAGTTCCCCTCTTCTTTATTCCCCCTTTTGATCTTTCTTTACTACTCTCTACACTGTTTCTATTTTCATCTTCCCTCTCCCACATTTTCCTAAGGATTTTTTTTTTAAATACATATACAGTTCAATGACATTTATTAATTGTGCAACCATTTACAGTTGCTCACAGTATCAAACATCTTTATCTTCATCTGGTCAAGTTCTGCTTAGCTAGCCATCCAAACTAGGTCAAATGGGTACAAGCTACAATATAAGGGTTATTTTTATTTTAATTTCTTCTTTTTATTTTCTCTTTTATAGCTTTGTTTTGCTGTCCTTCTTTTCTCTTTTTAGCTATTATATTCTTTTTTATTTTTGGTCCCTGTTTGTATTTTTGTTGTTGTTGTGTGTTTTTTTAAACTTTAATCCCATTAAGGGCATAAAAAATTTATTAAAATAGGCCACAAACAAGTAAAAAGTTTTTATTTAATGTAAATTTCTCTGGTGGGAATGTTTCTTTAAAGCATATTTAAAAGCATCCATTATTCACCTCTTGCAAAGTAATTCAGTTGTACAAGTAACAAAACTTAAAGGCTATTTTCTTTACACAATTCATCGTGAGATGACTACAAACATGAATAAAGGAGGACAAGGAATTTTCAAGAATAATATTTCATTTGCAGTTTACCAATCATACACTGTGAGCTGACAACAATAAAGTCTGATACAGGATTGTTGCCAAGAGAGGTTCATGGACTTTTCATTTAGATTATCTGAATTTGCCAAATATAATTAAAACACCTAGTGCCAAGAACCCTGACTAATCCTTCATGATACTGAAAAAAAAAAATATTTTTTTGGAAGACTTATTTACAATGTTAATTATTTTAGTTCTTAATTGTGCAAAGTCACATCTGGAGACAATTTTGGCATCCCCTTGGAATTCAGCTGACAGTTGTGAGTGTTGCTAGAAGTCCTGATGGGCTTTGTGTCTCTTCATTCAGAGACCCTCGTGTTCTGAAAACAGACATGCCTTAGTTTTAAGTAGACATATAATACTTAGTTCTGAAATCTCAGGACACTATTCACAAAATAAAATCATAAGTCATTTTTTTCTGCTGTTGTAGTGATCCAGTATACAAACTCCTCCATTTTAAATCTACTTTTCCAGACAGGTGTATGTTATATTTGCAAAAATCCATAAGATAGCAACACAGTATATTTAAAACTTTTATTTGAAAGGGCATGTCATAATATTATATCTACACTGTAGAGCAGACCCCAGTATCTACCATATAAACTACCATAGTCCAGTTTTCCAGCTCAAGTAGGTCCAAACTTCATGGAATAAAGTGGCCCCTTCTGCTGCTGCTCTGAAGAATATTAGATCAAAAGGAAGTTTACAAGTAGCAGGTATTTCCAGATTAGAGTTCATTTGTGTATCCCATGTATACCCGCAATGCTTGGTTTGCCCCCAAAATCCCAGACATCCAAAATGTTGTTGGGTAAACCACAAAATTTGGTAACTTCTTGATTCTTTAAATTTGCATCTCCTGCAAATATAACCATAGCAGACTCTGGAGCCTCTTGCATTTCCTTTAAAACCACTTTTAACTGATTGCTTAGTTCCTTAGCATGCCCTTTGGTGCTCTCCAAATGCTAAGTCATGAGATAAAGTTCATTTCCTGACACACTCACATGCAGGCACAAAAGGTTTCTCATCACTTTGGTACTTGGAAAAGGAATAAGCTCTTGACTTTTTAGTTTCACTCTTGATTTCTTCAACATGATAGCTGTGCAATATCCTTCTTCACTACCTGTAATGTCATAATTAGGTAGCTACAGTATGGAGGAATAAATTCTTGCAGAAATACCACAGCTAGGGGGTACCCCTTGAGTCCTCTCTGGCAGATTATTTAGATCCAATCCATCAATATTCCAAGTAATGAAAGAGAATATACTGCCATCTTCTTGCTGAATATTCTCAGGTGGGCTAATTTTAGAATTAGTGGAATCAGTAAACTTCATTAACTAACATCATTAATTAGGTCAACACAAGTTTTGGGCTCAGAGAAGGCCTGAGGATAGTTTTCCAAGGTGCTTTCATCCACAGGCAGCTCAAAGTAGGAGTTCAATGCTCTTTCCATCACCCAGTCCTTCTCTGTCTGCACTGAGCCACGGAAGCATCACAGCTCTCCATCAAGGCAAACTCTGCAGACAGGAATCACTGCTTTGAACCTCAGGCTCTCCTTCTTCCCCAGCCACCTCGGGCAGGGCCCCATGACCACTCCTGAGCTCCATCAGTACACTGATTCCAGACCATCCCTTACACCCTAAGACCCCTGCTTGTCTTTACATCTTTTTTTCTCCTTTAATATTTTCTCTTTTCATTGCTGGCTGATATAAGTTCTTGCCCAGTGGGTAGAACTGCAGAGGTTATAGTTGTGATTGGGCTGCATTTCCACCCATTGGGCAAGAACCTATACCAGCTCCTATGCCACCTGACCAACAATAGACAGCAGCCAACATCAGCCAAACCCATCATAAACTGAGGGACACCAAAGACAAATGGAAAATGGTGCACTTTCTTCCAGTCTCTCTCTACACCCACAGGAGACCAGAGAGAAAGGCACAAATGACCAAGTTACAAATCAAAAAACCATTTCTGAGAAAGAAAAGGTAATGGAGTCGACTGAAATAATTTTTTTTTTTTTAAATGATATTTAGGTACCTACAAAGGATTGACAGAAAGTTCAAAGAAACCAAGGGGAACACAGAAAAATACTTTAGAAGAATTCAGGAAAACACTATGAGAACAAACAGACAAAATAAATGCAAAACCTATGATTAGAAATCCAGAAGATTAATACTAAGTTTTAACAAATAGACAGTACATTGAAGAGAAAAGGAGTAGATCTGAAGTAATGGAAGCCCAAATTAATGAGCTTGAAGATAAAATTTCTCAATATTAGAATGCTAGAAGAGCAAGCCGAAAAAATATTAAAGAAATCTGAAGAAAGCCTAAGAGTTGTGTAGGACACCATGAAGAAGAATAACTTACAGGAATCAGAATTCCAGAACAGGAAGAGACAATAAAAAGCACAGAGAAAATTGTCCAAGAGCTGTTGCAAGAAAACTTCCATACATCATGAAACACAAGAAGATAAGCATACAAGAAGCTAAACAAACCACAAACAGAATATCTCCCCTCAAAATATCACCAAGCTACTTTAAAGGGGAGTGAGCAGATTGAGACACTAGAGATCATTCCCATTGCAGAAGCCTGCCTGTGACTTGCAGAGACAAAGGAGAAAGTAACTATAGTCATACACACAAGCTACAGCTGCACCCTCTACAACCCCCTAATTGGTCAAGAGCCAATACCAGCTGCTGTACATCAGAGCAACAACTACCACCAACATCTGCCAAATCTACTCTGAATTGAACTGCATGAACAGTGAACAGAGACACTCATCTCCTGATCACAAACACCAGGAGACAATTGAGTGCCCAAGAATACACAAACATACATTCACCAACTTAATACAAATACAACACCGTAATTCCTAAAAAGCAATAGAAAATATTTCTGTTCACTCGCAGAAACAAGACAAAGTAATTCAAACAAAGTGGAAGAGCTAGAAAATGCATTTGAGGAAAAAAGACACTGAAAATACTTGACAAATAATTCAGGAGAATGATATTGAGGTACATCCAAATGTTCCAGAGAAAGGTCGAGAAAAATAAGGAAGAATTCAGGAAAGTGCTACAAGAACAATCAAACAAAATAGATATAGCATCAATCACAATGCAAAACCTGCAAACAGAGGTCCATATGATCAGTACTAACATATCAGATATAGATGATACACTGAAAGAGCAAAAGAGAACTGAATCAACGGAAGCTTGAATTAGCAAGTTTGAAGATAAATTTCTTAATACTGATAATATAGAGGAATAATCAGAGAAAAAAAATCTGCAGAAAATCTAAGATTCATGTGGGACACATAAAGAGGAACAACCTACAGGTGATTGGAATTCCAGAACAGGAAGAGAAAAAGAAAACCACAGAAAAGATAGTTGAAGAGCTACTGGAAGAAAATTCCCTAACATCATAAAAGACGAGAAGATCATTATTCAAGAAGTTGACTGAACCTTAGGCTGGATACACCCAAAAGAAAATCACAAAGACATACCATAATCAAACTCTCCGAAATTAAAGACATGAAAAGAATCCTGAAAGCAGCTCAGGAAAAATGAAATGCTACATACAAAGAACAATCTATTAAGATTAAGCTTAGAGTTCTTAGCAGAAACCATGAAAGCAAGAAGGCAATGGAGAGACATATACAAATTTTTGAAAGAAAAAAACTCCTAAAAAAAATCATATACACAACAAAGCTGCCCATCAAATACAATGGTGAAATTAGAACATGTCCAGACAAACAGAAATTAAAGGACTTTGTAAAAAACCAAGCCAGTGATGAAATGAAATGCGGATGGGTCTCTTGTGATATAATAGTGAATAATTGTTATCAGGATTGATTGTGAGGGTTGGAAATGTAAAGGTAGACATTTTATAGTAAGGAGGGGAGCTATTAACTTTTCAGCCTAGGAGCGGAGGTCCACGGGACCATCAAGGGAGAAAAGCAGAGAGCAGGATCCTACCCAGAGAAGCAGTGATGCTTGATTTGGAGGCAGAGACGATGACGTGGAGAGATGGAGCAGTTGGGGACTTTAGACACAGAGAGGGAGAGGGGCTGTGTGCTGATGACTGGGGGGCAGGCTTGTAGTATATACCCTTTGGTTGGTTGATGATGCATGGAAGGGATTGTAACCATAACAATGAAATGATATAAAATAGGATGAATGTAAAATTAATGTTCTCCCATGTAAACTATCATATAATTCACAATAAAACATTAAAAAAAAACACAAGCCAGCTGTCCAAAATATAATAAAGAATATAATAAAGGGGGTTCTTTGGACTGAGAACCAAGAAGATCAGACAACAACCAGAGATTGACATACATGGCAACACCATCTGGAACTCAGTCCAGATACGCAAGTGTCCAGAGTAGAACAAAGCTGCAAGTCTGAAAATAGGGAATCTGGAATGTCAATCTATGATCAGGACAACTATTAAGTGAAGGAATGACAAAGTATAACTATAGGGTTCCAGGTGATGAGGAGGTCAGGTAGATTTCAAGATAAAACAGACTGTTTTAAAAAGGGAATAAATTAATAAAATATAGGGTAATCACAAAGAAACTAAACATACCCTAACATCAAATGAAGAAAAGGAAAATCTATGAAGATTTTATAAATATTAAAACTATGAAGAAATTAATAAGAAAAAGCTCAAGAAAAATGAACTCAGCACAGGAAAGCATGCAGAGTAAAGAAACAAGCATCACACACACAAACTAAACAGAAAAATGACATGAATTAATCCATACCTATCGGAGCCCTGGTGTGGTGCTGTGGGCTAATATGCATCAGACTGCAAAGTCATTTGAAGTGCAAGGTCAATGGTTCAAGCTCACCAGCTGCTCCTTGGAAATTCTATACAGGGTCGCTATGGGTCAGCATCGACTCGATCGCACTTAACAACAACAACATCGAAAATTACACTGAATATCAACAGATTAAATGCACCAGTCAAGAGACAGATTGAAAATTAAAGGATAGAAAAAATATATCAAGCTAATTGTAATA
>NW_006408874.1:135311-135945 GCF_000296735.1 Chrysochloris asiatica | reverse complement strand
AGTTCACTAGCTAGAGGGTAAACACATGTTAGCTCAGGTGACAGGGAGGAAAATATGCAAGGACAATACAAAAGAAGAGGGAGATTCCTTAGGAGCACAATTAAGTGTTCTGGAATATTCATTCTCCCCAGCATTGTCCATAGCTTGTCATGATCAACACAATCAAAAGCCTTTGACTAGTCTGTTATTCTCTGCTTTCAGCCAAGATCTACCTGACATCAGCAATAATATCCCTTGTTCCATGTCCTCTTTTGAATGCAGCTTGAACTTCTAGAATTAATCTGTCAATGTATGGTTGCAGCAGTTTTTGTATTATCTTTAGCAAGATTTTACTTGCATGTGATATTATGGTATTTTCTGATGATTTCTGCACTCCATTGGGTCACCTCTCTTTGGAATGGGCACGGACATAGATCTCTTCCAGTCAGTTGGTCAGGTAATTGTCTTCTAAATTTCTTGGTATAGATGAATGTTTCCAGTGCTGCAACAGTTTGTTGAAATATTTCTATTTGTTTTCCATCAATTCCCAGCGCTTTGACCTTTGCCAATGCCTTCACTGGACCTTGAACCTCTTCCTTCAGTATCATAGGCTCTTGATTATATGCTATCTCTCTTTTTTTTTTTTTTTAAGTTT
>NW_006408874.1:133407-134796 GCF_000296735.1 Chrysochloris asiatica | reverse complement strand
CACTCAGTGGAGATTCTACCTTCCCCAGCACCCTCTGAAACTAAACTCCCTCTTGAAAACTTGTAAGGCAGTTACTTCCTGCCTTTATAGTCCCCCATTTTAGGTAGCCAATGTCTGTCAACCCTGTGTACAGAGGGCGTGAGAATGATCCTTGCTGTAAAGATTCATTCCCTCTTTTAAGCTACTACATCCATAAGTATAGGTCAAATTCAAGTTTGTAACAGATTACTTTTTTTTTTTCCTCTTCTTTCTTCCTCTAGTCGAGTTCTGATCATCCAGCCATTGAAGCTAGGTCAAATGGGTACTATCTGCAAGTATGGGAATTCTTGTGCATCATATCCTAACTCTTAAATGGGTGGACATCAATCATTTATTTTTGGTACAGTGATCTGTGTATTCCTTCCATTTTCTTTTGATGTTTTCTACATCATTCAATAATTTGCACATAGAATGCGTAAATATTTCAACTAAGGCTTGAATTTTTTCTTCAGTTACCTTAGTTTGAGAACTGCTGAGGGTGCCCTTAATAATTTTTCTTCTTGAGAAAAGAAGACTTTTTCTTCTTGAGCTAACCTTTGAAACTTTCTGTTCAGCTCTTTTACTTCCTCATTTCTTCCATTTGCTTTAGCATCTCTATGCTGGACAGCAAGTTTCAGAGTCTATTCTGACATACATTTTGATATTTTCCTTTTTTCTTGTCTTTTGAATGACTTTTTGCTTTCTTCCTATATGATATTCTTGATGTCATCCCACAACTCTTCTGGCTTTCAGTCTTTAGTGTCTAATGCATCAAATCTTGTCTTTAGATGATCTCTAAATTCAGGTGGGGTATGTTCAAAGTCATATTTTGACTCATGCAAACTTGTTTTAATTCTCTTCAGTTTTAGCCTGAATTTGCATATGAGCAATTAATGATCGGTTCCACAGTCTGTCTCTGGCCTTGTTTTGGTTGATGATATGGAGCTTTTCCACCATCTCTTTCCAGAGATGTAATCAATTTGATATCTGTGTATTCCATCTGGTGAGGCCATGTGCTCAGTCATCTTTTATAGTGTTTAAAAAGGGTATTTTTAAGTAAGAAGTCATTGGTCTTATAAAATTCTATCATGTGATCTCTAGTATCATTTCTATCAACAAAGCCATATTTTTCCACTACTGACCCTTCCTCTTTGTTTCCAACCTTTGCATTCCAATTGTCGGTAATTATCAATACATCTGGATTTCATGTTTGATCAATATCAGACTGAAGTTGGTAGAATCCTTCAATTTCATTATCACTAGCTTTAGTGGTTGATGCATACATTTGAATAATAGTGGTATTAAATAATCTTCCTTGTAGTTGTACGGATAGCATCCTATCACAAACAGTACTGTGCTTCAAGACAGATC
>NW_006408874.1:131456-132913 GCF_000296735.1 Chrysochloris asiatica | reverse complement strand
GCTGGTATTTAAAATACCGATGGCATAGCTTCCGGAATCACAGTAACATGCAAGCTATCACAGTACAAGAAACTAACCATTGAGTGGTGGGATTACTCATTGGGGGAAATAAAATAATCAGACTTTTCGGGGATTACTGGACACTGACTCTGAATTGACACTAATTCCAGGAGACCCAAAATATTACTGTGGTCCATCAGTCAGAGTGGGGGCATACAGAAGTCAAGTTATTAATGGAATCTTAGCTAAGGTCCATCTTATTGTGGGTCTAGTGGGCCCCAAATTTTATCCTGTAATGATTTTCCAGTTCCAGAATGCATAATCAGAATAGACATACTCAACAACTGGCAGAACCCCCACATTGGATCCATGAAATATGGAATAAGGGCAATTATGGTTGGAAAAGCCAAGTGAAAACCACTAGAACTACCTTTGCCTAGCAAAGGTAAAGCAATACTGCATTGTTGGAGAGATGCAGGGATGGTTTAACTTGAATTAACTTAAATTCATTATTCCCACCACATTCCCATTTAACTCACCTATATGACCTGTGCAAAACACAGATGAATCTTGGAGAATAACAGTGGATTATTGTAAACTTAACCAGGTTGTGATTCCAGTTGTAGCTGCTGTTCCAGATATTGTTTCCTTGCTTGAGCAAATTAATATATCTCCTGGTATCTGGTATACAGCTATTGATCTGGCCAGTACCTTTTCCTCAATTTCAGTTTCTAAGAGTCACCAGAAGCGGTTTCCTTTAGCTGGTAAGGACAATATACACTTACAATGTCTTACCTCAAAGGTACAACAACTCTCTAACACTATGTCATAATTTAGCCCACAGAGACTTTAGCCATCTTTCACTTCCCCTTAGACATCACACTGGTCTATAACCATTGATGATAGTATGCTGATTAGACCTAGTGAATAAGAAGCATCAATGACTCTAGACTTATTGGTAAAGCATGGGCATGAAAGAAGGTGGTAAATTAACCCAACAAAAATTCGGGCACCTTCCACCTCAATTACATTTCTAAGAGTTCAGTGGTGTGGAACATGTGGAGATTTATTAAAGTTACTGCATCTGGACCCTCTCACAATTAAAAAAGAACCAGTATGCCTGGTGGGCCTCTTTGGATTTTGGAGGCAACATATGCCAAATTTCGGTGTGCTATTCCAGCCTATATATCAAATTGCACAAAAAGTTGATAATTTTTAATGGGGCCCACAAGAGAAGTCTCTTTAGCAGGGTTAGGGTGTTGTGCAAGCTGCTCTGCTGCTTGGACCATATGATGCAGCAGAACCAATGATGCTAGAAGTGTCCATGACAGATAGAGATGAAATTTGGAGTCTTTGGCAGGACCCTGTTAGTGAATCACCGTGCAAAACCTTAGAATTTTGGATCAAAGTCCTGCCAGCCTCTGCAGATAACTACTGTCCCCCCCCCCTTTTTTTTT
>NW_006408874.1:111999-113514 GCF_000296735.1 Chrysochloris asiatica | reverse complement strand
CTTGACAGAGGAGGATTTTAACAACCAAGGGGATGTTTTACAGAAAATTAACAATGACGCTTTATGGAAACTAATCATGCTTTCTCCAGCCACTCCTTTCATTGACCAATGAGCTCATGGACAAAGTGGCCATGGTGGTAGAGATGAAGGTTATGCATGGGATCTATCTGCAGCTCGGACTTGCACGCACCAAGGTTGCCTTGGTTACAGCCACTGCTGAATGCCCAATCTGCCAGCTGCAGAAACCAACACTAAGTCCCAGATATGGAATCATTCCTCAGGGAGATCAATAAGAACCCTGGTGGCAGGTTGGTTACATCAGACCACTTCCATCATGGAAAGGGCAGCATTTGATTCTTACTGGAATAGACGTCTGGATACAATACTTCTGCATACAATGCATGTGCTAAAACTACCATCCATGGATAAAAAGCTTTATCCACCATCATAGTATTCTACACAGCATTCCTCTGGTTAAGGGATCTGCTTCACAACAAATGAAGTGTGACAATGAGCCCATGCTCATGGAAATAGCTTGTCTTATCATATTCTTCATCATCCTGAAGCAGCTGGCTTAATTGAATGATGGAATAGCCTTACAAAGACAAAATTACAGTGCCAAATAGGTGGCAATACCTTGCAGGGTTGGGGCAATGTTCTCCAATATATGGTGCTGTTTCTCACATTGCCAGGATCCATGGTTCCAGGGACCAACCAGTGGAAATAGGAATGGCACCACGATTATTCCTAGTGACCCACTTGAAAAAAAAATTGCTTCCTGTCTCTGCTACACTATGCTCTTCCAAAAGGAGAAATATTCCCACCTGGAGACACAGCACTGATTCTGTTTAACTGGACATTAAGAATGTCCCCTAGCCATTTTGCACTTCTCATGCCTCTGGATCAACAGGCAAAGAGGGAGGTTTCTGTATTGGGTGGTCTGATTGGTCATGATTACCAAGGGGAAATTGGTTTGACATAACGTAATGGAGGTAAAGAAAAATATGTGTGGAATCCCGGAGATTCCTTAGGACATCTTTTAGTATTACCATGTCCTATGATTAAAGTCAGTGGTAAACTACAGCAACCCAATTCTAACATGACCGCTAATAGTGCTTGTCAAAGGCAAAGGAAATATTAAATGGATACTTGAAGAAGGTAGTTCTAAATACCAGTTATGGCCATATGATCAGTTACAGAAATTATGTTATTGTTGTTGTTGTTTTGTATATGTGTATTGTTTTTGCTTTGTTCATTTGTGAAATGTAAGATGTAAATGGGATCAGTGTGTTTTCAGTTGTATGTATCTTAGTTGTATCATGCTACTGAAGTATCACTTTATAATTGTCTTTGTTTAGAAATTATGTATATAGTCTCTAGATACCAAGTTGATAAGGGGTGGACTGTTATTATTCAGGTTTTGGGTCAGCTAGACTGGCAAGGAATACCAGTGGTTCGGTAGATGAAATGTAGTTATCCCTATGGTGAGATCTAATACAGTGCAGTTAACGCTAC
>NW_006408874.1:109631-110391 GCF_000296735.1 Chrysochloris asiatica | reverse complement strand
CCAAAGCAATCTACACATATAATGCAATCCCAATCCAGAGTCCAACGACATTCTTCAAAGAAATGGAAAAAACAATTACAAACTTTATATGGAAAGGAAAGAGACCTAAGATAAGCGAAGCACTGCTTAAGGAAAAGAAAAAAATTGGAAGCCTCTCACTCCCTGATTTCAAAATTTACTATACAGCTACAGTGGTCAAAACAGCTTAGTACTGGTACAATGAAAGATACATAGATCAGTGGAACAGAATCAAGAATCCAGAAATTAACCCATCCACATACAGCCAACTGATCTCTGACAAAGGGCCAAAATACATTCAATGGGGAAGACATAGTCTCTTCAACAGATGGTGCTGGCATAACTGGAAATCGATATGCAAAGGATTGAAACAAGACCTTTCCCTCATGCCATATACACAAATCCACTCAGCATGGATTAAAGACCTAAATGTGAATTCCAGATCTACAAAGGTCATCAATGACAAAATAGGGACAAATTTAAGGGCAAGGTTGGCAGTTCAAGCTCACCAACTGCTCCTCAGAAACCCTATACAGTGTCACTATGGGTCAGAACCGACTTGACGGCACTTAACAACAACAACAATACAGGGCACATATAGACTACCAAACATTGTGAAAATTGCACAAACAAAAGACAAAATAGACAACTGGGACAGTTGAGAAATTAGAAACTTATGTGCATCAAAAGACTTCACCAAAAGGATAAAAAGGGTGCCCACAGGCATATCAGACAAGGGACT
>NW_006408874.1:106338-108400 GCF_000296735.1 Chrysochloris asiatica | reverse complement strand
GGAAAAAAAAATATTTGTTGGTTGCGGAGGGGCAGTAGAGCACAGGGTAGAGCATAGTTCAGGTGTTGGGGTGGGCAATGCACAAGGGGAAAGGGGATAGAAGAACAGGTAGATAGGAGAACACTTAGGCAGTTTTGCATGGGCTAAATGGGACAGAGATAAATAGTGATGTATGTTCAACCTTGGACAACAGGGCTCTGTAATATAGGGATTGAGGCATAGTCTGAATGGATAAAAAGGGGGAAATAATGTTAAGATGCTTAACTGTCTTATGAATATTTCTCTTGCCTACTATTGTAAAATAGACACTTGGGGAGCATAGAAAGGGCTATCTAGAAACACGATTATAGACAGCTTATGAGTCTGTCTTCAGCCTATAACTGATTGGAATATCTAAAAGGGGTGCTAGAACTTGCCCAGTGAAACAGGCTTCTTGCACTGCATAAGACCTTTGCACTGCATAAGCCCTTAGGTGGAATCCTGATTCCCATTCAGAATCTTCTGAGGTAGAAAATTCCCACCTGAAAAAACAAGCTGACCAGCCTGGAGCAGCTAGAGGAACAGAAGATATGTCTTGAAAGAAAGGTCAACAGGAAAAAACAAAAATAAAAATGGCAGACTGATTGGTTACCACAAGAATAAGCAAGTTATTTACTGGGGAGCCATTAAGGCAAGCAATCAAGTCCCTTCAGGACAAATCCCCTTCCAAGACTGAAACTCAAAGGGATCACATGAGCAGGCATGTAATCTTGCTGGCAACCACGTTGGTCTACTGATGAGTGAAAGTTGGGGAAAACCAGCAATGAAGATATGGACTGAATGTGATCACATTACATACACTCCCATCAACCTGGAGTATGGTGAGACCTGGAGACTCCTGAGCCCATGGACAATGCCCATACTTGCAGATAGTACCCATGTGACCTAGCTGGATGATCAGAACTCAACTAGAGGAAGAAAGAAGAGGGAAAAAAGTCTACTCCACTAATTTGATGAACTTGACCTATACTTATGGATGTAGTAGCTTAAAAGAGGGAACGAATATTCACAGCAAGGATCATTCCTACCCTCTCTGTACACAGGGTTGATAGGGATGGGCAACTTAGACATTGGCTACTTAAAATGAGGGGGCTATAAAGGCACGAAGTGACTGGCTTACAAGTTTCCAAGAGGGGGTTTAGATTCAGAGTATGCAGGGGAAGGTAGAATCCCCAGGGTGGTTTTCATCCTGTCTAGATGGGTCTGGTGAAAGGAGATGAGGACAAGACTTTCATGATTCAATAGTGAGTAATTGTTATCATGACTAATTGCAATGGTTGCTATTGTAAAGGTAGAAGTTTTGTAGCAAAAAGGGGTAAGTGGTTGATCTTACAGTTCAGGAATGGAGGACCCTGGGACCATCAAAGGAGAAGAGCAGGAACGGAGTGTGGGACCCTATTCAGAGAAGTGGTGATGCTGGAGACGGAGGCAGAGATGATGATGCGGAGAGATGGAGCAGCTGAGGACTCTAGACTCATGGAGGGAGAGGTGCTGTGTGCTGGCGGCCAGACAGCAGGCTTGCAGGGTGTACCCTTTGGTTGTTTGAATGGTTGTATATTCCTGAGTGTTTTGGTGTATATCCAAAAATAAAAAATAAAAACAGAGGGAACAGAAGCAAATACTGTTGAATGTTGATGCATGCAGGGGATTGTAATCATTGCAATGAAACAAAATACGATATGATGAGTGTACAACTGATGTTCTCCCATGTAAACTATCACTCAATTCACAATAAAAACTTTTTAAAAAGAGAGACAGAGTAACAGAATGATTAAGAAAACAGGATCCTTCAATATGCTGTTTACAAGAGACACATTTTACACACAAATAAATACCTTAAAAATCAAAGGATAAAAAAATACCCTATATATATATATATATACACACACACACACATATATATGTATATACACACACACACACAAACACACACATATATATATATATGTAGTGGTTATGAATCGGGCTGCGAACCTCAAGGTCAGCAGTTCGAAACTACCAGCTGTTCCGCGGGAGAAAGATG
>NW_006408874.1:87067-106218 GCF_000296735.1 Chrysochloris asiatica | reverse complement strand
GACTGCAAAGTCGTTTGAACTGCAAGGTCGGTGGTTCAAGCTCACCTGCTGCTCCTCGGAAACCCTATACAGGGTTACTATGGATCAGAATAGACTTGACGGCACTTAACAACAACAACAACATATATATCAAGCTAAAGGAGATCTGGTAACATAGTGGTTACGAATCAAGCTGCCAACCTCAAGGTCAACAGTTCAAAACTACCAGCAGTTCTGCAGGAGAAAGACAAGGCTTTCTGCTCCGGTAAAGAGTTACAGCCTTGGAAACCCCGTGCAGGGTTGCTATGAGTCGGAACCAACTCCACAGCACATAACAACAACAATGGCAATCAAAAATGAGCAGGAGTGGCAATTTTAATCTTTGATAAAACCGCATAAGAGACAAAGGACATATCATGATTAAGAGATCAATAAAACAAGAGGATAGAGCCATAATAAATATCTTTACCCCCAGTAAGGGAGACTCAAAATACATAAATCAAACTTCAATAGAACTGAAGACAACTGTACAATAATAGATTTTTCATTTAGCAGGACATATGAAGAAATGTGCACTATCAGCCATTGTTGTTATTAAGTGCCATCACATCTATTCCAACTCATAGCAAACCTGTATAGGGTTTCCAAAGAGCAGCTGTATGGCCCAGCAATCCTTTGACTTGGTATACATCCTCAAGATATGACATACATTTATATATCCTTATTTGTGATATGACTATATATATGCACACCCATGTTCATTGCAGAACTATTCACAGTAGCAAGAAAATGGACACCATCTAAATGCCATCAACAAAATGGTTAAACTTTGGTACGCATGCTCAATGGGATATTACGAAGTTTTGAATAACGATGAATCTGCAAAACATCTTACAACATGGATGAACCTGAGGGGCATTATGCTAAATGAAATCAATCACAAAAGGACAAGTATTGCATGAGACCACTGTAAAAGGCACTTAACAACAACTGTAAAAGGCTAAGAAAATATTTTCTTGCTAAAAGAAACATTCTATGATGGTTACCTGGGGTGGGGTGGGGGTGGGAGGAAGAATGCAAGAGTTAAAGTGAATCGAGGTATCGTCCATGGAGTGGATTGCAATCAATGTAATGACATGAAGTATGTAATTTGTTGGATGTGGGACTGAGGATCTGTTCTGCAAACCTTCAACCTTCATTAAAAAACAAGAACTGTAAAGTGTTTTGTACCTGAAAAGTTCCTTGCAGACTATAGAGTAACTTGTGAACTACAAAGTACTTTGAAACGGTTGTTAAATGCCACTTATAATCTCATACACCCTGCATAAGACTTCCTAGGACGGGCCGGTGAGTTTGAACCACCGACCTTGTGGTTAGTTCTCCAGTGCTTATCCAAGTGTTGCTGTTAAGTGTTATCAAGCCAGTTCCGACTTAGAGGGACCCTGTGTAGGGTTTCCAAGGAGCAGCTGGTGGGTTTGAACTGCAGACCTTGTGGTTCACAGTGCAGCGCTGGTCCTACAGCAATGCTTTGTAAATTGTAGAGTGCTTTACAAATGATAGAATACTTTGTAAAATGTCGAGAGATTTGCCAGATTTGAGAGTTGTGCCCCCTGCAAGAATCTGTGGATGAATCCACGCCCTGTCACCCTAAAATGGATGCATGCCTAGAGTAGTCAGCTGCGTCCGTAGAGGACAAGCAGGTCAGTGGACTCCGATGCACGGGCTGAGTAGAGCCCCAGCGAAGGCCTCTTCCTACTTCCCCAAAAAACCCATCGCTATCCCCATTCCACCTTACTCACATTACCTTTCCCATGCACAATCAGGGTCTGCAGAGCCCAGGGCTAGGTAACTAGAGCTGGTTCGGCAGGGCTCCCGATTATGGTCTGAGCTTTGCCGCCGCCTGGTGGTCACAAAACTCCATAACCAATAATGAGAAAAACGGGGCGGGGAGTTCTTGCACAATGCAATGGATTCACTCACTCCCACACTTCTTTATCCGTGTCCTCACTATAGACGACGGAGCGCGCTCCAGGAGTCTGGCACTATTCTCGGCCCGATATTCACCGTGCAGTGGCCGGACCAACTGCCCAGTGCAAGGGTAATTAGCTAGTTATGCTGAAATGGGTTGGGAGGAGGCTATCCAAGTCAGAGTAGTTACGAATAGAGTTCCAAGGAGATAACAATGGTGATGGGAAGTAGCCACAGGAAGATTTGGGGGTAGGGTACAGTCAGTGCAAAGGGTCTGTGGTAAAAGCAAATCTTACTGAGTGCTGTTAGGTAGTCTCAGCAATCCTATACAGGATTTCCATGGGACAGCTGGTAGGTTTGAACTAGGGACCTAGCCATTAGCTGTCCAGTACATTTCCTACTCCGAGAAAGAAAAGGGACAAATGCCCTTTGAGTTTTAACTCAGAGAAATGTTCGCAGGCAGAGGCCTGTCTCAGCCAGGTACAACTTGGAAGCCATAGACTTGTGAAGGTGAGAAGAGTGAAGAGGGCCAGGGATCTCTTCAAGGAGACCCATGCCCTCCTTCTGGGATGAAGCCCAGCAGGATGCTGCACTCAGGCCAGATGTGGCAGGGCAATTCCCGATTCACACCCACTGCTGGTTTGCAATTGGCTTTGAGAGAATCATGTGACCCCCTTCCCGGCCAATGAGAGCAGCCTTGGGACTAGGGCTGTCAGGCTGAGCCCATTTGTTGTGCTGCTGGCGGGCACCAGAGGTCATGACCAGTCTGAGGGAAAAGTGAAACTGAGCATGAGCAAAGCAACCACAGTGGATAAAAATTCTTCAAGACATTAGGTTAATTGAGTTCATGGGCCTAATTGTGCCTGAAGCCAAAGTTCTGTTTGTTTAGCAAATAAATGTCCTTCTGCAGCGGGCCAGGTCTCAAGGATTGCAGAGCCAGGATGAGCCCGGCATGGGGAGGTAAACAGGGTTGACTCCACCAGAGGCCTCTGTGGTCCCCAAGTCTGTTTCTCCATCTGTGGCATGAAACTGGATACCATCTCGAAGGGTACAAGGAGTTCTAGTGGTCTTCAGATGACATGACGGGCTGGGCTCAGATTGGTCCATAGAAATTAGTTCAACGGAGGAGCTGGAATTTCCATCTGAGCCTTCCCTGGCCTCCTCTCACCCCACAGCGCTCACGTTCTCATACCACGCCCACAGGGCTTCCCTCTGCCTGGAACCCTTCTCTCTCCCATTCCCTTCCCCTCCTGTACCAACCCTCATCTTTTTAAATTTTAGCTCAATCATCCCTTCCTCAACAAAACTCTGATTCACTCCGGTTTGAACCACTGCTGTGAATCTGCATTTCCACCCTAGATACTCAGAATCTACATTTTAACAAGATCCTGACTCTCATGTTGTTAAATGCCATCGAGTTGGTTGTGACTCATAGCAACCCTGTGTAAAGGGTAAGGAGTGGCTGGTGTGTTTAAACCACCTACCTTACGTTTCAAAACCACCCTGTGGTCCAGTGCGTTATCCTACAATGCCACACCAGGGCTCCCATATATACACAAAAATCATGGGATTCATGAGTCTGTCAGAATCACCTGGGAACCTTGTTAAAATGTAGATTCTCATTCAGTGTATTTTTTATTGTTAGGTGCCATCGAGTCAGTACCAACTCATAGTGCCCCTATGTAAAACAGAACAAAACACTGCCGGATCCTGGAACAACATCATAATCGTCGCTACGTTTGAGCCCACTGATGTGTCAAATCCATCTCATTGCGGCTTCCTCTTTTTCTCCGCTCCTCCACTTTGCCAAACATACCCTTCTCTCCAAGGACTGGTCCCTTCTAACAATATATCCAAAGCATGAAAGACGCAGTCTGGCCATCCTGGCTTCTAGGAGCACTCTGGCTGTATTTTTTCCGACACAGATCTATTTGTTCTTTTGGCAGTCCATGGTACTTCCAAACTTCTCCAACACTATAACTGAAATGCATCAATTCTTCAACGGTCTTCCTTATTCACTGTCCAGCTTTTGCATGCATGAGGTTATTGAGAATACCATGGCTTGGGTCAGGTTCGCCTTCGTCCTCAAGCTGACATCTTTGCTCTTCGACACTTTAAAGTTGTCAATGACTTCATTTTGCTTGGATCAACTTCCAACACTCATGGAAGTAGCAGTCAGGAAATTAAACAACATACTGCATTGGGCAAATCTGCTGCACAAGACCTCATTAAAGCGTTGAAGACATTCAGGATAAGCAGGGTGGAAACGCAAAGTCTCAACAGTGGCTCAAACTGGAATGAACCAAATTCCTGCTTCCTCATGCTAAATTTCCTCCATATGTGCTCCCACAAAAAATTAGAACTTAACTTCCATGATCTCTCTGAAGCCATGGTCTAGGTACAAATCCCCTGAATCCTGGCCTTTGTCCCTGACGAACTGTGCGTGTTTGTGTTAATTACTTCACTTAATGGAACTAGCTCCCCCCTGAACTCTGAGACTGAGCAGTGAACACGGAGGGAGGGAAGAACATGAGGGGCTGGCCATGGCAGCTGGCAGGTTGCCCACTCTTTCAGTGAGAGCATGACTCACTTCCCACACCAACTGGGAATAGCAGTGTCCCACAGTGCCCACCGGCTCTGGCACCCACATGGCCTGGAATGCAACACCCTGCCATGACCCTCTTGTTTCCTCCTCAGGAAAAGGCCTGCCAAGGACACGGTCCTGGTAAGTCAGTGGCCCCAACTCCTGACCACACTGCCCAGGCCTTACCATAGGGTGAAGGGACCTTCTGGGGCCAAACACATTCCATTCCCAAAGAGGAAAAGGGCTGATTACTGTCTCACACTGTGCCACAGAGTCTCACACAACCCTTTGTTCCACTTTCTTTTCTTTTTTCTTTTTTAATTAAAACAGCAATCAGGCAATTATACCAACCAGTCAGGGAGAGGGCCCCAGAATGGTCAGTTCTTTCTGCAAAAAAATAGATTTTTCCTTTTTAAAAACAAAAACACTAAGGCTACTCCACAGCCCCCATCAAGCCAGTCCCAGGAGACCAAGTTGGACGGTACCCCTGGGGCAGAAGGGGCAGGCCTGGTCCTCTGGTCCCCTAGGGGGAAAGAGGGAGAGAGGTGATGGGCTTCATAGGCTCCAAATCATGCAAGAGAGAAAAAAAGCACAAAGAAAAAAAAAACAACGCAGCCAAACCCACAAAGCAAAAGAAACAACCAACAGAGGATAAATAATTTAAAAAAACAAAAAACAAATTGCCCCTAAAGTTCAGGGGGGAGGGGACTGGCAACCGGATGCCCTGCCAGGCCCTGTCTGCCAGGGTGCCAGTGCTGGGTGAAGGCCAGGACATCCTGAGTGATGCACATGGCTCATCCCATCGTGTCCCCCTACCGATGCTGGGCCAAAGTGTGCAAAGTCCATTTAGTCAGGAGATTTAAAAAATTATACAACTTGGTGGCATCTGGGGCCAAGCCAGTACAGCAGCTGTCCACACAGGCTGCCGGGGGCAGCAATGTCCAGCACGGGTTACCCAGAGCTCCACAAAGGAACTGCGGCTGAACGAACATGATTCTCTGAGTCCAGGCTCTTGGAGTCTACAGATTTGGAGTCCTTGAAGCAGCAAGGGCAGAGGCACTGGTTGGGCCAGGGGTCCCAGGGCCCAGCTGGGCATCCCTACGGGCCACTTTTCAGACTGGGAAGACAGCCTGCTGCAACCAGGAGGGCCAAGACCCCCAGCTCCTCTGCACCCTGAGGCCAAGTGGCAATAGCTTATAGATGTGAGCCAGCACTGCCCCAGCAGACATGGGCTGAGGGGCTCCAAGCGCCCCCTCCCCTAGGAGTCCTCCCCCAGGATGTCCTTCACGAAGGCAGCAATGTCTGTCTTCTTGGTTTTGTGCAGGGTGAAGAAAGGGTGCTCCTGTGGGCCAGAGAAGAAGGTACAGTCACCAGGGATGGAGTCCGGAGAGACAGCTCAGCCCCTGCTTGCCCCCTCCAGCCCAGGACCCCCTTCTCCTGCATGGCTCACACCAACTCATCCTTCCGGAACCTCTGTCCCTGAAGTCTGTCTTATTAGACGGAGCAGGGTTTGGGGCTTCCTGTGGCTTGCCTGCAGCTACCCTCCAGCCAAACTAAGTTTCTCACTTTCTCCACACACACCAGGCCTCTGCCTACAATAAACCTTCCACTGTAGCTTTTATTCATGGGTAACCCTTCTTCATCTTCCCAGACCCAGTTCAAATAGCACCTCCTCTGTAAAGCCTTTCCCTGATGCATCTGGGAAAGCAACTCCCCCTCCTCTGGACCCTCCACACCACCTCCCCTGGCATTGACTTCTGCATGGCTTGGCAGAGCATGGAGCACAAGGGTACATGAATAAATGCAAATTGGAGTAACTAGCTACACGAATGAATTAGTACAGATGCCCATCTCCAGACATGAGATCCCCAAAGGAGGGCAGACAGGGGTCCATCCCACACTCACCATCAGTTCCAGGTAGCTCATGCGCTCCGTGGGGTTCTTCCTCAGGCTAGGAGAGAGCAAGGCAGGCTAAGGCTAGGGGTACAGAGTCTTACCTCCCCAAGCAAGCCAACTCTAGCACACAAGTGATCCTGGGCTCAGAGAGGAAGAATGCAACAATTTGGGGGGCTCCCAAGGAATGGAGCCCCTGGATGCAAACTACAGAGATTGAGGCAAGTTTCTTCACCTCTCTAGGCCTGAAGTATCCTTGTCTCTATTAACCATCTAAGGAATTTCCAAAAGCCCTTCTGACAGTGTAATACTATGCTTACAACCACATCTATAATCAGACTCAAAGCCCTTCATCTAAAGAGGAAATTTCTTTTCCTATTGAGATGAGGCCACAATTAAAGGGGTCGGGATAGCCAAAGCCTGGGTTGTCTTCAGTCTTCCTTATTTCCTGATGAGAAATAAAGGCTATGAATTTTCCCCTAAGTGCTCGTCCTGACAATGGGGAAAAGTCCACAACATGCATATGTGTTGATATTCTGTGTTCTCATTTGTTTTTCACTTCTAGTTGTAATTTTTTTTTATAAATCTCTTAGCCCAAGACTTACTTAGAAGAACTTCATTTTAAGTTCCAGGTAGCTTTTCTTTACCTAGTTTTATTTCACTCTGATCAAAGAACAAGGCCTGTGTAGTTTCCTTTAGAAATTCAAACCTGATTTATGTTCCTAAGAGTCCTTCAAGCATTCTTTAATTTGGTACAGTTCTAAATGTTTAGGAGAGCCAACTTGTCTGCTATGCTAGTCAAATCATCCATATTAACTTTTATCTTGGTCTACCAAGTTTTGTCCATTGCTGAAAAAATTGTACTAAGAGTCTTCAACCAGAATCAATGTGTTGTCAAATTTCTACCTCATATAGTCCCATACTAAGACGCTTTGGAGTGTGTTATTAAAAAAGAGAAGGGTCAGAAAGGGGTGCAGAATGAGGCCTGAGAAGGACAAGAAACTCACCACTGGGCAGTAAAATCCACAAACTCAGGGGAGAAACGGTCAGCTGGGAGCTGGGGGGACGGCTCCTCCACCACCTGCTTCAGCTGCTGGAACGGGGTCCCCCAGGACTCATAAGGAAACCGAAGGATGGCCATCTCAATCTGCAGACAGACGGTGGCAGCACACGGTCAGCATGGCCCTGGTCACCAGCTCTATCTACCCTGCCCACCCAGGGCTGGCTCCAGGAGCTAGGTCACCATGCAGGCCAAGGGGCTGCTTTGGCAGACTTTTCTGACACAACAGCATCAGACCAAAGATGAAAGTGAGGCCACCAGTCCTTAGCTCCTCTGGGCCAATGTGATGGGCCACTTTCCGAGTCCAGTTCAGTCTATGGCTAGCTTTGGTCAATTAAATGAAACAGAAGTGGTGCTGAGGGAGCTGCAGGCCAGGCCGTGAGGAGGACTTTCCTTTCAGAAGTCTGGCACTAGTAAAAAGTTCCTGCTCTCCTGACCACTCCATGGTGAGAGGAGGCCACACCAAGAGGCACCCTGGCTCTAAAGGTTTCTGGGTCCCTTGGCTCAGCCACCACCAGGTGGGGCAGAAGAGTCACCTCACCACATTGCAGATACTCAAGAAATACTGACTGCTGTTTCTCCTAGGTTTTGGAGTGGACTGACGGGAAGCGTCCGACACCTGAAACACACACTTCACACAAACTTGGCCAAGTTCCAGTGTGGCTGTGAGGAGAGCACTGGGACAGGGTGGGTACCCAATAATGCTGACGGTCAAACGAAAGTAGGGAGAGTGGGGAAGCAGGAGTGTGTGTCACACAATTGTGGGTTAGATCTCCTGCGTACTGCCAGTTCTGTGTGGTCTCATTGTATAAAATACATCGGTTCTTTTCATTTTCAACTCAGGGGTTAGAAAAAGGAGCTCTGGTAGCGTAGTGGTTTCAAATCGGCAGTTGGAAACTACCAGCTGTTCCGCGGGAGAAAGATGAGGCTTTCTGCTCCTGTAAAGATTTACAGCCTCGGAAACCCTGTTCAGGGTAGCTATGGGTTGGAACCGACTCCACAGCACATAAAAACAACAACAGGAGTTAGAAAACTCATTATCTACAGGTACAGTACCACCCCTTCAAGCTTTGAATATTCATCTCTATGTCAAAACGAAAAAAAGCTTAACAGAAAACATGATGTCTCAACAATACTAGGAGTGACGCAGTAGGATAAGCGCTCGACAGCAAAGTCAGTCTGAACCACCATCACCAGCTGCTCCTCGGAAACCCTATTCAGGGTCCCTATCAATTGGACCTGACTCAGTGGCACTTAACAACAAGAAGCAGCAACAACATTAAGTATAAACTAAGGGAGCATCCCAATTCCACCTTCCTGACAAAACTTTTATTTACTCTCCAGTCACTGTCTATAGAAAAGGTTTACTCCCTATTACACAAGAAGAGTCAGCAACTGCTGCCATATAACCAAGCTACAATCACACTCTATAAAACACCAAAACCCAGGCAGGAATCAATACCAACTGCCATACACCAAGGAAACAGACAACACTTGTGAAAGTTACTCTGAGTTAAGCAATAAGAAGAGTGAAAAGGGACGCCCACATACTGATCACATCTTCCTGGAAGCAATCAGAAAGCATAAAAAATTACCAAAACACAAACTCAATTAAGTATTAAGGCCACAGACAAACACTAAACATGTCCAAGAAGCAAAAGCAGATGACCATATCAGCACATGTCCAGAAAAAAGATAAAATGTCTGAGACAAATGACCTAGAGGTAGACCTGGACTCCATTCTGGAAGGAGGGCAGGCCTTGGAAATGCCTGAGAAAGAATTCAGAAAAATGATTATAAAATGTTTCAAAACACTTTACAATGGAGTTGAGAAAAATAAGGAAGAAGTCAGGAAAGTGCTACAGGAACAATCAAATAAGATAGATACAGCATTGGAAACAATTCAAAACCTACAGAAAAAGGTCCAAACACTCAATAACAAAATAACAGAAATAAAGAACACTCTGAAAGGGCAGAGAAGTAGAATAGGTGAGATGGTAGGCAGAACCAGTGAGCTGGAAGACAAATCTCTCAGTATCACTAAGATAAAAGAACAAACACAAAAAAGGATAAAAAATTCTGAGGTAGGTCTAAGATTTATGTTGGACAACATGAAGAGGAATAACTTAAGAATTATTGGCATTCCAGAACAAGAAGAATCAAACAAGTCCACAGAGGAAATAGTTGAAGAAGTGCTGGAAGAAAATTTCTCTAACATCCTGAAAAGTGAAAACAAAAACATTCAAGCTCAAAGAACTCCAGGAAGGGTAGACCCCAAAATAAAATCATCAAGACATATCATCGGCAAGCTCTCCAAACTCAAAGATAAGGAGACACTTCTGAAAGCAGCCAGGGAAAACAGAAGTGTCACATACAAAGGCAAGCAAGTCAGATTAAGCTCGGGTCTCTCAGCAGAAACCATGTAAGCAAGAAGGCAATGGGGAGACATATATAAAACCCTGAAAGAAAAGGTTTATAAAGTTGCAGTCACAGAATAGTAAAAACATTGTCAGTAAAATCTAAAACTCTTTCATTGACCCTACATCTACCCTTCAACACTGCTCCCAGCTCCTCTCCCCTATCCTTCTCCTCTCAAATCCAGCCATCCAGGCACACCAGGCAAATGGACACCTTAGGGCCTTTCGCACCTGCTGCTCTGTTTGCCTTCAGATTCCCTTGCTCCCCCACACCAGGGGCCTTTGTTGGCCTCCTTACCTGGAGTAGACCCTGACCCATCACTTCCCATCCCTTCTCCTGCCCCACACATTCCCAAACCCTGGGTCACCCTGCATCTGGGTAGTTGTTTACTGACCGAGTCCCTTCTCTAAACATAGAGGGATGGGACAGACAGGAAATGGCCCAGGATCTCCAGAGCAGGAAAGGTACTAGAGGGTAAGTCCACACCCAGATACACCATCAGTCCCACCTGCAATTGCTCTAGCTGCCTGGCACCCTGCCTCATGCTGCTAGCCTCCACTTTCTCCACAGGGCCCACTTATTCCCAGAAAACAGGCCAGGGAAGCACCTACCACGTCTTTCCTGACCCCCTAAATCCACTCTCCACTGCTGTCAGAGCAAGTGTTCTAAAACGCAAATGTGAATACAAAAATTACGATCCTGAGCCTGATCTCTGCTGAGCCCTGACTCAGGAAGAAGTGGGGAGTTTCTGGGCAAAACAGGTGCACAAAAGCCTAGGGTCCTCCCTGTGCCTTGATTAACCCAGTGGCAAACCACAGTACAGAGAGGAAACCAGCAATATTCTCTCCCCTTCCAGGCTCACTTGTGATGGGTGGACAGCAGCCCTTACCTCTCAATCGTGGCATTTCAGGCTCTGTAGGCCCAGAGCTGAGAAGCTTACCTACCAAACCTAAGGAAAGATATCTGGGCTCCACAAACAACTCACTCCTAAAGCTCTGAAACAGTTTTCATCCTTTTGCTTTGGCAAAGCCAAGCAAAATAATAATCATAATCATGTATACACAAACTCATTTAATGTACTACAACTGGCTATGATTTCTTGAGCTCTTGGAAACCCTCCCTAAGTAAGCAGCTTTACTTATTTAATGGGCACATTATCTCAGGACATCAAAATCTAACCACCTACACAATGTTCTTAGACGCATGGTCATTTTGATGGCACCTTTTCTCAGAGTTTTAGGACCTAAACTATGCTATTCCAAGAGCTCACAGATGCAGCCACATCCCCCCTACCCTTTCCTGAGCAGCAAGGGAGGGACCCCATTACCATGGTGATGCCGAGGCTCCAGACATCGGACTTGACGTTATAGCCCTTCTGGTTGAGTTCTGGATTGATTCTTTCCGGCTGTTGGAGGGACAGTGAATCAGGACCACCCACTCCAGGGTGAAAGGGCCCAGAGGAGCCACCCAAGGCCCAGGAACTTTGTCTTCTTCCTCCCTCCTCCAACTCACATGACAGACAGAGACTGAGGCCAGCAAGGGCCAGAGTCACACAGTGAAGGTAGGACCTGGTTCACAAACCTGCTAGGGGGAAGGGCTGCAGGACCCACCTCCTGGGCAGCGGAAAGGGATTGCACGGCCCATGAGAAGAAGTGTTTCCCAGTTTACCCTCCAAACGGAGGTAGTTTGGAGCACAATAGTGACATGTGTAAGTGGAACTGCTTGGTGGTAGTGGTGCCCCCAGGGCCCAGGGGGTGGCAGCACTCACAGCCATGTAGGGCTTGCAGCCGGCATCCATTGTCTTAGCCACAGAGTCCACTAGGTAGCCACTGATTCCGAAGTCGCACATCTTCACATGGCCCTCCTTATTGATGAGCACATTAGAGGGTTTCACATCTGCAGAGACAGAGGCGGTTGGTTATCTTGGTTCCCATCCACAGGGTCCTGGTGTGGGTGTGGCACTAGCTGTGCCAGAGCACATCAGGACCTACCAGCCCAGTGCCCATCTAGCGCCCTGGAAGTGGTGTCATTTGTTCATGTCCCATAGTGCACAGTGGCACATAGTGGCACATATGGGATATGAGCCCGCTCCCTCCATCACACCACTGGCTGAGAAAGTCAGGGGTCCCCCTAGCAGCACCCACAGGTTCTAGAAGACGCCAAGAGGGGCAGAGATGCCCAGGTAGTGCTGGCACATAGGGGGCCGAAGGGGGAGGAGCCATGGACTGGGATTCAGACTCAGCTCCTGACCCCGCCAGGCACATCACGCATGAGCCTCCCTAAGATGGTGTGCTCACCCTGACAATGGGGAGAAGTCCAGCCAGCCAACAGACCCAGACAAGGTGATGGACACTAACAAGTCTCACCTGCTCCCATAAATTCCCCATGATAAGACCACCCTCCATTCCCCTCCCCCTGCCCTCCACAAGACCCTGCCGGGAGGTACCTCCCAAGCCCTTCCCCTGTCCGCACGCACCTCTGTGGATCACGGAGAGTTTGCTGTGCAGATGCTCCAGAGCCCTCACGATCTATAGTCAAGGGACAGATAGGGCTATTTCCAGCCATCATGGACCCTTCTCCACACAGCCACGCTCATGCCTGAGACAACTTTTCCCACCCCCCTCAACAAGAGTCCCAGATCTGTGACAAAACCAGGGCCATCAGCACTCCAACCAGGTTTGTGTCAGGTGTCTGCAGTCACCTGCTCCTCTCCCCACCCCTGCAGATCCAGCCTAGGTGGAGATCCATTCATTAACACCCCGGCTGCTGCAGTGCTCACTCGTCTCTGGGAAAGCTGACTGTTTCAGCAGGCATATGCTCTGGATGCTAACCTCTCCCCAATTCAGCTCTTCTCTATCATGCTTTCCTCTCATTCTACTTGCACTACTAGGCACTCTGAGAATGAGAAAGTGGTAAATACTCAATTCCTTTTTGAAAAGCTTCCCAAAGGAGTCCTGGTGGGGTAGTGGTTAAGCAATTTAATGCTAACCAAAAGGTTGGCAGTTTAAGCGCACTGGCTGCTTTGAAGGAGAAAGCTATGGGGAAGGTAAAGAGACCTGGAGGTACGAAGGCTGTTTGGCCTCAGGATCCCCTCAGCAAGCAGTTCTGACTGGGTTGGGACCCAGAAGCAATAGCCTAAGTTTAGGGATTGCACAGTGGGGGAGGCCTGCTCTGTCCTGGATACCACCAGCCAGCTGGACTCTGTGGCCACTTACTGACACAGCAATCTCTCCCAGGATGTCCTCTGGAATTGTCATGCCTTTATCCAGCACTTTTCGGTAGAACTTATCCAGAGAGGTGTCCATGAGCTCCATGCAGATCCACACATCGCCCTGGGGATGGAAGCTGGAAGTCAGCTCAGGCTGACCCTGCCTGTAGTCCCTACTTGGACTGAGCTCCACACTGGAGTCCTTCCATCCTGCTCTCAAGCTATCTCCATCCACCCGCTTCTCTCTGGCCCTGCCCCCCAACGCTGTTCCCACTGCTCTGTCACCTCCGCCCCCCTCACCAGATTCCTAATTCCACGCACTTTCCAGGAAGAAGGGAAGAAAACACAAGCCAACTGGGTCCGTCCAAGTGAGCCAGCTCAGCTCCAGGACCTGCCCCTGCAGCCCTTTTCACTGGGGGCTCTAGTTCAGAACCCGGACTTTGTCCGTAGCCCCTCCCACTGTGGTCCCTGCACCTGTCAGACCCAGGATGTGGCCCTGAAGCCCCTATACTCCCAAGCCCCTCGCTCCAGCCAAACCCCTGTTGCTGAGGAGAATGGTCCTAGCAAACTCTCTGTGCAGAGCCCCTGCTATGGGTCAGGGCCATGCTGTGACATCAAATATGGAAGACAACATTAGATGGGAGAGACAATTATTGACCTCTTTTACAGATGGGGAAACTGAGGCACCGAGAAGCAGTCAGAGGGAGAGCCAGGAGTCTGTCTCCTAAGAACCAAATGGTTCTGCCTCTGAGTGGGCAGGCACTCTGCCATTTACGCTGTGGCGCTGTGTGTTAATGTACCAGACTGCAAAGCCGTCTGAACTGCAAGGTCAGTGGTTCAGGCTCACCAGCTGCTCCTTGGAGACTTGCTATGGGTCGATGGCACTTCACAACAACAACTGCCACATGCAACAGGTTTGTTGTGTGGGCAAAATGACAACAATAGATGGTGGATGATGGGGCAAGGTGAGTGGGCACCTGTCCATCCTCCCCCACCCCTCCCGCTGACGGGCCGCACCTCTCTGAAAAGGGCCCCATAGAAAGTGACAGTGTAGAAGCAGTCGACCGTCCGCATGTTGATGTCCAAGTCCATGAGCAGCCGCTTCTGCTCCTGTGAATTCACGGTGGCTCGGATCCGCTGGGGGGAAGAAGGGGAGGGAGGAGACATGGCTCAGAGGCATGGATGCACTGGGGTCAGGAGCCAGGAGCTCTGAGAGCCAGCACCCTGGAAAGCTCTGTCCCATCACTGGTTATGATGCAAGAAGGCCAGAGTCGAGAACCAACCAGGGTTCATCGACTGAAAGAAAAACCAGTGGTCTGAGAGTCTGTATGTCAGGCTCTGCTCCCACTCCTCCTCCAGGCAGCCCTCCCAGGTGCCTCCCAGCTCCAGTATTCCGCAGCAGGGCTGGGATGGGTGTGCTCTGCTCACTTTCACAGCCATGATGGTGCCACTCTGGGCATGTCGAACCTTCTCCACTACGCCATAGGCTCCTCGGCCCAGCTCCGAGATGGTCACCAGGTCATCAGCTTCCACCTCAAAGTTCTTCAAGGACAAGAAAGTGACAAGGTTGGTGGCAGTGCCGTGCACCTAGCTGCCCAGTCAGTCAGGTCTGGGTTCAAAACTCTAGCCATAGCTGGCTACACGGCCCTGCGAGAGTAAGTCAGCCTCTCTCCCACTCAGGCTGCACTCAGTGGAGGGGGCCCCAATATCAAAGGGCCTCTGCCAGGTTGAAATAAGACAGCTATGAAATGCACCAGCTGGCATGAGAGCTCAAAATAATGCCACTTCCTCTTTCTTCCTAGGAGCCTAGGTAGCACAGTGGTTATGAGTTGGACTGCTAACTACAGTGTCAGCAGTTTGAATCTGCCAGTCGCTTTACTGGAGAAAACCTAGACAGGGTCATTATGAGTTGGAACCAACTTGATGGCCAACCACCACCACCACCTCTTTGTTCCAACTCAGGCCTTTAAATTGAATCATTCCTTCAACCAGTGATTACTGAGCACCTGCAATGTACAAGATCCTACTTTAGGCACTGGGACAGAGAGGAAAAACAAAGGTCCTACCCTCATGGAGGCTGTCCTCTCTGGGGAGGGAGGAATACCCAAGAATAAGCAAACTGCTGAACATCAGACAACAGTAGGGATAAGGGGGTGGAGAACCAACATACAGAGCAGAGGCTTGAAGAACCTCAACACAATTCTGGGTCGTTGGCATCCTTTCACAGCAACTGGAGGCATATGAATGAAGTGGAAAAGGCAGCCCGAAGAGGTTACAAATTGTCCAATCCCATCGGATACACCACAGAGGAGGCCCTGGGTGGTGTAAACAGGTCACATGCTCGGCTACTAACCAAAAGGTTCAAGTACACCTGGTGGCACTTCAGAAGAGAGGCCTGAAAATCTCCTTCCCCAAAATCTGCCACTGAAAACCCTGTGAGTTCTGAGGAACGCTAGGGTGAATTTATGCCAAGAAATTAGTTAAATTAAGAGGAAATGGACTAATTCCTTGAAACACATCAACTCCTTACTCTACCTTAAGAAGAAATCATGGATCTAAACACACCCACAAGTGAAGAGTAATCAAAAATTCCCCAACAAAGAAGACTCCTGGAGCAAACGGCTTGACTCTGGAATTCTACCATTTTCAGACAGTGACTCCAATCCTACTTAAATTTTTCTGAAAAATAGAAGCAGAGGGAAGGGTACACTCTGCAACTCCTTCTACGAGGCATGCTTTATCCTGATATTATTCACTGCAAATACCTACTTCAGCAATATAAAGAGCAACAATACCTCACCAGTGAAATATACGGGAATCAAATCAATTATATCTGTGGAAAGAAACTATGGAGAAGCTCAACGTCAGCAGTCAAAAAAAATGACCAGGAGCTGACTGTGGAACAGACCATTCATTGCTCGTGTGCAGGTTCAAGTTGAAGCCAAAGAAAATTCAAACAAGTCCACAGAACCAAAATACAATCTTGAGGATATCCCACCTGAAATTACAGACCAACTCAAGAACAGATTTGATGCATTAGACACTGACATCAAGAACGTAATACATGAAGAAAGCCAAAGATCATTAAAACGACAGAAAAAGAAAAGACCATGTGGATGTCAGAAGAGACTCTGAAAATTGCTCTTGAACGGAAGCTAAAGCAACTGCAAGAAACGATGTAGTGAACGAGCTGCACAGAAATTTCAAAGGGCTCTGGAGAAGATATGGTAATGAAAAGTGAAAACACCTAGTCAGAAAACCAATGCTCAGCACTTGTCAAGACAAGAGAACTGAATAACATACACAGACCAAGAGGCAGTCATCAGAACACAACAAGGGGACACTAAATGGTTTAAGATCAGTAAAGGTTTGCACCAGGGTTATAGTCTTTCATTATACTTATTCAATCTCTGTATGCTGAGCAAATCCAACATTATATGAAGAACGTGGTATTAGGATTGGAGGAAGACTCAAGGACAACCTGTGATCTGCAAATAATACAACTTTGTTTACAAGAAGTGAAGAGGGCTTGAGGTACTTACTGACGAACATCAAAGACTACAGTCTTCAGTATGGATTATAAGAAAGCAAAAATCCTCACAACGAGATCAACAAATAATATGATAAAAGGAGAAAAGATTGAAGTCAAATTTTTCACTTTATTTGGATCCATAATCAGCACTCATGGAAGCAGCCGTCGAAAAATCCAACAATGTACAGCATTAGACAAATCTATTGCAAATAATCCCTTTAAAGTGCTCAAGAGCAAAGAAGTCACTAGGGTGCACCTAACCAAAGCCATGGTATTTTCAACAGCCTCATGTGCATGTAGAAGCTAGTCAACGAATGAGGGAGACCTGAAAGGGACTGATGCGTTTGCATTATGGTGCTGGCAAAGAATATCCAAGTGTCGTGAGACACAAACAAATCTGTCTTGGAGAACATGCAGGCAGAATGCTCCTTGAAAGTGAGGCTAGTGAGACATCTCACATACTTTGGACATGTTATCAGGGGAGAGAGCCCCAACAAGATAGACTAACACAGTGGCTACAACATTGGGCTTAGACATGACAACAACTGTGAGAATGGTGCAGGGCGGACCAGTGTTTTTTTCGGTCGTGCAAAGGGCCACTATGAGTCAGAACCAACTGGATAGCACCTAACAACAACAGTTTGTTGTTACGCACCGTAAAGTCGGTTCAACAACAACCTAAAGCAACAACAATTAAAACAGGTTGGCTGTTATTATTAAATGACACTGAGTAGTTCTGACTCATAGCAACCCTACACAGGATTTCTGAGACTTTAAATCTTCACAGGAGCAGGTAACCTCATCTTTCTCCTGCAGAGTGGCTGATGGGCTCAAACTGTGGACCCTGTGAGTTCGTAGTTCAGCGCTTAGAAATATAGAAATAGAGGCCAATGAAATAGAATTGAAAGTCAAAAATAAATCCATATACCTACGGTTACCTAGAATCCTGGTATGGCACTGTAGGATAAGCACTGGACTATTAACCATATGGTCAGCAGTTCAAACCCACCAGTCGCTCCTTAGAAACCTTATACAGGGTTACTATGAGTCAGAGCCAACACTCCAGCACTTAACAACAGCGGAATGTGGGACCATATCCAGAGAAGCAGCAACACCAGCGATGGAAGCAAAGATGATGACATGGCGAGATAAGAGTAGCTGAGGACTCTGGACTCATGGAAACAGAAAAGCTGTGTGCTGGTGGCCAGGAGGCAAGCTTGCAGAATGTGCCCTTTGGTTGTTTAAATAATTATATATTCCTGAGTGTTTTTGTGTGTTTCATCACCACCACCCCCAAAACACACACACACACACACACACACACACATACACAGAGGGAATAGAAGAAGAGGGGAAAAAAAAAAAAGGACTCATGGACAAAGTAAAAGGTAGCCTACAAATTAGGAGAAAATTTAGGGGAACCAAGTAAGAGTTTGGTATCTAAAATTTCTATACCTTAACAATGAAAAGACAAAAACATCCACAAAAAAATAGTCAAAGAACTTGACTAGACATTTCACCAAAGAGAATATTCAAATGGCCAAAGTCAGTGTTGCTGTTTGCAGCCCTTTAAAAACCCACTGCCACTGAGCTGATACTCTACAGAGCAAAGCCAAACTGCTACTTAGGATTTCTGAGACTTGTAATCTTTACAGGAGCTGGCAGCTTCAACAGTCTCCCACAGAGCGCCTAGGAGGTTTGAACTGTCGACTTCGTAATTCTCAGCCCAATGCTTAACCCACTGTGCTACCAGGGCTCCTTCCATTAGCTGTTGTCGTTGTGTGCTGTGGAATCGGTTCCCGAGGCTGTAAATCTTTATGGGAGCAGAAAGCCTCATCTTTCTCCTGCGGAGCAGCTGGTAGTTTCAAACTGCTGACCTTGCGGTTCGCAGCCCGATTCGTAACCACTACGCTACCAGAATCAAATCTACAATGAGACACCATCTTCCTCTATTAGAATGGCAATATTATTATTTTTTATTTTTTTTAAAAGGAAAATAATAGGTGTTAATGAGATTGTGGAGAAACAGGAAATTTCACCAATGACTGGTGGGAATATAACAAGGTACAGTTGGATGCCTCCCTGAAAAGTTGAACCCAGAACCATCAGATGTCCCAGCTATTCCATGTACAGCCAAGAGACTTGAGAGCAGCCGCAGAGACAGACACAGTCACACCAGAGTCACTGCAACACAATTCACAACAGCCCACAAGTGGACACACGTGGGATTTCCAGCAACAGATAAACAGCTCTGAGCGAATGGTCAACATTTACCCTTGACCAAAGATAGGAAGGTAAGGGTACAGAGCGCGAGAAAATAATGGAAATATAACCAACAGAATATAAATAATGAGAATGTTGGCACACCATGAAAAATGAAACTGTCGCTGAATACTATGCATATGGTGCGGGAGGGGGCGCCATGGGGTCAATTTCAATCACAACAACCTTGTTTAGGGTTTCCAAAGCTGTAAATCTTTACAAGACCATAAAGTCTCATCTTCCTCTC
>NW_006408874.1:48772-85392 GCF_000296735.1 Chrysochloris asiatica | reverse complement strand
ACTTCTTCCAACACAGATTTGTATGTTCTTCTGGCTGTCCATGGTACCTTTAATATTCTTCTCCAACCATAACTCAAATGCAACAATTCAATACTCTTGAAGCTAAAGCAACTAGAAGAAATGATGAAGTAAAAAAGTTGATCAGAACATTTCAAAGGACAACTGGAGAGGATGCAGTATTATAATCAAATGTACAAAGACCAATAGTTAGAAAACCAAAATGGAAGAACAAATTTCCAACATGCCTCAAGATGAAAGAACTGAAGAAAAAACTCAGGCCTTGGGTGGGTTGCACTGGACCACAAGGTTGTTTGAACTTCAAAGTCAGCGGTTCAAACTCAACAGCTGCTCCTCAAAAACTCTACACAGGATTGCTAAGAGTTGGAACCAATTCGACAGCACTTAACAACAACATGGGCAAAACTGGGGTTCTGCTGTGGCACTGTAGGGTAAGCACTGGACCACTAACCACAAGGTCAGCTATTCAAATCCACCAGCTGCTTCTCAGGAACCCTACACAGGGTCGCTATGAGTCGGAAGCAACTCAACTGCACTTAACAACAAAAAGGGGCAAAATATTGAATTGAATGATGCATAAAGTACCAAAAGATGGAAGAAATATATACAGTCACTGTCCCAAAAGGAATTGGTCAATGACCAACATTTCAAGATCAAGATAGTATTAAAGAAGAAATCCAAGTTGCAATGAAGGTATACCTGGCCAACTGACCGGAAGATATCCATATTTGTGTACCCATTCCAAAGAAAAGTGACCCAATGTATCGAATATCATAAATATCACATGCAAGTAAAATTTTGCTAACGAAAGTTCAAAATGGTTGCAGCAACATATTGACAGCTGCCAGAAAGTCAAACTGCATTCAGAAGAGGACATGGAACAAGGGCTATCACTGCTGACATCAGATGGATCTTGGTTTGAAAGCACAGAATATCAGAAAGATGTTTACTTGTTTTATTGACTATGCAAAGCATCTGACTGTATGGATCATAACAAACTATGGATAACATTGTGAAGAATGGGAATTACAAACACTTAATCCTACTTATAGGAGACATGTAAATAAATCATTTAAACAGAATAAGGGGATAGTGAGTAATCAAAATCAGGAAAGGTGTGGGCCAGAGTTATATACAAGAAGCTGGACTATATGAAGAAATCTCTTTAACAATCTGCAGTATGCACATGACACAAGCTTACTGGCTGAAAACAAAGAAAACTTGAAGTGCTTATTATAGATGAAAATCAAATTCTACAATCTTCAGTATGGATTACACCTCAACATAAAACAAAATCCTCAAACTGGGCTAAGAAGCAACATCATGATAAATGAAGAAAAGATTGTAGTTGCCAAGTATTTCATTTTACTTATATTCACAATCAACACTCATGGAAGTCAAATGATACATTGCACTAGGCAAATCTGCTACAAAATACCCATTTAAGAAGTATTAAAGAGCAAAGATGTCACTTTGAGGATTAAGGTGTACCTGAGCCAAAGGTATTTTCAATTGCCTCATATGCACATGAAAGCTGGACAATGAATAAGGGAGACCACAAAAGAATTGATGCACTGGAACTATGGTGTTGGTGAAGAATATTGAATATACCATGGACTGCCAGAAGAATGAATAAATCTGCCTTGGAAGAAGTACAGCCAGAATGCTGCTTAGAAGTGAGGATGGTGAGACTGTCTCGTGTACTTTGGAGGGCCCAGGCCCTGGAAAAGGACCTTCTGCTTAGTATAGTGGATTGTTGTTGTTGTTGTTGTTAGGTGCCATCGAGTTAGTACTGACCCATAGTGACCTTGTGCACAGCAGAAACACTGCCTGATCCTGAGCCAACCTCATTACTGTTGCCACGCTTGAGCCCATCGATGTTGCCTCTTGGCTAATACATCTCGCTGGGGTCTTCCTCTTTTTCTGACCCTCCACCTTACCAAACATGATATCCTTCTTCAGCAACAGGTCCCTCCTGACAATATGTTCGAAGTATGAGAGACGAAGTTTGGCCATCCTGACCTCCAGGGAGCACTCTGGCTGCACTTCTTCCAAAAAGGATCTATTGGTTCTTTTGACAGCCCATGGCACTTTCAATATTCTCCTCCAACACCATAACTCAAAGGCATCATTTCTTATACGGTCTTCCTTATTTACTGTCCAGCTTTTGCATGCATATGAGGTTACTGAAAATATCATGGCTTGGGTCAGGTGCACCCTCGTCTTCAAGCTGACATCTTTGCTCTTCAACACTTTTAAAAGGTCTTGTCAGCAGATTTGCCTAATACAGTATGTCGTTTGATTTCTTGACTGCTGCTTCCGTGATCCAAAAAGAATGACAACTTCAATCTTTTCTCCATTGATAAGAATGTTGTTTATTGGTCCAGTGGTGAGGATTTTTGTTTTCTTGACATTGAGATGTAATCAGACCTTCAATGTGATGGAATGACACAGTAGCTGCAAAAATGGGCTCAAGAATGGGAAAGATTATGAGGCTGGCACGTGACTGGGTAGTGTACGTGCGGTCATTACGCGCTAGAAGAGATTCGATGGCACCTAACCACAACAGCAGGGGTGGAAAGGAATGAAAAGGAAAGGGAAGTGGGGCGTTCTGCTTAAGGGGTACTACGATTATGTTAATGGTAAAATAATTTTAATATAATCAGTGTTATGGAACTATGCATATAAAAATTGTTTAGATGTATGTTTTCTTGAGTATATTTTCACAATAAAAAAGACAAGAAAACCTTGAGAAGCATGATTCAATTCTGACACATGTAGAGTTGCCGTAAGTCTAAACTGACTGGGTGGCAATGGTTACAAAGACAGTGGTTACCAGGAGTTCATGGGAAGGAGAAGGGATGAACAGATGGAACATTCAGCATTTTTTAAGGCTATTCTGCATGAAACTATTGTCCATGATAATATAATGGTGGACAAATGACATTATGCATTTGTCAAAACCCCTGGGCCTGTAAAACACAAAGAGTTCATAGTAAACTATGAACTTTATTTACTAACAATGTAGTAGCATTAGTTCATCAATGCTGTAAGATGGAAGAATGGAAGATGTTAACGATTAAGGAAACTATATGCCGGCAGAAGAGAGGGTATGTTGAAACTGAACTTTCTCCATAATTCTTCTGTAAACCTAAAACTTCTCTAAAATATACATCTATATTCTTGGATCTTAAAAGCTCCTGAGCAGTTGTCTAAGGTGTTCAGAAGAAAGAAGAGCAATGAAAGCTGAAGACACATGGACACAATTAATCCAATGGGCTAGCGGACCATGTGAACATCACTCACCGCGACTCTGAGACCAGAAGGAGAGATGGTGCCTGACCACTACTACCAACTATGCTGAAAGGGATCCTATCAAAAGGTCCTAGCAATGGGAGAAAAATGTGGAACAAAATTCAAAATCATAAAAAAGACCAGGCTTACTGGTCAGAGAGAATGTTGGAAGCCCCAGACTATAGACTTTATTCACCCTTCAGGTCTGAAACGGAACTGTGGCTCAGTTTTCAGCAAAACATTTGAAAGGTCTATAAAGAGAACAAGGAGACCAGCATTGTACAGCTAACCACGCTAACTGCAAAATCGGCAGTTGAAACTCACCAACTGCTCTTAGAAACCTTGAGTCAGAAGTGACTCAACGGTATACACAGCAAGGGGAACAATACTAGTAGTGAGATATGCACACCTTAGAATCATTAACCATTGGAGATTAAAAGGCAACATTTACCCAAGGACAAAGTTCTGACGAGTTAGGACAAGAAGTGGGATGAAAACAGGTAACATAAGGAAGAAACAGGCTAAGTGATTTTCCGTTTGGGGATTGTGATCACAGAGATACAGCAAAGTAGGAATTGTTAAATGGAAAACTGATCTGTTCTACAAACCTGCGCCCAATTCACAATAAAAAATTTTTTTTAAAAATTATATAGATTTACATTTGTCAAATTATGTAGTTTAAGCATATACAGCTTATTATATATCTCAATTATATTTCAATAAAATCTTCAAAAGAGTCTATTTAATGCAAAAATAAATAGGCAGGTAGATACTCAATGACTCTGCAGGTCTTGCATGTTTTACACACCAGAGAAAACACAGGAGCAGACAGAGGGCCCCATGACTCCAGCTCTGAGAACTCAGCTTGGGAAGCCCAGCACGGGTCCTGAGCTCACAATGGTCCCAGAAGGCAGGCAGGATTTCACGGCATAGTCACAGAGAGTCAGAGAGGTCAAGCCCAGCACTGCCCCATGCAGTGGCCCCCACAGATTTATCCAATGAAGACACAGAGGCTCAGGGAAGTGACGGGTCTGCCAGAGGATGCTACCAGCACCTACCCGTTCTCCTATGGTGATGAAGGTCCGGGAATCTAGGTTCCGGGGGGGCCTATTGTGAGAAAGAAATCCTGTGAGCTCAGAAAGTCACACTCTCTCCCCTCCTCCCCCTCCGGCCAACCAGCCTAGGGGAAAGCAGAGCTTTTCCAGAGGCCTAAAGGAGGTCCATCTCCTAAAATATCCTCACTCCACAGTCCTGAGCAGAGGACCAGAGTGATGTCCATATGGCTAAAGCCCCAGCCAGCCACCCCCACAGTACCTCATTTCTCCCTTCTATAAGACAGCTCTGAGAAGGGGGTGGGCTCCACTCAGGAGTCCCTGTCGGAGCTGCCATGCATGGTGCTGTACAAGACAGTTACCTGAGATTGAGGCACACCCCCCTCAGGAAGCCTCTCCAGCCTGAACCTAGAGGAGAAACAAGTAGTAGACTCACGTGGTGTTGACCGCTGGGGGCTTGGGCACACAGAATATCCGTAAATCCTTCTTCTTCTTAGATTTTCCTACAGGGGAGAGAAGATGAGGCAGCTGGTCAATCACCCACTCAGTCAACATCCCCCAGTTCTCCCAGAGCTTGACAATGCTGGGAGGCTAGACCCCAGGAGCTCCAATGAGCACTGAGCTAAGTATTTTGATTTTTAAAAGCATTACCTGACTTTGTTGTTTTTGCTGAGAATATACACACCAGTGCAACAATTTCACATGGACAGCTTAGTGACACTGATGACATTTTTCACGGTTTGCCACCATCCTCACCCTCCTTTCCCAAGCTGTTCCTCCCCTATTAACATACCCTCACGGCCCGCTAAGCTTCCTAATTAATTTAAGTTGTTGCCGTCAATTTGATCCCACAAAAATTTTTTTAAAAGCATAACAAGACTTCAGGGGCTGACCAGTCTGAAAAGGATCACATTAAAAGGTCCTAGATAGGATGGGAGTAAAATGTGGAACAAATGTCAAAGTCATAAAAAACAGAGCCAGCTCACTGGTCGCATAGAAACTGGTGGAACCCCCCAAGAGTATGACCCTTAGTCACACTTTAAACCTGGAACTTTACTCACCCCTGTGGCTCAATCTGCAGCCCAACAACAGACAGGTCTATAAAGTGGACACCACCATTAGGGAGATACGCATGCTCAGAATAATCAACTATTTGAAATCAAAAGGGCAGCACTGACCCAAGGACACAGTTCAGAAGGCTGGGCAGGTAGGAAAGGAAGAATGGAAATGGACAACAGTGAGGAAGAAAGGTAAGCTCTGTCAGCTTTGTCATGGGGATTGCAATCATTGACGTGAAACAAAATGCAAATGAACTGTTTAAGGGAAAACAATTGTTTCGAAGACCTTCATCCAATTCGTTTTATGCAATTAAAAACGAAGACAACTTGAGGGAATATTTTTGAAGACTTTAAAGATAATCTTTAGGCAACAGTTTCAAGAGTTCATCTAGTCTCCATGGCTATAGAAAATCTAGAATCCATAATAACCTGAAATTCTGTTCTGCACTGTCCTCCTTTTGATCCAGTTTCTTCTACAGACACTTGGATCAAAATGTTCAGTAATGGTAGCCAGACACCGTTTCAATTCTGATCTCGTGACAGAGGAAGTAGTTAGTTGTTTGTGGTGGCAATTAGGCAAACATTCATTTCCTCCTCCTATCCCTGACTCTCCTTCGTCCTCTGTTGCTCCAGGAGAACAGAGACCAGTTATTATATATTAGATGGCCACTTACAAGCATTTAAGATCCCAGGCACTATGCAAAAAATTAAGAGGCCGGTACAGAACACACTAAACCCAGTATGAGGTCAATTAACTGTGATGTTTCGTGGACCCTTAAACCTTTCAACCAAAGAGCCCAATCCCATGAGGTGTTGTTCGGTTGTATTCACGCAGCCTCAGCAGGCACTCTTTTCATTTTCTGTTGAGTCAAGCACACAACTTTACCAATTCCCTGTTTTACTGGTGTACAGCTTATTAACAGCATATACATTAACTAGCTGTGCAATCCTACGTTTAATCAATGTGATTTTTCCATCACCATTGCTGTGGGTTGCAATCCTAACCTCTATGCCTGTGGTTTGAACCCTGGTGTGGTGGTGTAAGATAAGCATTGGATTGATAACCAATGATGGCACTTAATAAAAACAACATGCCTGTGTTTATAATGCCATCTGAGAATGCGTTGTCTTGTTATGTTAATGATACAGGGTTAGAGTAGGATGGGTCTTGAGTCTATCTCCTTTGAGATATAAATACATTGCCATCGAGTCAATTCTGACTCATTGTGACCCTAAATACAGTTTTTGAGGTTGTAAATGTTTACGAGAACTTAAAGCCTCTTTTCATCCGAACTGCTGACCTTGCGGTTATCAGCACAAGACATCACCTTTTGAGATATATTGTTGTTACATGCCATGCAGTCAGTTCTGACTCACAGCAACCTTGTATAGGGTTTTTCAAGGAGCATATGGCAGGTTTGAACCACCAACCTTGTGGCTAGCAGTCCAGTGCTCTTTCTACAGGGAGGAGATTAAACAAGTAAGTAAGCAGAGATGGGGGGATGAGAAATGCCAAGTCACAAGAAGATCACCCAGGAGGAAAAGCTCAAAGAGATAAGGAGCATTCACCACAACTGACAGCACCCTGAATTCAGACGTGCAGCCTCTTAAGCTGAGACAGTACAGTTCTGGCTCTCAAAGCCACCCATTTCTGGTATTGCTGTTACAGAAGCATTAGAGAACTATGACCACCACAGAACAAAACCCAGTAAGTAAGTACTCCAGAAGCAAGAACTGCCCCCCACCCCCCACTAATCACTACTAGGAAACACTAAGAAACTTGGGTCTTTCTATATTTGCTTCTTCTTTTCTTTTTATATAAATGAGGTCATAAACAGTTGTCCTTTTGTGATTGGGAACTGAATCACAACATGTGAAGCAGCCAGGGGGAGCAGCTGAGTAAGAGCTAGGAATGAGGGTGCCTGAGGGACTGACTAGGGGCCCACTGGCCTCAAACAGTGCTTCCTCCACACAAGCTGGGAAGACCCCAGCCCTGCAGCCACCCCTCCCACCACAACTCCCCAGCCCACACAGTCTTCAAGGGCAGAGCTAGTCAGGTTGGGGCCAGGCCCCTGCCTCCCTCCACTCCCCCACGCCACCCCCAGCACTCACTCCTCCAGGTTGTAGTTCTGCCACCCTACCAGCTTCAGCAGACAGAGGCCAGGGGCCTGAATAGGCTGAGAAATAGCAGGTACTAGGTTCTGCCCTTGTCGCAAGAATGCACCAAAGCCCCAGCAGGCGGCCACCACACGGCAGAGCTTGAGGGTCTCCATAGTACCTGGGTGGGTGCATGCTAGCCCTGCCCCTCTCTCAGCCTTGGCTTCCCCTCCTGCGAACTGGCAGCCCATGATGGCAGAGTGACTGAATCCCAATTTGTAGATAAGGGCAAGTAAGTCACCCATACCCACGCCTGACACTTAACATTGTGAGCTCCCTCTGAGCCAGGCTGGGAGAGTTGAGTCCAGAGAGATCACTTCATAGGGGCAGTATAAGCCCACCAGACCTGGAAGCTGGACCCCAGGGCACATTTCCTGTCTCCCTAGGCCCCAGTTCTCATCTATGAGGACCATCCAGAGCTGCCTCCTCAATCAACAGAAATGTGAGGTGAGAGGGTGGCCAGCAGGGTCCACTCAATCCAGCATGCACCATCCCTGGGAGAGGAGACTAAAGTTCCTAGAGAGGGAGTGCAGAGTCAGAGCTATGCCCACTTCCTTCCCACTCCAAGGTCTCCCCTTTGTCACACTCTCCCATAACTAGGACTTGTACAGGTGAGGCTCTGAACTGGCACCATCACTCACTGGGGACTGGGCAAGTAGTTGGGCTTGTCAGCACCCATGCCCACACCCCGCAGGGTTAGCTGAGGGGACGGATGGCTGAGGAAACATCCTCCTGTTACCTGTAAGGAAGGCCCAGCATCAGGCACTCACACCAGGCGGGCGGGTGGCTCTGTTCCCAGGAGGGATGACTTGCCCAGGGCCACATAACAAGGGTGGGAGAGCAGGGACTAAAGCATACTCCCCAATCTACCCAGAGCCCAAACAGTGCCACAAACCATGCTCTCCCAGGAGTGGCCCCTGCCCTCCCCTCCCACAGGCCAAGCCTCCCACCAGGGACCTGCACCAAGTTCCTCTGGACTGGGTTCAGACATGGTCTCTGGCACTCCTGGCTCAGTGGCTGGAGACTCATTCTGGCTCTGGACAGGCAGTGCCCACAGCCCTCAGGCCCAGTAGTCAGGTAGGACCCAGAGCAAGAGCTGGCCAGAGCCCCTTACTGTTCTGTCCTCTGTACAATGAAGGGACATGTCAACTGCTATTTCGGATAAGAGATGGCCTGGGCCCAGCTATCCCCAAACCACCAGGAAATAGGACAGTCTCTGGGGAACAGGATCCAGTCTCTTCCAAGAGGCACCCCAGGCGTGCCTGGATGTCAGGTCCCAAGGCTGTGTGTTGTTGTTAAGTGTTGTCGAGTAGGTTCCAACCCATAGCACCCCTATATAGGGTTTCCAAGGAGCAGCTGGTTAGCTTGAACTGCTGACCTTGCAGTTCAAGCCAACTTTGTAGTCCAGCATATTATCCCACAGCGCCACACCAGGACTCCAAGGCTGTGTAGTCACGGAAATTCCAGCCCTGCCCTGATCAAGGCGTGCTGACTAGGTGAGCAGAGAGCTGTGGGTGCTGGCCTCCTCACCCACTGCCTGTTATGACAGAGACTCACTCACGCCATTGGGGACACTAAGCCTGCGTCAGTGGTGACCCAGGCCCTGCAGGGTGCCCTGCCAGTTGTCAGAGGGAGTTGGTGAGGCCACCATGGAGACAACATAGAAACAGGCTGCAGTTGCTGCCACTGCTTGCCACAGATGTCAGGCCTGGGTCAGCTGCCCAGGTGCACCCACAGTGGTGACAGTCACCAAAACAAATAGAGGTTCAGTGGGTTGTCAAAAGCAAACCACAGCAAGTCATGGCCTTGACTCACAAGGCTTCCGGGCAGGTGAGGGTGGGCCACGCAGCCATATGTCCTCGAATGTCCACCTCAAGTGATCCAATCCACAGTACTTCCAAAGAGCGGAAGCAAAGACACCGAGGGGAATGCAACTGACCTGAAGCTACAACACAACTGTCACCGTGTGAGGACCTCACCCCTCAGGGTCTTTGCATATGCTGGCTCCACTGCCTAGAACACTTTCCTCTGGAACAGCATTCTTTACTCGCCTTACTCAGAGAGGCTTCCCCTGACTACTGGCTCACAGTCACCAAGCTAGTCTCCTTCATAACACAGGCCCCCAGCTGCAGCTCTATAGTTACTTCTCAGAGAGCTGGCCAGCAGACAGCCTGCATTCATGTACTACGGCCCAGCTGTGTGCCCTCAGCTCACTACTGCAGCCTTCTGGGCACCAGTGACCTCTGGTGTAAATGAGGATAACAGAGCTGACCCCTGGTTGTGAGGTACACCCCGTGAAATTACTGGCAAAGCATTTAGGGGTAACCAACCCACAGGAACCTCAGTAAGCTTGAGGTTCCTGAGAGCCCCAGGTCCTCAGCTCCAGCAGGTATCCCTTCCTTTACTCTCTCAGTAGCTCCACGAGGGAAGCGTTTTCACAGTCCTGTTATGCTGAGCAGGGGAGGTGACCAAGGTCACACCTTGAGTATCTGGCTGAGAATGGACATGAAGACAGGTCATCTGGCTCAAAATCTGAGTCTCAACAAAGACAGCCAGGGAGGAGGCTCTCTTCAGCCCAGTCCTTTAAGCCTGTGTGTCCCCAGAGAGGGTCCAAGTTCCCACAACCATGCTTCTGTTATGGGACCTGCTCATCAGGCTCGGGGTCTCCATGATGACCACAAGAAGCTCACACTGGACCACGTTCAGCCTTATGCACTGAAAACATAAACCAGCTCCTAACCGATCGTCCCAGGAAATACACTACTATGGTATATTTCCGTTGTTTCGTTTAAGTCCTGATTCCACTGGAAAACTCCTGGGCCCTGAGTACTTAGGCCCATTTTGTTGTTGTTGCTGTTGTTATGTGCCGTGGAGTCGGTTCTGACTCACAGCGACCCTGTACAGGGTTTCCAAGGCTGTAAATATTTATGTGAGCAGAAAGCCTCATCTTTCTCCTGGTCGTTTCGAACTGCTGACTGTGCAATTAGCAGCCCGATTCGTAACCACTAAACTGCCAGAGCTCCTTTAGCAAGGAATTATCCACCCTAAGATCAGCGGATACCTATGGTACCAGGTCCTCTGTATGCAGGGGCACAGGGACTGCCCCATCTTCCTTTCCCCTGCACAATCAACTAACCAGCTTTGTCCTGCAGATAGATACAGAGAACTAGGCCACCGCCTCCCCCAAGAAGGGCGGGGAGGCAGTGTATGAGCCTAAACAGCTAATGTTTGTGTGGTTGTCATGAATCCTGGCCTGGGCAGAATGCTGTCCATCCACAAGACAGACTCTAGAAGAACCACACAGTAGCCCTATCTCCCAGGCTAGCTGACTTGCCCAGAGCAGGGCTTCAAGTACAGCCCTCAGTGAAGCATGCCAATACCCAGGCCAGCAAGGCCCCTGCAGCTGGGTCCTCTTGTCTACACTTTACAGGAGGACCACGGAGGCTCAGAGGTCAGATTCAGTCAATGTGTCCAACACTAGAATTGTGTCCCGTGACATTCCTCCTGGGACCCTCATGCCCCCCAATATCAGTTGAATGAGGAAAGGCTAAAACTCCCACATGACCAGCTCCCAGCACAATATTCCCCAGCGGTCCTGGAGGCCTTGCCCTGGGTCTTGGAAAGATGGACTCTCAATAACCAAGCACCTACTATATTCCAGGTCCAGAACACACACTGCTCAGATGTGCTTTATACTCATCCCACAGGTAAGTGTCTCTGAGCCACATTTGCCCTCTTCTCTCTTTGAACTGCTTACTGCCCACCTGGTCAGCCTGTGCACCCCCAATCATGCTTTCCCTGAACAGTCTGGATGGGAGAACCAACTAACCTCTGGTCCACATCACAGTATTCAGTCTTTCCATGGCAGGTCCTGCACGCCTCCCATAGTCAAGCTCTATTACAGAGGAGAGATCCTTGCTGGGGGGTGGGTGGCTTTGCTCTGCAGAAACTGTGGTTGTCAAGCTGGCACTCAGGGGGTGTAAGCTAGGGGTGCTGCTAAATACACCACAGTAAACATCAAAGAATGATCCCGCCTCCAATGGCAGCAATGGAGCACGGCCTGACAGGAGCAAACAGCACACAAGCCCACAGAACAAATCCATACAACACTTATAAACCCTTCCCAAGGAGCTAAAGCATGCTGAAGGAAAACGATGCCAGCGACCGGTAAGCAGAGGCCTGTTCTGAGGAGACAGACCTTTGGTGGGGCAGGCTCAGAGAGGTTCAGGGTGAACTTGAGAGCAGATGGCACATGGGCCAGGAGGTGGTGTAATGGTGTAGGGAGCCCAGACAGCAGCCTCCCCTCAGCAGATGGGTACACAGGTCTACCTGCATGGACAGTTCTATTTTAGAAGGGTCGGCACAAGGTTAATCCTAATGAGGTCGAGGTTAAAGATGCCCCAAATGGCCAACGTTTACAAACTGCTATACCACTTCATCATCTCTGACATCAACTCCTCAGCCCCTCAGCACACTGCCTCCTGTCTTGGTGGTTATGTGCCGTGGAGTAGATTCCAACTCATAGCGACCCTGTACAGGGTTTTCAAGGCTGTAAATCTTTGCAGGAGCACAAAGTCTCATCTTTCTCCCGCGGAACAGCTGGTAGTTTCGAAGTCTGACCTTGAGGTTCACAGCGGGATTTGTAACCAGTATGCTACCAGAGCCTCCTGTCTTAGGGCTCCATATAACTCAGTGCAATGTCTCACAGAACCCACAAGCCATTAAGGAAATAGCTCCCACAATTGTGGAGGCTGGTCAGTCTGGAGAGTCTCCTCACTCCCGTGGTTGACAAACATAAACTGGCACGTCAGACAAGACTGTTGAGTCACTAGGCTGCAGAAGTTGGCAAATCAAGTCAGATGACAGGTTGCTATTTCAAAGGCATCAAAGAAATGGTTCGTGCAGTCGCTGCACTGTTGTTAAGTGCTGTCGAGTCGGTTCCAACTCAGAGCCCCCCTGTATAGGATTTCCGAGGAGCAGTTCAGTGCTTATCCTACAGCAACACACCAGTTGTGGAGGCTGGCAAATCCCAAATCCAAATGTCAAAGATTAGTCTGAAGACCTCTTCAGACCCATGTGGCTGCAGGGGCTGATGAACCCAAATTGACAGGTCAGATGACAGTCCCTTGGTTCACAAGGTTATGGAAGCCAGCGAATCAGGTCAAGAACCAGAGGGCAAATGATGAGCTAGAGGCAGGACCCTCGGAGAGAAAGAGTGAGAGAGCGCGCTTTGCTAGAGCTTCCTGCATACTGGATGCAGACCACACTCCCAAGGAGAGTCTACGGGGTGGTGACTTCAGGTGTGAACTCAAGATACATCCCACCCTAATCCTGCTTCATTAACACTCCAAAATGGGACCCTAACCACAGGCATTTGTTGTTGTTGTTACATGCTGTTGAGTCAGTTCCAATTCATAGCGACCTGTATAGGGTTTCCGAGGCTGTAAATCTTTATGAGAAGAGAAAGCCTCATCTTTCTCCTGTGGAGGAGCTGCTAGATTCGAACTGCTGACATTGCAGTTATCAGTCCAGCTGGTAAGCCACTACACTACCAGAACTCCAACCACAGGCATAGAGGCTGGGATTTACAATCATCACAAAATGGATAACTAACCACCACTCTGAAAGCTATGCCATGGGTATTTTCAATACCACCAGGGTAACCCACAATAGACAGGTTTCAGATGAGCTTCCAGATGAAGACAGACTTTAAGAAAGTAGGAGAGACGAACGACTTTTGAATATTTAATCACTGAAAACCTTATGAATAGCACAGAAACTAACTAGAGGGTCATATTCAATCAATCACTCTCTGCACCACCACCCTCAGAGCAGCGTCACCAAAAGCAAAGGGCATCTCGTGTCCCCTTGACTGGGCTTCACTGGACTGTGCTTCTGTCATCCCATGTGCTAGACAGTGTCCAGTCTATGACAACCTGCTCTTGATTTTGGAGAACAATTTGGAGTATCAACTAGTGCCACTTCCCTTATCTGAGAAATTTCACCTCAGGAAATTCATCCCTTAACTACAACTCTTACGAGATACAAAAGATAACCACTAATGCGCACCGACTACATGTCCAGCCTGCTTTAATCACTTTAATTATATATCATGCAATCCTTTCAGTGACTCCGAGTTAGGTACTAGCACGATCTCCATTTCACAGTTGAGGAAACTGAGGCCCAGGAATTGTAAAATCAAAAGATCAGGCTAGAGAACAGACTAAGGCTCGGCTCTGCCCGTCAGTGAAATGCCAGGGTACATGATCTCTAGCAGGGACGGGGTCATGTCCAAAGGAAAACAGCAAATGTGGGAGGGAAAAATTCTCATCTCTGCACAGAATAATCCAGCAGCAAGAAACTGTTTTGTAGCTATAACATTCCTAACCAAGAGCAGTGTCCACCACATAATACGCTGTTGTTGCTGTGAAATCCATTTCCACTCACAGTGACCCTATTTATCTTCCAGAGATCCTCTGGGTGGGTTGGATTTGCTGAGCACTTAACTGCTGGCACCACCCAGGGACGACTCCTACTTAATATATAAGTCGTTTAAATAAAGCAAATAAGAAACACAGAGGCCCTGTTCAAATCCCATATTCCAGTGCTGCACAGGGTCTGGGCCTCAGTGTCCTCCCTCACTGAGAGGGGCAGCCAGGCTTGTCTACTTCCCTCCCTGGTAGTAAGGGCTGGGAACCCACTGGCCTGCTCAAAGTTGGGAGACCCCCATCAGGGATTGTCCAGCACAGACTCAGAAGTGAAAGAAGCCAAGAGTTCACCCAGGTTCACACCTCAAAGGCACTAGGAGCCTCTCCCCCAGAGAACCAAGCAGGGGACTGCCTGAACCTACCCACTAGCAGGGACCAGGTAGAAAGGAATGTAAAGCGTTGGAGACCTGACCTACTACATGACCTTTAAGTGAGCTTTTCCCCCTCTCCTTCCAGCTTGAGAGACAGAATAAACTGGTGGCTGTGGCCTTGGGGGCCCTGGTGACCATGGGGGTCCAGTGAGAGAACACCTGGCATAGAGCAGGGGGTCCAATCAGTGCCCCTCCAAGAATGGGGCTCATGAAAGGAGGCCAGACAAGGAGATAAGGCCACGAACTGAGTAAAGCTGTGTGTACCTGCAGGCACGAGGCTGGCTTGCAGAACATGCGCTTTGGACATTTAAATGAATGCATATTTTTGTTTTGTATGTGTGCCTCAAATACTTTTGCTTTGTTCATTTGTGAAATATAAGATGCAAAAGGGAAGCCCCAGGAAGGAAAGAAGATAACTGTTGTTGCAGGGAGGGGGCTGTAATCATTGAGATGAAATAAAGCGTTTAATTTGTTGAACAAATTAATCAAATAAAATCATCAAAACACTGAAGAAGGAGGTTGTCCACGTCAACACAAGGTTGTCCACGTCCTCATGAGCAGAGATGTCCCCAGGAAGGCGGCTGGCGTCTACAAAACAGCAGAAGTACCTTGTCTTACTTTACTGCAGCTGCTCTGGCTTCTGTTATGATCATTAGGACTGAAAAACGGGGCCTATGGGGCAAAATCAGGAGAAGCCTTGCTGGTGACGGAGATGAGACCCCACAGCAGACTCCAAGTCAGCACTGGATGCCTGTGGTGGTACCGCACCCTCGGATGGCCATTAGTCATTCCCCTCACTCAGAGGAGGGCTTGGGAGGTACGCTGGGACTTGCCAAGGTCAGTAAGAAAGAGGGGCAGAGATGTGCCTACAGCCAGCCCTTCATTGCTCAACGTTCTGAGTCCACCCAGCAAGCCCATCCAACCCATCTAGGGCAGGTTACAGCAGCCCCCAGCTCACCCCCCCACCAAGTACCCGCTCACTGCTGACAGCATGTTTCTCAGCTTAAAGGTACTGTAGGTGACCCCACTGACAGCCAAGGCCTTCCCCGTCCTGGCCCAAGAGCCTGGCATGTCACTCATATCCCGGGGTTCAGGAGACCATTCACTGTCATCACATGGAGTGCACACAAGGAGAGCTGGCAGTGTGGTACAGCACATGGGTCAGGCATGGCACACTTCCTGGAGCAACATTTATGCAAACAAGCACCTGCACACACACACTCTGAACCAATCTTGAAATCAGCGCTTCCCTATGTCACCTCCGGATGCCCCAGGACAGCTCCGCAGCTTAGGTCCTGTCATTATCCCCAACATTCGTAGGAGGAAACCAAGGCCAGGAAAAATTAAAACAAAAGGCTTGGAAGCAGAAGAGACACCAAATACATGGACCACCTGCTCTCATCTCGCTCCAGCCCTGGAACAATGCTACCCTTATAGATCACTGCATGTGTGGCAGGGTTACAGAATGTAAGCCTACCGTGTACCAACATACACTCGACTATGGTAACTAACTAGAGGCAAAAAGGACTGGTGTATAGGAGAGATGCAGGTATGGGGCTTCGGGGCCACAGTAATGGTCCTTTTTTTTTACATGTCCTAGTATTGGCACACAGAACTCACTTTATTTATATTCTTTATGGACAGGGTCGCTATGGGTTGGAACCGACTCTACGGCACTTAACAACAACTATATATATATATGTATGTATATATATATGTACATATATATGTATGTATGTATGTATTCAGGAACACTGGTGTGGCACTATGGGTTAATGCGCTGGACTGCAAAGTCGGTCTGAACCACAAGGTTCAAGCTCACCAGTCGCTCCTCGGAAACCCTATGGGTTGGAACCGACTCGACTCGGCAGCACTTAACAGCAACATTGTATGTGTTAATTGGCATGCGTGATATATTTACAATTAAGAAGATAAAAGACTGGACAGTCTCACCTGCCAGGGCTGAGCTTAGACAGGTGTCTGTGCAGAGACAGCTGAAACAGGATGGGCCAGCAGGTTCCCCACTGGGGGTAGGGGTGGCTGTGGAAGGGGCAGTCCCTGGCACCACAGAGGAGATCAGAGGGATTGTGCCCAGGACTAGGATTGTTGTTATTTCTTGTTAGTTTCGTGGAGTCAGTTTCAACTCATAAAGACCCTGTATAGGGTTTCTGAGGAATGGCTTGGTGGGTTTGAACCGTCGACCTTGCAGTTAGCAGTCCAGTGCAGATCCTACAGCGCCACACCAGGACTCCAGGACTAGGGTACAGAGCATGAAGGAGTGCCCTGACGCTGCTGCTGCTCAGCTTTGACCGACTGGCCTTGAGGCCCTCTACAAGAAGTACTGCTAGGGTACTGCAAGAAACGGCTGGGTCCTGGAGACTACAGGCTTCAGGGCGGGTATTGAGCTCCAGCAGGCCTGCCCAACCCCAACATCCACTGGGAGGGGGCTCATACCAGGATGGCTTCCTGTTCAGCCAGCTTGAAATCTTCTATAGTTACTGCCCTACCTCATTCTGCTCCAGGTCGGGCCCCACTATGTCCACAGCCAGCCCCAAGCCTGGCACTGATGGCTTAGAAAGTTCTCCCCGGGCTGGGTGATGGGCTGCCAGCAAGGAGGGGTGGGGCCAATTCCCTACAGGACCTCCAAGAAGGCTCAGAGGCAGTGGGGAGCTTCAAGCTGCGAGTGGGGACCCATGAGGAAGAGGCCCCTGAGACTGGTAAATTCTGGCTGGCATTAAAGAATCCTTTGTGGCACTATAGAATAAGAACTGAACTACTAACTGAACTAAGTCAGCAGATCAAACACACCAGCTGCTTCTTGGAGACCCTATATAAGATCGCTATGTGTTGGAACTGACGGCATTTTAACAACTTACAGGGAGGGCTAGTGCCTACATCCCCAAATGAATATCAGCAGCACTCCATAACAATACGAAGACAGCAACAGATGCCATCAACTTGACAAATATTATCTACAGTCCTCAACACCACCCTGACAGGCAGGCATGTTTGACCCCACTTCATAGACAAGGCGACTGAGGGTCAGAGCGAGGATCCAATTCCCCCAAGCAAGAAAGCAGTGCAGCATGGCAAGATTCAAACAGTGGTCCACCTAATCCGAAGCCCAGGCTCTTGCTCCACTGTGTCAACCACTGTGCTCCCTGGGCCAGGGATAAACTTGCAGTGCCTGGCTCCTGCCCCTCCGGAAGTGGAATAAAGGTTCTAGAGCAATCCTTGTGGCTGCTGTGCCTGCCACTTAGGAAGTAGGATAAAGGTTCTGTGACAATCCTTGTGACCCCATTTTGTAGGTGAGGAAACTGATGATTTTTATCTATAAGCTGGGCCATGCCCAGAGGACATAAATCATTCACAGCATGCAAGACTGCCCTTGACTTTATGTATCCAACTTCACACAGCTGGGATTTGGGATAGGTCCAAGCTCCTAGCCTCTCACCATCACTGTCCCAGTGTCCAGCCCAGCCCAATCCCCAGACCCCCTCTACTTTCCTCCATGACCTCCCAGCAGCTGTAGAAAACCCAAGAAATCACCTGGGCCAAGGGAGTCAACAGTCACTGCCACCTACACAGTGAGCAAGCGGAAGCAGAGCCCTTTGCCTAATAAAGGAAGTCCTTGGGTGGGGCCAGCATGGCTGGAAGGGCCAGCCCAGGGGTCCTAGTCCAGCCGAAGTCCTAGATGGGGCCACCTCTGAGCCAGGTGCCAGCCTGCTAGGGCAGGCACAAAGCCCCTCTACCACAGGGCCCTTCAGTAACAGGCGGCCAGTTGGCATGTTCAGGGGGTGAGTCATTGGGCACTGGGTGCTGACTCACCCACCGGAAGCTTCCCACTGCCCCAGCCTCTCCCCCACCACACAGGCTGCTGAGAACTTTGCTCCCTTCAGCCCCAAGCTCAAGCTGCCTGATAGAGTTTCCTGTGCGTCATGCCAGGGGTGGGGAAAATCCCCACAGTGCACCCTCCCAAACATGGGGACAGCAGCCAGTAGCCACAGCCGTCAGGGTGCTTTCCTCAGTCTGGAATCCCTACTGAGAAGCTAGGGCAATCCTGCCCCACCAGACCCTTTGTAGGATAAACAGAGAAGGGCCCACCGGTGGCCGCACTCAGGGAGCAGAATGTACAGGCCCAGACAGTACACTTGGGTGTCCGAACATAACACAGGGACAGCAGACTAGACCATGCTACAAACGTGCCCCTGCCAATGCCCCCATAGCCAGTGGCCCAAAAGACAGCGGTGTGTGGGCGAGGAAGCACAGACTAACAGGAGCCTTCTGCATGGATGTAAAACCCTCCACCTGCAGGGAGTGGAGAGAATTTCAGTGTCAGAGACGGTGAGGTGGGAACCCACAGCAAGACAGGGAACTCAACGACAAAGCTTCTTCAAGGTCAAGTGCCAATCCCTCCTTTCTTTATTCCATCAGCATCTCCAAGCATACTGAGGACTCAGTGCTAGGATATGAAGGGCACTGGGTCAGGACCCCAGCGCTCTGGATTCAGTTCAGCACCTCCACAGCGGACCTCAGTTTTGTCATCTGTTAAATGAATCAGACTGCAGGGCAGATGCCATGTGCCAATTGAAATGGGCTGCGCATGCATGTAAAAGCAGTCTTGGCCTCACTCTCCAACTGGTGCCAGACTGGCCAAGAGGAGATGCCCCCGGCACAGGACCCAAACACAGGAATGCCGTGTGGGGAGGATAAACGGGGAAGACCAGGCAAGAGGCACACAGACCTGACTAGATTCCTGGTTCCAACCCTCCTGGCTCCAGGACCTCAGGTAAGAATGCTTCTGAACCTCAGTATCCTTACCTGTAAAATGGGGCTGCAAGGCTGAGACGCATAAATGACAGGGCCCATGGCACCTGGAAGAGTTCAGTATGTGATCACTCTTATAATTTTTGATGAAGGGCACATCCTGTCCCAAGCCCAAAGAGGTTGACAGGAAAGAGGCCCTGACTTGCTGACCAACCTACCCTGGATCCACAGATTTGCAGAAAGCTGCAAATTTTCCCTAACCTTCTCTCTGCAGAAACTCCGGGCCTCAAATCACAAAGCACCAGGGCCCAGCAGGGTCCCCACCAGCGTTTGCCCACTTACCCACAGCCCATTTCCCTTCACAGCCCTGGAAGTTGAAGATCTCCTCCCTGGAACAGGTGAAAACATCTCCCGACATATACTGCTCCTAGCACCTTCCTCTCATCCAGGAGAACACAGGGTGTCGAAGGACTGCTGGCAGATCCTAGGAGCGCCCTGACAGAGCTAGCCCAGACCACGCTCCAAAGTGGGGAGTGTCTTGTTGACCAGCTTCCAAGCTCCACGAGGTCTGTGCAGAGTATGCCCCTCCCCCAGTGAGTGCCTCCCAAGTTACTCACAGCAGTTGGGCAATGGTCAGGGATCCAGCCTCCCACTTATGTAAGATATAATTACCTTGCCCACCCAGTCAGGCTCTGGACCACTGCCACTGAAGCCACCAGCATCAGGGCCAGACAGGGCCACCTACCCCAGGACCCCCAACAGTTTCCCTGCGGTTCTAATGAGCGAGCCACGAAGTGCTCTTGAGCAGTAAAAGGATGTCCGCTTCTGCACAGACTCACAGCCTCAGAAACCCTCGGGAGCACTTCTGCTGTATCCTGTCCGGTCACCGTGAGTCGGACTCGATGGGATGACTGAGTTTTGAAGTACTTATGTGACCTGCTTGAATGCCACAGTTGCAACTCAAACAGGCACATCTTTGTCCCGGCATGACTGAGGCCTCTCCAAAAGTAAAAACTGCAGCAATCAAAACACACACAAGCCCTTCCTGTACACTTCCTATGGGCTAGAGATTGCATGAAGCTCTTCACAACATTCTCCACTTCTGTTGTTGTTGTTGTTAGGTGTCATATAGTGACCCTATGTACAGCACAACGACCTGGGCCCACTTCACTATTGCTGCCATACCTGAGTCCATCTGGCCAGTTGCCACCTGGCCAATCCATCTTGTTGGGGGTTTTCCTCTGACCCTCCACCCTACCAAACATGATATCCTTCTCTAGCGACTGGTCCCTCCGCTTTACACAACTGTAATATATATCATCTCTCGTCACACTCCTGATGCCCCACGTCCATGGAAGGGAGGTGACAGTCCTCCTGTTTTGACTGAAGGCCCGCTGGCGTGAGGCAGCCCACTCATCACAATTATGTCCGGTTTGGAAATTCCTCACACAGTCCAGCCTGCTGAGATTCTAACATGCCCAAAACGTCCTTTCCTCTTCCAAGTTAAAAAAAAAAAAATTCCCTTTTGCCCTCCAGCCCCACCCTCCCCACTCTGCATGACAAATCCTGATGCCAATGCTGTGGCTAGCCTATCACCTCTCAAAAATTTCCAGGAAGGACTGCAACTTGGAAACAACACAGCAAGCCCCTTTCGAAGTATATGCATCCTGGTGTGGCAGCTGGCCCAACACCCACGAAACGCCAGGTAGAACAGGCGCCTGGCAGGAAGGCCAAACTCTAGGCCATGGACACACAGGGATAAAAAGGGGCAGAGAGAGGAAGGGCTGCATGCCAGAGAGGGCCAGGACCTGTGGGCAGTCACAGACTAACAAAGGGATCAATGCTGCAGGGTAGGGTGTGGAGAGTGGGGTGCGAGGGCGTTGCGCTAGGATGTGGCCAGAGCACCCGCCGGGGGGAGGGGCGACACAGAGACGTCCCAACAGGGGACTTCTCTGAGGTCCAGATGTAGGTGATCCAAGTTAAATCTCACCCCAGCACAGCCCAGAAATCCGGTGGGCGCACAGTGAGCCCCACCTGGGCCTCCCTGAGGATCCCGGCCTGGGAAGTTCCTGGCCAGAATACAGCACGTAGACCTACAATGATGATCAGAGAGGGCTCTCGAATTCTGATCTAAGATGAGGTTCAGAGTGCGGTCCCAGCCTCCGTCAACACGAGTAACTCCAGGGCCTGTAGACAGTCCCAAGGTCCATACACGGGGGTCAGAATGGATCGGATCCAGTAACGCACTGGGTGGAGGATCTGGGACACTGCCAAGGTCCAGACAGGCGGGTCCCCACGGAGGCTGGAGTTGTAGGGCATTCCCGAATCCGGTCTGCCGGCTGGGGTTCGACCGCGAATCCTGGCGGTATCCTACCTTTGGACTGGGGCGCGCTTCCAGGCTGGCTCGGGGCAGGAGACTCCATGGTACTGGCGGTCCGGCGGCGCGGAGGTGGCGCCTACTCCAGAGGGCAGGGGGCTCGGCCAGGGCCGCGCGGACTCATGGCTGCCGGCGGGCGGGGGGGGGTGCCCAGGCGCGACTGAGCTGCGAGGCAGCAGTAAAAGGACGCGTCCGCCACAGGCTGCGCGGGAGCCAGAGAACCAGGACACAGGCTCCGCCCCTCGTTCCCATTGGCCGCCCGTCTCCAGAACGCGTCCCGAGGCCTATCAAATAGTAGGTTCGCCCTGCCCGTCAAGCACAAGGCCCCGCCCTCCGCTTGCTCAGCATTAGAGCCCGCCCACTGTCTGTCAAGCCCGCCCGCCTCCTGGAAACTCATTCCAGACAGGCTCCATCCGCTTCCGTCTACAGCCGGGCCACTCCCACTGTCTGTCAAGACTCAATCCCCCACTACGTCCACCGGGAACCTGTGAACCTTGCCCTAGACTGTCCGACATTAGATCCTCCACGCGCGCCACGAGTCTTCAAGGCGTGTCCTGCTCCGGTCAGACGCCAGTTAAGCAGGAGACCTAGACCTCTATTCGCCCAGAATTGGGCCCCGCCCACTGTCTTTCAAGCCCTCCCGCCATCCAGGAAACACCGCTCCGCTCCCTTCCGTCCAAAGCCCCGCCCTTCCCACTACCTGTCACGAAGTAAGCCCCGCCCACTTCCCCCGGAAACTGTCCAACTTTAGGCGGTGTCCCATGCCCCCTCTCTATACCCCACCTCCAACCTACCCACTCGAGGGGCGCGACCTGGGTGTGTTGTCGGGAAAAACCCCGAAACCTATGAGTTCAGCAGGCCACCCTGAGTGGGGCCCTGTGCGGCGGGAGACAGGGTAGTGTGAACTGCTAAAGTGCGTCCCGGGTGAAATTTGGATTCACGTCCCGACTGCACCTTTCCAGCAGAGAATTCCCTGGGGCGACTTGGTTAACAATCCTAAGCCTCAGTGTCTCTCTCTGTAAAACAAAGACACTAGCAGCATGTACCATCTGAACATGTTTGTTGAGTGATTGCGAAGGTTTGCACACATCCATGCACACTTAAGGAGCTGGGGGTGGTTAATATCAGGGAGTTCAGTGGCATTTCAATTCGTTTTACTGCTTTCAGGAGCCCTGGGGGCACGGTGGTTAAAGTGCTGAAAGCATTGGCCTTGTTGATGCTTTGAACTCACCAGCTGGCCCTCAGGAGTAAGATGTGATAGTCTGCTTCCATAAGTGTTGTTCAATGCCATGGAGTCATTTCCAACTCATGGTGAGCCTGTATAGGGTGTCCAAGGAGCAGCTGGTAGGTCTGAACTGCTGACCTTGTGGTTCTCAGTCCAGTGCTGATCCACAGTGCCCCTACTATTCTGTCTTACTATGACAATCTCTGAGTCAGAATCGAGTAGATAGCAGTGGATTTGATTTTTTAATGTGGTCATGACCAAACTCATCCACATCCCCCTTGACCTAGTCACTCACCCCAGCCCTCTTGAGGCCCAATCTGTTCAGCTGTATGTTCTTAAGTGCCACTGAGTCAGTTCTGACTGGTAGCGACCCGCATAGTGTTTCTGCGAGTGACTGGTGAGTTCGAACCACCAACCTTACAGCTCTCAATCCAGTGATTATTCTCCAGCGCAATCTGTATAATGGCTGGTTAGAGCCTTCTCCCTTCTATACCCACTTGGAGCCTCAGGGAATTTCACATACCCACCAACCAATCTTCAGCTGGAATCAAGTAACTCGGGCTCCAGGTGGAAAGACACACAATAAGGGCCTACAGAGGTCAAGGAGTCAATCCCTGCCCTGGGCATGCATGGGTGTGGACTTGGGAGACCTCATGTGAGTTCAGCAGACAGGACTACTAGAAATACTTGGAGCAGGGGGCTGACCTGTGCTTGCCCTTCTGTAAACCAGGGGTGACCCTACAGGGCCTCACCCACACAGTGGTAGGCAGGGCCAGATGTGATAAGGGGTGTGTGAAACAGCCTTATAATTATCACTGTTCTCTTCCTGCACCTCTGGTTCACCCTTTCCACGCAGTGGGATAGAAAATCTTGAGCTTTAGGACTCAGGCACAAGTTTAATTCCAACTTTGGACTTCGGACTAGTTGCTGAACAGCTACATACCGCAGTTTACTCACCTGTCCCAAAGGGACAGTGAAGCTTCCTTGAACATATTCTATGAGATTGTGTTTGCAGGTGCTAGCCCAGGGTCTGGCACACACAGCTGTCCATGGACACCCTATGAGTGACCTCCTACAGGCCATTCTACTCTGGGTGCTCAGTGAAGAAAGAGGTCCAGAGAACTCTATTTTACATGGGCCACTTGAGCTAGTCATTTCGCCTCAAGATCTACCCGTCTGTTGAATGAATACCCAAGCCTAATTGAGAAGATTTTCTTTATTCAGGCCCCCGCCCAACACTTGAACCTTCATTCTCCCAAGCCCACTCTGCTTTGTGTGATGAACATACCAATACAGGTGCTGACTCAGGGCATTTACATACTGTCCTCTTTCCCCCATGCTTCCCTCAGGTCTCTCTGAAGGCTTCCAGTCATTGTTCAACATCAGTGTTTGTACTCTGCCCAGTACCCACCCTGCTGATGCCAGTTCTCTTCGTTCTGTTGTTGAATCTGGCTCTCCCACTAAATCTTCCACCCCCACCCCCACCTTGAACAGAGATGTTACCCATCTCACTCCCTATCACATTCCTGGGACATAACCCAGGCCTGGAACACAGTGGGTACCTCGTAAATATTTGAGAAATGAGCTAAGGAAGGAAGGAAGGAAAGAATAACACAGCCATCCAGGGAGTGACTCGAGTCCCACTTGGGCACCAAATGAATCAGACAAGACTCTTGTGTTCAAGGAGTTTATACATTAGTCAGGAAGCCTGACAAACAGCCTAAGAATCACAAAGCTTCACGTGAGGTGCTATAAATATATAAACACATAAGCAGGAGACCAAGGAAGGTGCCAGAACTCCACCTGAGGTGAGGTCACAGAAGGCTTCTTAGAGGAGGTGACTTTAAGAATGGACTCTTAAGGGCCAGTAGGAGCTCACCAGGCAAAGAAGTAAGAAAGAGGTTAGCTGCCAAACACCCTCTCACAGCATTCCCTACCAACTCCACCCTCCTCTCTGTGCTTCCTGCCCCAAGACACTTCAGCCTCTAGCCAGAGAGAGAGTTCCAAAATCAAAGGTTGACCACACTCCAAACCCTGGCTCTCAAATCTAGGACCCTTTATATCCAACCCTTGCTAACTTCTCCAGACATCCTACTTCTGCTATTCCTAATCTAGCTTTCTTCCTCACCTGACACATGGCTACCTCTCCTCCAAGACGCAGTTCAAAAATGGGGGTGGGGTGAGGGCTCTTCCTGACCCTTCTCCCCAGTACCCTTGTTCCACACCCCCATCTCATTATGAATCATTCATAAGAGAAGGGGCTAGAGTCAATTCCCCCTGTGGTCCCAGCATTGCCCGGGCTCTGGACCAGACTGAGGCTGTGCTGTGGGGAAGTCAGGACTTAGCTTTGAGGAACTAAGAGATGAATGGGAGTTTCTTACTCTAGGGCCGGTCAGCTTCTAAAGTTGCAGAGCAAGGAGGGATACAACGACAGAGGAGCAGAGGCTCACCTGCTTTATGTAAATTGTGTTGCCATAGAGACAGCTTGATTAATGAATACCCCATTTATGAATCCTGGTGTGGGCTGTATCCCGGTAGATTGAAATTGTTGCCACCCTGTAATCTCTAAAATTGAATGTGTAGATGTTAAATGAATGTATACACTTTCAAGCACTGAACTGCTCACTGAAAGGTTGATGTTTCAAACCCACCAGTCACCCCTTGGAGGGTCATACCGGGTCACTACCACTGAGAACCGACTTGATAGTCCTTAACAACAACAGCATTGACAACAGAAGGGAATGTTGATGGATTCTGTTGCCATCCTCATGGTCGTTGCTGCCACTTCCTGTGTTTTGAGTGCCTTTCAACCTAGAAGCTCATCTTCAGTACTGCATTAGAGAATACACTATTCTCTTAGGGTTTTCACTGGTGAGTTTTTGGAAGTATATTGACAGGCTTTTCTTCCTAGTTCATCTTAGTTTGGATCCACTGCCACTGAGTTGATTCTGACTCATAGCAACCTATATAGGACTTCGAGACTAAATCTTTACATGAGTAGACAGCCTCATCTTTCTCCCATGGAGTTACTAGTAGGTTTGAACCATCAACGTTGTAGTTAGCAGTCCTGTGCTTATCCTACAGTGCTACCAAGGCTCCTTATCTCAGTTTGGAAGTTCTGCTGACACCTGTCCACCGTGGGTAATCCTGCTGGTATTTGAAATACCAGTGGTATATTTTCCAGCATCACAGCAACACTGAAGCCACCACAACATGACAAACTGACAAGATAGGTGGTAGATTGAAATTGTTGCCACCCTTTAATCTCTAAAGTTGAATGCATAGATGTTAAAGGACTCTATATGTTATGCCCAGAATTCGGGGTCCCCAAAGACCACCCAGGAGCCGTGTACTGATGTAAATACATAAGGATTGTTTATTCAAGCTCAAACCAGGTCTCTAACCTTATCCGAAGCAGTGGAATAGGGAAAGAGCCTCGAACTTTTCGTCTGCAGGGTTTTTATAGAGTTTTTAAACAGTTCAGGTTTCTCAGCTTTACAATCTTTGGATTGGTTAACGATTGGCAAACTATGAGATGTTACAGTTTAATTGGTCAGGACTGTGGTCTTTGTTCTTAGGCTAGGGTAAAAGAAAACATCTGGCTTCTGGCCTTGAGCTGCCTGGCTATATATTATTTTCTTGGAGCTAGAGGACATGCTAAAGCTTATATACGAAATGGGTTCTTCTCTTTGGTCCTACATATACACTTTCAAAACATGCCCCTTTGCATGCCTACTCTCATTGACTTACTGGAATGTCAGCTTCTTTAGTCACTGCAACCACAATGGCCATCCGCGACACTAGGTGCCAATGTAATGAAAGAAGGCTCCCAACACCCCAGCACAGTTCATACAACATCATCTCCTTTAGGTCTAGGGAGAAAATATAGACAGCATGGCAGACAGTTGCATTTTAGTGGCCACCTCATTCTTCCAAGCCTAAGACTAGCACCACCTCCTCCAGAAGTCCTCCTTGGTATTCCAATTGGAATCTTTGCTCTCTCGTTTTCACCCCTGTCCCCATACACTGGTCGTGTCTTAAAGGTCTGGGTCTAAGTCCTCAGGCACAGTAGTAGAGAGCACTGCAGGGAGGGTTAGGAGGACGGGCCTTCTAGGTGAGTCTCCATTAGCAGAGGTGCTAAGATTCTCTGGAATGGAATCCTGACTCCATCATTGTTATGGATTGAGCTATGTTCCCCCAAATTATGTGTTGGATTCCTAACCTCTATGCCTGTGGTTGGAGTCCTGGTATAGTGCCGTAGGATAAATACTGGACTGCTTTAAAGGAGGTCTGGTAGCATAGAGGTTATGAATTGGGCTGCGAACCGCAAGGTCAGCAGTTCGAAACTAAGCAGTTGCTCCACAGGAGAAAGATGAAGCTTTCTGCTCCCGTAAAGATTCACAGCCTCGGAAACTCTGTTCAGGGTCGCTATGGGTTGGAACCCACTCGATGGCACTTAACAACAACAACTACGAGGTTGGTGGTTCAAACTCACCAGCCACTCCTCGAAACCCTATATGCAATAGCTGTGAGTCTAATGCACTCATTAGCATTCAACAACAGCAAAAGACCCTGTGGTTATAATCCCATTTGGGAATGGGTTGTCTCTGTTAAATTAATGAGGCAGGATTAGTGTAGGGTGTGATTTTTTTTTTTAACTTTATATTGTAAATTGGGTGAAATTTACAGAGGAAGTCAGTTTGCCAATCAGCAATTCATACACATTTTATTTCATGTCATTGATTGCAATCCCTATAATGTAACATCACTCCTCCTACTTCCTCCCCATGTTACCCGTTTCCATTACTGCTTCTTTCCTAACCCTTCCTGTCTTCTGAACTTTGTCCTTGGGCAAATGATGAACTTTTGATTTTAAATGGCTGATAATTATAAGGAGTGCATACCTCTTTAGTGTTATTAATCATCTTCTAGACCTGTCTATTGTTAGCTGAAAATTGTGCCACAGGGTGAGTGAGGTTCCAGATCTGAAGGGTAAGTAAGACCCAGAGTCTCAGGAGGAGTCTCACTAGTCTGTATGACCTGTAATCAGGTCTTTTTTTTATTACTTTGAGTTCAGTTCCACATTTTCTGTCAGCTCTAGAATAAGGAAGACCATAGAAGAATTGATGCTTTTGAGTTATGATGTTGGAGGAGAATATTGAAAATGCCATGGGCTACCAAAAGAACCAATAGATCCATTTTGGAAGAAGTGCAGCCAGAGTGCTCCTTGGAGATCAGCATGGCCAAATTTCGTCTCTCATACTTGGGACATATTGTCAGGAGGAACCAGTCGCTGGAGAAGGATATCATGTTTGGAAAGGTGGAGGGTCAGAGAAAAAGAGGAAGACCCCCAATGAGATGGACTGACCAAGTGGCAGCATCAATGGACTCAAGCGTGGCAAAAGTAGTGAGGTTGGCCCAGGATCGGGCAGGGTTTCATTCTGCTGTGCGTAAGGTTGCTATGAGTTGGTACTGACTCGATGGCACCTAACAACAACAACCCAGGACCTTCTAATGTGATTTATTTGAGAGTAGTAGGTAGTGGCAGTTAAGCACCATTTAGTTCTTCTGGTTTCAGGGTCATGGAAGCTTAGGTTTGTGTGGCTCATCAGTCCACTGGACTAAAATTGTCTATACATCTTCAAATTTCTTTACTCTTTTGGGGTCCAGACAGAGAAAGATGAATAGTTTTACCTTAGATAGTCACTCACCAGCTTTTCGTACCCAAGCCACTACTCATGAAAGTAGGATGCAGAACATTGTCTTTGTGGACTATGTTATGCCAATTGACCTCGGTGTTTCCTAAGACTATGGTTCTGAGTCCCTGGACCCAGTGACTTCGGGGTGTTTGGTTACAATTAAGAAAATTTCATAACTCAGCTATATTCATGGATATATTTGCAGCATGGGGGTGGGGGGCTACAAAGGCAAGAAGTGACTGGCTTACAAGCTTTCAAGAGGGAACCTAGATCCATAGGGCGTGGAGGAAGGCAGAATCTCCATTGAGTAGTATCCAATCTGTCTGGGCGGGTCTGATGAAAGGAGATGCAGATAGGTCTCTTTGATACAATAGTGAATAATTGTTATCAGGACTGACTGTGAGGGTTGGAAATGTAAAGGTAGACATTTTGTAGCAAAAGGAGGGAAGTGATTAACTTTGCAGTCCAGGAGTGGAGATCCCTGGGACCATCAAGGGAGAAGAGAGAGCAGGCCACTACCCAGAGAAGCAGTAATGCCAGAGATGAAAGCAGAGATGATGATGTGGAGAGGGGGAGCGGCTGGGGGGGGGGGGGCATGCTTGCAAGGTATACCCTTTACAATATGACATGCATGGAGGGGACTGTAACCATGGCAATGAAACGATATACGATAGGATGAATGTAAAGCTAATGTTCTCCCATGTAAACGATCACATAATTCACAATATAAGATTTTAAAAAACCAACCTATATCATATGGTATTTCTATTTTTAACTTTTTGAGAAACCACAACACAGTTTTCCGTAGTAGCTATACCATTTGACATTCCCACCAACAATGAACATAAAGCCAGGTGCTGTAGTGAGCCTTGAAGGAGGGAAGGAGACTACATGCAGCAGCCCACAAAGGCTAGGGGTGTGGTCTGGAGGTAGGTCAGGGTTAGGGCTTTGTCTCAAGGCCTAGACTGAGTCTTCTGCCCTCACAGTCTAGATCAACTGATGGCTTTGATAAATAACTCCTATAAACAACAATGCTAGCAAGGTGACGTGGGGCTCTGGAGCCACTGAGAGTTCTGAACTGAGAGGCACGAGGTCTCGTTCTCTCTACAATGACAAATGAAAACTACTAGTAGTGGTGACGATGATAAGAGTGCCCATTTATGAGTAGGAACCAACTTAAAAGGCACAATAGCAGTGAAATATTGTTGTCCTAAATTACTTTGTTGTTTTAAATTGCACTTCCTTAAAACAAGCGTGGATGAGCATCTTAATGTGTCTGCTCTTATTTCAATTTCTTCTTCTGAAATTGCCTTCTCAATATGCTTTTGTGGCACTGCAGGTTAATGTGCTGGACCGCAAGGTCAGTGGTTCAAGCCCACCAACTGCTCCTCGGAACTCTATACAGGGTCTTTATGGGTCAAAACTGACTCAGTGGCACTTAACAACACCAACAGGCTATTGTAAATGGTTTGATTTTCTTATAAATTTCTACGGGTTTTTTGTATGTTCTGAATGCTACCTTTGTTGGCCACATGAATTCTAAATACCTTCTTCTGGTTCTTGCCTTTTCACCTCATTTATGATCATTTTGACATGCTATCTATAGTCTTTAACTTGTGAAGAAGATGAACTTATGTTTGATTTTTGTGCTTTATGTTTCTTATTTTAAAAGTCCTTCCACATTCCCGTCCGTGTCAAAAAGATGTGTCTAATACATTCTGTTAAAAAAAAGAAAGAAAAAAAAATGAAGGAGAAACAAAAACATTGGAAAACAAATAACAATTAAATACATGACAATAAATATGCAAAGGGAAGGAGAGGAGTAGACTAATCTGCTAAGATTCTAACAGTAATTGGGAAATAGCACAATTAAACTTTGTTTTTTTCAAGTATAAGTTGTAACTTCTAAGGTAATCACAAGAATGATAGTTTAAAAATTAAAGATATAATAAGCTGATAGTGAGAGAAATGGAGTAATCAACATATCAGATAGTTCCAAGGCAGTAATGACTTAAGGAACCAAGATCCTAGAGAGAAAAAAGTCTGAAGAGACTGATATTTCAAGCTACTTTTTACATTCAAAATGTTCTCAAAAGCTGAAAGATTTACAAGCTTCTAAGGAACATTCCATGGACTCTTGGTATGGTGCTGAAGGATAAGTACTGGACTGCTAACCACAAGGTCGGAGGTTCAAAGCTATCAGCTGCTCCTTGGAAACCCTATACAGAGTTGCTATAAACCTGAACTTGACAGCACTCAATTACAAGGAGCATTTTAATTGTACTTCAGAAACAGACTTGTTTGTTCTTCTGGCAGTCCATGGTGCTTTGGGTGTTTTTTGCCAACACTGTAATTCAAATGCACCAATTTTTCTACAGTCTTCCTTATTTGTTGTCCAACTTTCACATGTATATGAGGCATTTGAAAAGTACCATGGTTTGGGTGAGGCTTGCCTTAGTCCTCAAAATGACATCTTTGCTCTTTAACACTATAAAAGGTATTTTGAAGCAGATTTGCCTACATTGTTTGATTTCTTGAATACTATTTCCAAGTATGTTGCTTATGAATGCAAGCAAAATGAAGTCATTGGCAACTTCAAAAAAAAAAAAAAAGAGTGCCCATTTATTGAGATTTTGTCAGGCTGTCTAATCCAAAACATACTTGGGAGAAAAATATTTTCAAAACAAATATCTGATAAAGAGCCTGTCCTCAAGATAAACAAAGATTTCTTATAATGCAATAATAAGAAAGCAAACAATCAATTAAAATGTGTACAAGAGATTCAAACAGACACTTCCTCAAAGGAGATATAAGTATGGCAAATATGTGCATGAAAATACATTCAACGTTAGGGAACTGTCAATTAAAACCATAATGAGATGCTACTACATACTTGTTAGAATGTTGTTGATGTTAAGTGCTCTCAAGTTGGTTTTGACTCATAGGGACCCTGATTAAGAGCGACTGATGGGTTTGAACCACCAACTTTTTGGTTCGCGGTGCAGTGTTTATCCTACAGTGTCACACCAGGACAAGTGTTACAAAAGACTGACAATTCCAAGTGCTAATGAGGATGTGGAGGAGCTACATGTCTGGTAAGAACCACACTGCTGATGGGGATGTAAAATGGTGCAACCACTCTGAAAATCAGTTTGGCCATTTCTTATAAAGTTAAATATACATATATCCTACACCCAGCCATTCTACAGAAATGAAAACTTTTATTTACACTAGAAACCTGTGTTCTTTGTTATAACAGTATTACTCATAATAGGTAAATTCTGGAAAGAACCCAAATGTCTAGGAACTTGCAAATTGATAAACAAATTATGGTATATCTATTAGTGGAATATTACTCAGCAATAAAAAAGGAATGGCATTCTGGTACATGCTGCCCCTTGGGTGGATCTCAGGTGCATTATGCTGAGTGAAAGAAATCAAACCAAAAGGCTACATTCAACATGATCCCATTGATATGAGATTCTGGAAAAGGCAAGATCATACACACAAAACAGATCAGTGATTTTAAGGGACTGGGAGCAGGAGAAGGGAAATAACTGCAAATAGTCACATGGCAAATTTTGGGGTTAGAAGAAATATTCTATATTTGACTGGTGGTGGTTATACAACTGTATATATTTGTCAAAAACCATCAAACCATATATGTAAATGAAAGAATTTCATTGTATGTTTCTTTATGCTGTTCATAGAGTCTCTATGAGTCAGTACCGACTCGATGGCACCTAACAACACCAAAGCTGGGAAATGAGAGAAAGCTTGTTCAATGAAGGTGATTGTTCTATTTGGCAGTTTGGGCCATTACTGCCAAGTGAAGGATGAGGAAACTAAGGTACAAGGTCAGGGAGGAAATCCACAGTAGAGTTGGGATTTGGCTGCATGACTGCAGACCAACTACCAGTGGTTGATCTGTCTCAGCTTCCCATTCTGTAAAATGGACAAGTATGAACAAGAGTCAAGCCCTCCCAGACCAACGGGGCAGAGAGACACAGATTGGCAGAATGATGGTACTTAGGGGATTGGCTACAGGACTGTGCCACAGGGCTGTGCCTGACCCAACGTGGGCTGGAGCTGAGGAAAAATGATCAGGGTGTGGGAGATAGCTGAATGGGGATTCAAAGCATGAATAAGAGTTTGTCAATAGGATCGTGGAGAGTAAAGGACATTCTAGATAAGGGATGAGAACACTCCAAAGGATCTCTCCAGGTGTCTTAACTCTTGCTGCCTGAAGTTACACCATAGTGTGTCGCACCTCAGACCAAAGTCTTGCTTGTAGCAAACCTGATAAGAGGAAACACACAGATCTCTAAGGAAACTGGAAGGGAGCAAGATAGTCAAGTTACTGATTCCCACAGTAGGACTTAGTGAGTCTGGACTGGGGATGAGAAAGTGCAAAAATGGCATTGGGTAGTGTCTGACCTCGTCTTACTACACAAGTGGGAAGGAGAATCAAACTCCTATCAGCTCAAGGCTGGTTCCTGTGAGGTGGAGGTCAGACATGCTTCCACCCTCTAGCCTTCTTTACTAACTCTGACACCAACTGTCCCTCCATAGCACTATACTTCTTCTCTCATGGGTTTGACAATCCATTGCAATAGCCACACAGAATTCACAGACAATATTCATAATTATGGGGTTCATTAGGGAAGTTAACAGGGTACAATTAAGGATCACAAATTTTCAGGATACAGTCCTTTAGTCTAGAGCACCTCTTGTCAATCCTGCTCCCAGGCATGCCTCTCCCTAATTCTACATCTTTCAGACACATAGCCGCTTGGCCTCTGTCCTACTCAGGTAAGTGTTACAAATCTCCTTTAGTATTGTCAATAAATGTCCAAAGGGCGCCTTATTCTGCAAGCCAGCCTCCTACACAGAGGCACTCGGATTTATTCATTCTATGAGCTGGATAACTTGCCACTCTGTCTCATGCTCAGGTGCTGCACCCTGCTGTTTACTTCTCCATGCAGGGAACTCAGGGTCCAAAAGGCAATCTCCTTTCATGACTCTTCTTTCTTGGTGGTCATGAAATCTATTTTTGCTTCTGAGATGGTTCATTTAAAACCCAGCAGAATGGCAAAACTGACCAATTCCCGGACTTCCAGCAAGATGGTGGACTATGCAGACTACATGGAACCATTACAACAAACATATTGTTGTTGTGAAATGCCGTTGAGTTGGTTCTGACTCATAGTGACTTTATATAGGGTTTCTGAGGAGCTACTGGTGAGCTTGACTTTGCAGTCTGAAGTATTAACCCACAGCGCCACACCAGGACTCCACAACAAACATACAAGAGACCAAATAAAACAGACACAGATAAAAACCCTGAAACCCTGAACTTCTGAGGGAAGGTTAGAGAAGGAGATAAGTACTTGCTAGAAGGAAAAGCTGAGCAAGAACAGCAAGAGAGGGAGACTGCCCGGTGAATGACAGACCAGATACAGTGCGACCATCTTGAACTTTTGTGAGCAGTCTTGGCGACAGAAGGTGGCCGGACAGAGCAGAGTCACACAGGTGACAGGCAAGGTGCAATTCATTCTTTTCCCCCCATGCTCCTCTGGTGACCAGAGATGTGCTCAGCTCTGACCCTCATCTGCCCCCAGTGCAGCCCTTGTGGTCTAAGAGTTTGGAGTCGCATGGTTGTGAGCCATGTCAGGGGCCCGGCTGTGCTGCTTTGGTACTTAGATACAGGAAGGCTTGACTCCAGACCTACAGAACCTGCAGAACCACCAGACGAGCTACATCAAGGGCCTCCATGAACTACTGTTGGACTGAATACCCTGAAAATAGATAACAGATAACACCAAGACCTACAGGAACTCCATCTAAGGCCAGGATTTCCATCGTCACATCCTCCCACGGCCACCTCATGGGCTTCTTGGATAGCAGAAGCTCCTCCCACCCCCAACAGAGTTTTCTCCTCTTCAGGTCCAACAGCTGCACTGTTTTGATTTTAGTTTGTCCTTCCATTGTCTTGTTTATTCTTTCTTCTTCTTCTATTTACATTCCCTTGAATTTTATCCTATCTTCACTTTTGTTTTTCCTTCTTTTCTTCTGTTTTCATTTCCCATTTTCTCTCCCCACCACCCCTATGCACACACACTTTTGATCTATCTTTACTACTCTCTACTCTCTATTTTCATCTTCTATCTCCCTGGTTTTGCTAAGTGTTTTTAAATATTCTCTTATTTTTTCCTTTCATAATTCTATTTTCCAGTCCTTCTTTTCTCTTTTTAGTTATTTGTTGTTGTTAAGAACCGTGGAGTTGATTCCAACTCATAGCAACCCTGCATAGGGTTTCCGAGGCTGTAAATCTTTACGGGAGCAGAAAGCTTCATCTTTCTGCTATGGAACAGCTGGTAGTTTCAAACTGCTGACCATGAGATTAGAAGCCCAATTCAGAACCACTACGCTACCAGAGCTCCTTAGTTATTTCTTATTTTCTGACTGTGGCCTGTTTTTATTTATTTTTTCTCCTTCCTTATTTTCTCTATTCATTGTTGGTTGCTTGTTTGTTTATTCTGTTTTGCTTCTTTGTGTGTGTGTGTGTGTGTGTGTGTGTGTGTGTGGTGGGGCAGAGGGAGTTTCTCCTCTTTCACACCCAACAGGAGAGAGCAACCATACCAATACAGCCCAGCCACAATCTTACCTTCTGCAGCTCCACCCACTGGGCAAGAGCCAATACCAACTCCTATAGCACCTTATCAACAACATACAGCAACCGACACCACTCAAACCAACCCTAAATTTATATGCACGAGTGGTAAATGGATAACAGTACGCACACTTCCATGTTCTAACTACACCCACAGGAGACAGTTGGTCAGAGCCAAACAACACATCAACATACAATCATCAATTAAGCACAAATGCAATAATACTATAATGTCCCAGAGAACACATAACCCCCACCACCCAGAGAACACAGATAATTTTAGCACACATTAAAAAACAAGAGAGAATGGCTCAAAAAATGGCCAAGATGCAGAGCCAGAAAATATTGTTGAGGAAGAAAATTAATGGAACTAGCTGAAAAAAAAAAAAAAATTCAAATGATATTTAGGTATTTTCAAAGATTGACAGAAAAATTGAGAGAAGCAAGGAGCACACATAAAAAAAAACATTAGAATAATTTAGGAAAACACTACAAGAACAGACAAAAAAAAAAAATGCAAATTTAAAAACAATACAAAACCTGCAATTAGAAATCCAGAAGATGAATACCAAGATTTCACAAATGCACAATACATTAATTTAATAAATAAAGAGTAGAATGAAAACAATGGAAGCCTCAATTAGTAAGCTTGAAGGCAAATCTCTCAATATTAGTATGCTACAAGAACAATGCACCACTCATCTGTCAGTTTGTCATACTGTGGTGGCTTGTGAGTTGCTGTGATTCTGGAAGCTATGCCATGGACATTTTAAATACCAGCAGGGTCACCCATGATGGACAGGTTTCAGATGCACTTCCAGACAAAGACAGACTAGGCAGAAGGAGTGACGAACTACTTCCAAATATTTAGTCACTGAAAACCTTATGAATAGTAGTGAAACATTGTCAGATACAGTGACTGAAAATGAGCCCCTCAGGTTGGAAGGCACTCAAAATGAGACTGGGGAAGATCTGCCTCCTCAAAGTAGAGTTGATCATGATGAAGCAAATAGAGTAAAGCCCACGGGACTTTCATTTGCTGATGGAGCACAACTCAAAATGAAGAGAAATAGCTGTAAACATCCACTAATAATCAGAACATGAAATGTACGAAGTATGAATCTAGGAATATTGGAAAATGTAAACAATGAAATGTAACACATAAACATCGATATTTCAGGCATTAGTGAGCTGAAATGGACTGGTATGGGCCATTTTGAATCTGACAACCACATGATTTACTATGCTGGGAATGACAAATTAAAGACAAATGGTGTTGCATTCATAGTCAAAAAGAACATATCCAGATCAGTCATGAGGTAAAATGCTGTCTATGATAGGATAATATCCATGAGCTTACAGGGAAGCCCAGTTAATAGCACTATTATTCAAATTTAAGTACCAACCACTAAAACCAGTGGGGATGAAATAGAAGAATTCT
>NW_006408874.1:46368-48090 GCF_000296735.1 Chrysochloris asiatica | reverse complement strand
AAATAAATAAATAAATAAAAGCACAGAGAAATCTGTTGAAGAACTATTGGAATAAAACTTCCCTATCATCATTAAAGATGAAAAGATAAGTACACAAGAAACTGAATGAACTCCAAATAGGTTAGGTCCCACCAAGATATATCATAATCAAACTTTCCAAAACCAAAGACCAGGAAAGAATTCTGAGGGTAACTCCAGAAAACTAAAAGTTACCTATAAAGGAGAACCAATACAACTAAGCTCTGATTTCTCAGCAGAAACCTTGCAGGCAAGAAAGAAATGAGATGTCATATACAAAACTCTGAAAGGAAAAAATTGCCAACCAAGAACCTTATACGCAGCTCTTTCCCTCCGGCACGCCACAAAGATCCTGGTGTTGCCATGGGCCGTAGCCCTGCCTGATGTTACTGGTATTGTAAAAACAAGCCCTATCCCAAGTCCCGCTTCTGCCGAGGTGTCCCTGATGCCAAGATTCGTATCTTTGACCTGGGTCGGAAGAAGGCAAAAGTGGATGAGTTCCCACTTTGTGGCCACATGGAATCAGATGAATACGAGCAGCTCTCCTCAGAAGCCCTGGAGGCTGCCCATATTTGTGCCAACAAGTACATGGTGAAAAGCTATGGCAAAGATGGCTTTCACATCCGAGTGGGGCTGCATGTGTTCCATGTTATCTGCATCAACAAGATGTTGTCCTGTGCTAGGGCTGACAGACTCCAGACAGGGATGCAAGGGGCCTTTGGAAAGCCCCAGGGCACTGTGGCTAGGGTCCACATTGGCCAAGTCATCATGTCCATCTGCCCCAAGCTTGAAAACAAGAAGCATGTGATTGAGGCCCTATGCAGGGCCAAGTTCAAGTTCCCTGGGCACCAGAAGATCCACATCTCCAAGAAGTGGGGCTTTACCAAGTTCAATGCTGACGAGTTTGAAGACATGGTGGCTGAGAAGCGCCTCATCCCAGATGGCTGTGGGGTCAAATACATCCCCAACCGTGGTCCCTTGAACAAGTGGAGGGCCTTGCATTCGTGAAGGCCTTGGTAGCACTGACCTATGCACTCCAATAAATTCAATGTGTCCCCCCAAAAAAAGAATCTTATATGCAGGAAAGATGTCCCTCAAATGCAATGGTGAAATTAAGACATTTCCAAGTAAAGAAAAATTAAAGGAATTTGTAATAACCAGACCAACTTTACAAAAAATACTAAAGGTCATTGTTTAGACTGAGAACCAACAGTAGCAGACAAACACTGAGATTAACATACATGACAACAACACCCAGAACTCAATCCAGTTATAGAAGTATTTAAAGTAATACAAACCTGGTGGTGGTGATTGCCTACTGTTCAGTCATAGTGGCTCTATATAGGGTTTCAGAGGCTGTAAATATTTGCGAGAGCTGAAAACTGACATTTTTCTCCTGCAGAGTGACAGGCAGATTCGCAGTTCTAACCTTTCAATTTGAAGCCTAATTTGTATCCACTATGCTACCAGAGTTCCTTTAAAACAAATCTGTAAGACTAAAAATAGGGAACCAGAATGTCAATTTATAATGAAGTCAGTTATAAAGCAAAAAAAAAAAAAAGGAAATAGTGCAGTTGCAGAGCTCCCAATTTGGAAGAAAGTCAATTAGATTTCAAGAGACAACAGAAAGTTTTAAATGGGGAAAAATTAATAACTTACAGGGTAACCTCAAAATAAAAAAAATAAAAAAAATTAATACACCTT
>NW_006408874.1:35193-45673 GCF_000296735.1 Chrysochloris asiatica | reverse complement strand
GCTGCTTCCTTGAGTGTTGATAGTTGATCCAAGAAGAATGAAGTCCTTGACAACTGCAATCTTTTCTCCATTGATAAGAATGCTGTTTATTGGTCCAGTGGTGAGGATTTTTGTTTTCTTTACATTGAGATGTAACCCATACCGAAGGCTGTACTCTTTGATCTTCATCAGTAAATGTTTTAAGTCCTCTTTACTTTCAGCAAGCAAGGTTGTATCAACTGCATATCGCAGGTTGTTAATGTGTCTTCCTCCAATTCTGAAGCCATGTTCTTCTTCATATAACCCAGTTTCTCGTATTATTTGTTCAGCATACAGATTGAATAAGTATGGTGAAAGAATATAGCCTTGTCACATACCTTGTTAAATTTTAAACCAGTCGGTGTTCTCATGTTCTATTCGAATAGCTGCTTCTTGTCCAGGTACAGATTCCTCATGAGCACAATTAAGTGTTCCAGAATACTCATACTTTTCAGTGTTGTCCATAGCTTGTCATGATCCACACAATTGAAAGCCTTTGCAAAGTCAATAAAACACAGATAAACATCTTTCTGATATTCTCTGCTTTCAGCCAAGATCCATCAAACATCAGCAATGATAACCCTCATTCCACAGCCTCTTCTGAATCCGGCTTGAGCCTGTGGAAGTTCTCTGTCAATGTATGATTGTAGCCATTTCTGTATTACCTTCAGCAAAATATTCACATGGGATATCAAAGAAATTGTCCAATGATTTCCGCATTCCAATGGGTCACCTCTCTTTGGAATGGGCACAAATATGGATCTCTTCCAATCAGTCGGCCAGATAGTTGTCTTCCAAATTTCTTGGCATAGATTAATCAGTGCCTCCTGTGCTGCCTCGCATTCTTGAAAGATTTAAAATTTTATTCCATCAATTCCTGGTGACTTGTTCTTTGACAATTCCTTCAATGCACCTTGGACTTCCTCCTTCAGGATCATTGGCTGTTCATCATATGCTACCTCTTGAAATGATTGAACATTAACCATTTCCTTTTGGTGCAGTGACCCTGTGTATTCCTTCTATCTTCTCTTGATGCTTTCTGCATCATTCAATAATTTGTCCAGTGAACCTTTCAATAACGAAAATCAAGGCTTGAATTTTTTCTTCAGTTCCCTCAGCTTGAGAAATGCTGAGCATGTTCTTCCTTTTTGGTTTTCTGATTCCAGATCTTTGCACCCTTCAAGAGACAGAGAGTAGCAGAACAGATAAGAAAACAGGATCCTTCAATATGCTGGCTACAAAGTGTTATTATTGTTAAGTGCCCCACATCCAAAAGATGGCGACCACCTAAATGCCCATCAATAGAAGAATAGATAAACAAACTTTGGAATATACACACAATGGAATAATAAGCAAGGTTGAAGAATAAAGATGAATCCCAAAACACCTAACAATATGAATGAACCTAGAGGACACTGGCACACACCTTTCCTACTTTTAAACCATTCATTGTTCCCTTATTCTGTTCAAACAACTGGTCTATGTACAGGTTCCTCATGAGCATAATTAAGTGTTTCGTAATACTCATAGTTCACAATGTTGTCCATAGCTTGTCATGATCCACACAATTGAAAGCCTTTGCATAGTCAATAAAGTATAGGAAAACATCTTTCTGATATTCTCTGCTTTCAGCCAAAATCCATCTGTCAGTATGATGTCCCTCATTCCGTGTCCTCTTCTGAATCTGGCTTGAACCTCTGAAAGTTCTCTGTCAATGTATGGTTGCAGCTGTTTTACCTTTAGGAAAATTTTACTCGCTTGGGATATCAATGATATTGTCTGATGAGTTCCATATTCCACTGGGTCACCTGTCTTTGGAATGGGCACAAACATGGATCACTATGAGTCAGAACTGACTCCACAGCACTTAAAAACAACAATAACCCAGTCATTTGGTGTGGCACTTTGTGTTAATGTGCTGGACTTCAAGGCTGTTTTAAACTGCAAGGTCAACGGTTCAAGTTCACTGGACTCTCCTTGGAAACCCTATACACGGTCAACATGAGTTGGAACCAACTGTGTACCTCAGAGTCTCAGTTTCCATCTCTGTGAAATGGAATTCTAACAAATCCATCCTTACAGAGTTGGTGATTTGGGGGGGTATGGGGAAAGAAAAACATAATTTCCAAGGATATGATTGCTGGCTTGACCCTTATCACCCAAATACCCACTTTCACAGGGTGTGGTGCCTTGAATTTACTTGATATGGCTTTTTTTTTTTTTTCTTTAAATCTAAAATCTTACTACCTACTAAGTGATTGGATTGGACCATACAATTAAGGTATACAGCGCTCCACATCTGGGATTGGTTAGTTTTGTCCTCCAGCTCGATTTAAAAGGAGTCATCTCAGAAGCAGATATGAAAGATCCCAGGACCATCAAGAAGGAAAAGCATCAGTGGAGCTTTGAGATTCCTACCTAGAGAAAGAGTGATGGCAGAGGTGATGGCATGGAGAGACAGAGCAGCTTCAGGGTCTTGGCCCATAGGTTTAGCAAAGCTGAGTGCCTATAGGCAGAAGAATGGCTTACAGAATGTGCCCTTTGGGCAGTCATTGACTGGCTAAAAGAGCTTTGTAACATTTGCCCAAGCAGAGCAGAGTATTAGAGGTCATATGGCTGAGAAGCCGAGGACAAGAGTGTGGTAGCCCTGTAGTATGGTAGACCAGAGGCATTCCTGATTAGAAAACTGCTGTGTCCTGAGTGTGGCCATTGCAATGGATTATTGAATCCAGATGTGAAGCAGAGAGTGCTATGGGAAGGATGGTTGATGTCAGAATAGGGTTAAGAATGTTGTAGAGTGGAAGCATGTCTGACCACTACTTCATTGGAATTAGTCTTGAGCTGATTTCGAGTTCAAATCTCTTCCCCTTATGAAGCCAGGGATAGTAAGACATGGTCCCTGTGAGACACGTTGTTCATACCAACAAAAACTAATCCAGTCTGTACTTATTTTAGCACCAGAGAGGCTTTCTGTATTCAATTTTGCAAAATTGGTCACCTAACCCAGTAGACATGGGCAGATGTGTGCCATGGCCAGCCCACAAACAGTTTTATTGCCCTGTCCCTAAAAAGCCCCTCCTCCAGTTCTCCTTCTACTGGGTATTACAAGGTCACATTCTCATTCCAAGGTCACCTACTATGGGAGCATTCTCATTTAAAGTTAGTTTCCCCCTTTCCCTATGAACTTTCCCTATTTCCTTGATAGTTTTATTCTTATTTTAAAGTTCCTATCAGGTCAAACTAGCTCTTCACCTTCTTTTGTTAACCTAGCCTGCTACCCACAAGACTTCCCTTAGTCATGAAGATGGACCATGCCCACAAGAGTTATTTCTTACAATCCCCACTTGACTTAAACAGTAGGTGTCAAGACCAGTATTCATTGCAATGGGTCCAGACTCATAGAAACATGAGATTTTGTAAGAGAAAGAACTGAGGGTCATAGGAAGTGAAGCTTTTGAGTTTTAGAGTGTTAGTTTGGATTTTGTTAACTGTAATGGCTGAAAGGAATGTAAAAGATAAAACCACATACATATGAATGGGATCCATATAAGGGTGGAGGATAAAAGATTGAATTTGAGTGTTTTAAAAAAGTTTATGAGTCTGACTGCCTAATGGATACTGGTTTCTCCTACCTATTATAAAACAGACATACCCATGTGATGGAAATTAATATTAGAAATTATGTTTATATGCCCACTTCAGACTATGCTTTATTGTAATAGGCTTTTTGTTTAAGCCTTTGTAGAGTTTGGGGTCTGAGGTGGAAACCTGAAGGTTCTGACCTTCAGAGTTAGGAACTTCAAATTTGCATTTGAAGGCATGCAAACCCACCCAGAACTGCTGAGAAAACAGGAGATTCATGATTCAAAGAAACACCTGCTGAAAAAGAAAAAGAATAAAAGAGGACTGCTTAGGTCAAGCAAGCTGTTTGCCTTGGAGGTATCAAGGCAAGAAAGTCTATGCCCAACAGAGAAAATCCCCTTCTAGGACTGAAAGTTAAAGGGAGCCAGCAAGCAGGCTAATATGCTGGCTGGTAACCACCTGGGTCTACTTGTGAGTGGAAGTGGGGGAAACGCAACAATGAAAACACAGGCTGAGTTGGACATGTTCCATTGCCACCCATTGGCCTTGAGATGAGAGAGAGAGGAGGAAGGGATGGCTGGCCTGAAGTTTAAGGAGTTGTATGAACTCCTGAGCCCAGGGGCACTGACCTATCCCCTGGGATGTTGGTCTGAGAGTGAAGGGGCCAGTTGGTCTGAAATGCAGTGAGGTGTATGTTAACTTTCAAACTTGCAGCTGGTGCCCATTTGACCTAGCTTGAGTGGCTAGGACTGAGCTGACCAGATGAAGATAAAGATGTATTGATCCTGTGAGCAAGTGTAAATTGCTACAATTTGATGAGCTGGACTTTTGCTTATGGATGCAGTTGCTCAAAATTCAACCAAAATGGAAAATTCTTCAGATCAAGGAACATGCTAGTCTCCTCAGTGTACTGGGTAGAGAGGAATGGGTAAATTCAGACATTGGCTATAAAAAATGAGGTGGCTAGAAAAGCCAGGGGATAGCCTGTGGTGGTTTGAATGTTCTTGATACGGCTTTTCTATCCAAAGTCTTCGTAATTCCCACTCAAGTGATTGGCTCAGACTATGCAAACAAGGAGCTCCGGTAGCGTACTGGTTATGAATCGAGCTGCGAACCTCACGGTCAGCAGTTCAAAACTACCAGCTGTTCCGTGGGAGAAAGATGAGGCTTTCTGCTCCTGTAAAGATTTACAGCCTCGGAAACCCTGTACAGGGTTGCTATGAGTCGGAACTAACTCCACGGCACATAACAACAACATGCAAACAAGATAATCAGGACTCTAAGTCTGGGATTGGTTAGTTTTGCCTTCCAGCTAAATTTAAAAGAAGCCATCTTGAAAGCAAAGACAGGAGAGCCCAGGATTATCAAGAAGAAAAAGCATAAGTGGAGCTTTGACAGAAACAGCAACAACAGAGATGGTGGCATGAAGAGACAGAGCAGCGTCAGGTTCTAGGGCCATGGATTTAGTAAAGCTGAGTGCCTACTGACAGGAAACAGGCTTAAAGAATGTGCTCTTTGGGCATTCACTGACTAGCTAAACGAGCTTTGTAACACTTTTCCTGAGAAAGGTAGAGGCTAAAGACAAGAGTGAGGCATACCTGCAGTATGACACACAAAAGATATTCCTGGCTGCCAAACTGCTGTGTCCTGAGTTAGTTTTGACCCAGTCACTGGAGAAGGATATCATGTTTAGTAAAGTGGAGGGTTGGAAAAAAAGAGGAGATTACCAACGAGATGGATTGGCACACTGAGGAGAGCAATAGGCTCACGCGTAGCAACGATTGTGAGGTTGGTGCAGGACCAGGTAGTGTTTCGTTCTGTTGTGCATAGGGTTGCTATGAGTCAGTGCCAACCTGATGGCACCTAACAACAACAATAAACACTTCCCTAATAAGCCCTATAATCATGAATATTGCTATGAGTTCTGCGAGGCCATTCCAATGGATTACAGAACCCAGGTGTGAAGCAGAGAGTCCTGTGGGAGGGATGGGTGGTATCAGAAGAGGGTAAAGAAGGTTTTAGCGTGGCAGCATGTCTGATCTCTGCTTCAAAGGAATCAGCCTTGGGCTGATTTTGAGCTTAATTCTCTTTCCCTCTTCTGTAGCCAGATATGGTTCCCACTTAATTTTTCCACATGAGTAAGAAAATGTAATTAGGAAGCTAAGTCAGGAGTTGTGAAATGGCAGCATTGGGATGTGACCTCCTGTAACTTCACAACATCATCAACCCAATGCAGACTCCTATGAGGTGAAGGTCGGACCTCTTCTTTCCAGCCTTTTTACCAGTTCTGACACTCAGCATGCATGCACAGGCACAGCCACAGAAATAAGTGCCTATGGCAATTAGTTTTAAATTTCTGAATGATCTCTCACAGCTGACATGAACATTTGATAGCCAATAGAAACTACTCAGTGGCACCCCTTTACCTCAAGTGGCAACAGGGCACATGCCATACCTGCCATGTCCTAGATGCAGCTCCGCTCCCATGCCTCCCTACTTCTCTGATGGGCTTGACAATTCACTGCAGTGGTTACACAAAACTCACAAACCATACTCATACTTAGGGAGTTTATTAGAGAACAGATAACAATCAGGAATGATTCAAGATAACAACTCTTCAATCAGAACAGCCTCTTCTCAGCTGTGCCCACAGGCAAGCCTCTCTTTTGGTCCCTAGGTCCTGTAGTCCTTGGACCTGGTCTCTGCCCTGCTCAGACAAATGTTAACAGAGTTCCTAAGCTCTACCAATAAGTGCCAGCAGGCACCCCAATTCACCAATAAGCCTTGACCCGAAGGCACTCAGCTCTTTCACACAGCAGCTTAGCACACCTACTGTAGCCACTTTGCTCTCTGAGTCCAAAAACCCACCAAGCCATATCACACCAGTCTGCTGATTGTACTTCCATCATTTCTCTGTTGCTACTTCTCTGTCACACCATTTCTGGTGTTATAACTCTCTCTGTGTCCCCTGAGTCTAACAGATCCTTAGCACAGAAACCTGGGTCAAAGGACACACTGTGCTCCCACTTCTTCTTAGTGATAGAGAGGTCCTCCTCTGCTTTGGGATTGGCTCTCTTTTAAGCTTAGTGGGATGCCAAAACTGACCAATCCCCTCATTAGGCTTCCATATACCATTTGAAGAGCAAAAGATGTCAGCTTGAGGACTAAGGTGTGCCTGACCCAAGCCATGGTATTTTCAATAACCTCATATGGATGCGAAAGCTGGACAGTGAATAAGGAAGATTGTAGAAGAATTGATGCCTTTGAATTGTGGTGTTGGAGGAGAACACTAAAAGTGTCATGGGCTGCCAAAAGAACCAATAGACGTGTTTTGGAAGAAGTGCAGCCAGAGTGCTCCTTGGAGGCCAAGATGGCTAAACTTCGTCTCTCATACTTTGGACATATTGTCAGGAGGGAACAGTCGCTGGAGAATGATATCATGCTTGGTAAGATGGAGGGTCGGAGAAAAAGAGGAAGACCCCCAATGAGATGGATCAGCAAGGTGGCATCATTGATGGCGTCAAGTGTGGCAGTGGTAGTGAGGTTGGCCCAGGATCAGGCATTGTTTCATTCTGCTGTGCATGGGGTCGCTATGAGTGAGTTCCAACTTGATGGCACCTGACAACAACAACAACATACCATTTTTGCACAGTCCCGCCCTCACAGGTTTCCATGCACTTTATTTGCATTGTTAGTAAATTGTCCAATCCCCTTAGTGGCTTACAAGCACCTTGTTTGCATAGTTCTACCCAATCATTTTGTAGGAGTCACAAGATTATGGTGAGAAAGACTGTGGTATAAGTGGTTCATAGTATTGAAGGCCACCCTTTGACTCTTCTAGCCATCTTTCTTTCATATTTGGAGAACAAGCTTCCCCTCCCAGTCATTTTTATCAGTCCAGACAGTCCTTAACAATTAGTTCTTCAATAGGACAAAAAGTCCTCAATGCAGTCTGCTGCCCATTTGATTTGCTCAAGTTCCCCAAAAGTCATCTCACTCTTCATTCTTTCTGACAGATGGTAAAATTTAACTGAGAGAAGATTATTCCCTTGCTTTGAGTCTTACAAGATGTCAGCATAACAAAACCTTTAAGGAACTTTAGGTGCAGCAGTGGACTCCAGTCCATCAGTATCACCTCCTTAGTCCACTCTTTCACAGTTACAACCTCGACAACTACAATTTTTACGATCATAATCAACCCTATTATGAATCAACACTCACAATGGAATCATGTAATCTTATGGCATCTTCCTCCACTCTCTCTCTCTCCTAGACCCATCAGGAAAAGAGAAATCTCTCCAGTGCAGATTTTTCCTTATCTCTCTCATTTTGAGTGTAAGCACACCCGTGAAATGGAACCCTGATAACATAATGGATCATGAGCTGAGCTGCTAACCACAAGGTCAGCAGTTCAAAGCTACTAATTGCTCTGTGGAAGAAAGATGAGGCTTTCTGTTCCCATAGAGATTTACAGCCCTGGAAACCCTATAACAGGGGTTGCTATGAATTGAAACAAACTCCACAACATACAACCACCACCACTATCACACTCATGAAAGTTTGTAAGCCAGCCACTTCGTGCCTTTATCTCCCCTCATTTTACATAGCTAATTTCTAAATTGCCAGTCCCTATCACACCTGGTGTTGCACTGTGGGTTAATGTGCCAGACTGCAAAGCCGTTTAAACTGCAAGGTCGGCGGTTCAAGTTTACCAGCTGCTCCTTGGAAACCCTATACAGGGTCGCTATGGGTCGGAATCAACTCTACAGCACTTGACAACAGCAACAACAAATCACACCAGTGCTCTGAGACAAACATGTTCCTTTATCTGAAGACAATCTACACCAGTTCACTGTGTCAAGTCTCTTTCTTTCTCTCTTTTTTCTCTGGTTAGTTCATCCCTAGCTCCTGTGAGCAAAGTAAATGGATACCAGTTGTTGGATTGGGAGTCCACACACCTCCCTGCACTTCAGACCAGCCAGCCTCTTCTTCTGCTCTCTTATTCCTAACTCCATGGGCTAGGTCAACTGATGCCAATGGAGCATGTCCACACTCAATCCAGTTATTCATTATTGTACCTATCACACTTCCACTATACTCATGGCCCTAAGTGGTCACCTCAAGCAAGCTGACCAGGTTTTCTACTTTCCAGTTTCCTTTAACTTCTGGTCCTGGAAAGGGGTTCTTCTGCTGGGTAATGATTTTTCTGGACTTAAGGCACCCAACTGCAAACTACTTACTTGAAATTACAAAAGAAGAAGGATATTTTTTTTTTTTCTTTCTGTAGGTCCTCTTTTACATGCAAATTTCCTGCTCTCCCTGCAATTCTGGGTAGGCCTGCATGTCTTTTCAAATGCAAAGTTCCTAATTGAAAAGATGCTGGGTGGGACTTAAGTTTTCAACCTAAGCTCTACACACAACTCTATACAGAAGCTCTCTACATAACTCTATACACTCTGTATACAAGGCTATTGGGTTCCAACCAACAGCTTGTGGTTGATTTTCAAGCAAAGCCTAGTTACACTTTTAGCATATCCAATCAAGTATTGGTTGAAGATAGAGTTGCATGCTATCTTGATTTTTATTCTATAATATCCTACGTTCATTTCCATCACACATTTCAGAAGTCTGTTTTGCAACAATAGGTAGGAGAAGCAGTCAATATTCATAATATATTCAAATAAACACATAGTCCTTTAAAAAACATTCCAAGTTCATTTTCTTTATTCAACACCTTGGCTATCTTCCTGTACATATGCATATGGTCTTGGGCCTCTGGCTGGATAGAACCAGAAGACTTTGTTGTTGTTGTTGTTATGTGCTGTGGTTCACAGCCCGATTTGTAACCACTATGGTACCAGAGAAAACGTTGGTGCCCTGCTAATCATCTTGTTTAACTAGACTGGCTTTTGCCCCATGCAACTTCAGATGTAGCTTTTCTCCTGTCAGTTACCAAATATCATCTCTTACTTTTCCTTCAGCCATTACAGATAACAACCAGACTTAGCATCCAAGAATCAAAAAGTTCACTTCTTATGTTACTTTGTTCTTTTCTTTGACAAAATCCCATGTTTCCATGTGTCTGGAGTCATTGCAATGAATCTCACTTCTGATGCCAACTGTGAAAACAGTGTGGCAGGACTGCCTCACCTCATCTAACTTCATGAGTTCAATGAAGGGAGAGGAGTGAAAAACGGTCTCTCTCTCTCTCTCTCCTGTTATGCAGGCCTCAGTTTCCCCATCTTCAATTAGGTATGCATTGGCTTCAATGACAGGTTGACAAACAAGGGACATTTCTAGCATCCACAAGTGATTTGTTTCATCCACATTGTTCTTTTTCATTGTTTCTCCTCTAAATTTTTATTTATTTATTTATTCATTTTTAATTTAAGGTTTTATTGTGGATTGAGTGAAAGTTTACAGGGCATATCATCAGTTCCACATTCAACAGATCATACACCTTGTTTCGTTACTTTGATTATAATCCCCTCCATGTACCATCAGTTAACAGTATTTCTCTCTAACCACTTTAGCTTTATAAAAAAAACCACACAAACGAAAAAAACCACTCAGGCATATATAGTAATTTACATCTCCAAAGGGCACATTCTGCAAGTCTGCTCCTGGCCACCAGCTCTTAGTCTGTCTCTTCTTAGTCCATGAATCTAGAGTCCTCAGCCGGTCCCCCTCTCCATGGCCCCATCTCTACCTCCATCTCTGGCTCTGCTACTTCTCTGGATAAGGTCCCACATTCTGCCTCTGCGTTCCTCTCTTGATGGTCCTAGGGTCCTCTGTTTCTGGACTGTAAGATTAACCACTCCCCCTTTTTGTTGCAAAACCTCCACCTTTACAATTGTGACAGTCGCGATTAGTCATGATA
>NW_006408874.1:1204-10960 GCF_000296735.1 Chrysochloris asiatica | reverse complement strand
ATTGGCCAGTGTTTTATTCTGTAGTGCATAGGGTCACTATGAGTCAGAACTGACTCGATGGCACCTAACAAAAATGTGGGGGAGAACTGAGCAGATGGAAAACAGTGTTATGAGGTTGATTTTTCTTTGGTACCATTTGTATATTTTTGAAGCATGTGAGGATATTACCTACACAAAAACCAAATTTTTAAAAATTCATAATGAATGATTCTACAGTTTTCTGTATAATAACAAAGGGAAGTGATCACTGTGTATTGTTGGGGAAATAATTTTTAGATAGCTACAAAACAGTCAAGGGAATTTAAAAGAAAGTAAAACGGCTAATTTATGATTGGAGACTAAAATCCATTCCTGCTTCTGCTATCTAAGGAAATCTTTCCTCTGTGGTCATGCAGATGCAGGATGTGGTATCTTGTGCCCAGAGGGGTTGAGAAGCAAATGATTTTATGAAAACCCCTTGAGCAGATGTTCTCAGAAAATATATTGTAAGTAAATTTTCTTATCTTGTTGCCCATGTTAAAACAGTGCAGTTTGCTATGTACTGTTGTTGTTGTTGTTATGTGCCCTGGAGTTGGTTCCGACTCATAGCGACCCTGTACAGGGTTTCTGAGGCTTTAGATCTTTAAGAGAGCAGAAAGCCTCATCGTTCTCCCACGGAACAGCTGGTAGTTTTGAAGTGTTGACTTTGAGGTTAGCAGCCTGACTCTGGTAGCGTATTGGTTACGAATCAGGCTGCGAACCTTAAGGTCAGTGGTTTGAATATACCAGTGCTCCGCGGGAGAAAGATGAGGCTTTCTACTCCCGTAAAGATTTATACCCTCGGAAACCCTGTACAGGGTCGCTATGGGTCGGAACTGACTCGACAGCACTTAACAACAACAACATGCATGCTACCAGAGCTTCTTGCTATGTACTTTGATCAAGTTTTAACGTTAAGAACTTGGTTTGCTAAAGGCTGTGATTACAATGAGAGTTTAACTCAACTTTCAGTCTTGACAGAAATTCAGCTTCTATTTGAGTTTTTTCTATTAACCAGCAATGTGTCAGAAGCTTTTTAGTAGATGATTATAACCCTCAGCACTGGATTGCGAACCACAAGGTTGGCCATTCAAACCCACCAGTTGGTCCTTGGAAACTCTATACAGGGTCACTATGGGTCAGAACTGACTTGACAGCACTTAATTTAGTCAGCTCAGGGACATTTTGCTATCAATGACTTCCATGAGTGTGCCTTTAATGAAAATTGGGGAACTAGGGCTCTGTGGCACTGCAGGATAATGCACTGATCCAAAAGCTTGGCTTGAACTGCAAGGTTGGAGGTTTAAATCCACCAGCCACTCCTTGGAAACCCCCTTTTTTTTTTCTTTCAGGGTTTTATATATGTCTCTCCATTGCCTTCTTGCTTGCATGGTTTCTGCTGAGAGATCCGAGATTAATCTGACTTTCTGGCCTTTGTTTTAACACTTCTCTTTTCCCTAGCGGTTTTCAGGAGTGTCTCCTTATCTTTGATTTTGGAGAGCTTGATGATGATATGTTTCAGTGATTTTCTTTTGGGGTCTATCCTTCCTGGGATTTGTTGAGCTTCTTGAATGTTTATCTTTTCACTTTTCAGGATGTTAGAGAAATTTTCTTCCAGCAGATCTTCAACTATTTCCTCTGTGGACTTGTGTGATTCTTCTTGTTCTGGAATGCCAAAAATTCTTAAGTTATTCCTCTTCATGTTGTCCAACATGAATATTAGACCTTCTTCAGATTTTTTTTATCCTTTTTTCTGTTTGCTTTTCTATCTTATTATTGAGAGATTTGTCTTCTAGCTCACTTGTTCTTCCTTCCATCTCTTCTATTCTATTCCTTTGCTCTTTCAGAGTATTGTCTATTTCTGATATTCTAATACTGATCGTTTGGACCTCTTTCTGTAGGTTTTGAATTGTTTCCAATGCTGTATCTATGTTATTTGATTGTTTCTGTAGCACTCTCCTGACTTCTTCCTTATTTTTCTCAACTCTATTGTAATGTGTTTTGAAACATTTTATAATCATTTTTCTGAATTCCATCTCAGGCATTTCCAAGGCCTGCCCTCCTTCCAGAATGGAGTCTAGGTCTACCTCTAGGTCATTTGTCTCAGACATTTTATCTTGTTTCTGGACATGTGCTGATATGGTCATATGCTTTTGCTTCTTGGTCATGTTTAGTGTTTGTCTGTGGCCTTAATCCTTAATTGAGTATGTGTTTTGGTAATTTTTTATGCTTTCTGATTGCCTCCAGGTAGATGTGATCAGGATGTGGCCTTCCTTTTTCACTCTTCTTATTGCTTAACTCAGCGTAACTTTCACAGATGTTGTTTGCCTCCTTGGTATATGGCAGTTGGTAATGGTTCTTGCCTGGATTTTGGTGTGATTGTAGCTTGACTATATGGCAGCAGTTGCTGTCTCTTCTTGGGTAATAGAGAGAGTGAATGAGTCCTCAAAAGGTAGAAGGGGGAGCACAAAACAGCAACAGCATTAAAGCAAAACAACAACTACAAAAAAACAAAACAAAAAAAAACCTAGATTGGATACTGTATTCTATAATCACAGAAAAGGGAGAGGAGGGAGAGAAGGAAAAAAAAAAAATCTGTAGCCTAATGTAAGTATTAATTTAATGTTCTCTTTCAGCTTCTTGCCTTCAAAGCTATCTGATAGACTTCAAGATGCCATTGTTGGTTGTTACTCTGTACCTCAGGATTTAATTTAATTTTCAGCCTGTTTTGTTTTAAAACTCTCTTTCCCTCTCCACACGCCTTGTTCTGGCCTTTTCCCTATTTAAAAACAAACAAACAAAAAACCACAGTTCAGGGCCGGCTCTTGGGCTGAGTATCTGTATGCATGCGTGGCAGAAGAGCCCCCCTAGTAGTGGAGGCAGGGGTTGTCTACTTGCTCAGGCACCCCCTCTAGTCACCAGAATGGAGGTGCACAAACAGTGGGGGGGCCAATGAACAGATAAAATAAAAAAAAGAAGAAAATCAGAACAAAGCAAAACCGAGACAAAGTGTATTGTCCACCTTTGCTCTGAGGTTCCTGTGGCATTATTCCATGGTGGATCTGCCCCTGCCCCCCCGCCCTGTTTGGTCTTGCTGTTTGCTCTCACCCAAGTTGTCAGCTTCAGGCCCGCCAAGTCCAGCAGATTCAAAAGTACATGATTTCTTACTTCCAATACAAGTTCCACTAGCTATAAGCCTTCAAACTTTTAAAATATTCCTATCTATGTGGTTCTGAGTTTTGGAGCTCTGCCCTGAATCTACTTTGTCTGGCATTCTGTGATCTTGCTGACAGTGAACCTCACTGCACCTCTACCCTAGCCACCATCCCCTTAATAATTCTTCTGTCACATTTAGTAGCTGTTTGTGTTAAATACTCTTTCTTTCTGTGGTTATGGTATTTCTACCATTGCTCACCTACATCAAACAAATTCATAAGTTCCTTGTGTTTGTTATAGTTCGTGCCATTGTAGTTCGTTCCTGCTCATAGCGACCCTGTGTCAACCTCACAACTGTTGTTACGTTTGAGCATATTGTTGCTGCTATTATGTCAAGTTATCTCCTGGCAGGTATTCCTATGTTTCATTGATTCTCAACTTTACCAAATGTAATGTCCTTCTACGCAGACTAATCTCTTCTGACACCATGTCCAAAGAATGAAAGACAAAGTCTCACCATCTTCAGTTCTAAGGAGCTTTCTCCATGTACATCTTCCAAGAGACATTTGCTTGTTCCACGGTAGTCTGTGGTACTTTCAATATACTTCACCAACACCACAATTCAAATGTGTCCATGCTTCTACAATTTTTCTTATGCACTGTCCAACTTTCACATGCATATGAGACATCTGAAGATAGCATGGCTTGAGCCTAAAGCCTCAAACTGACATTTTTGCTCTTTAACAGATTAGCAGATTAGCCCAATTCAATCTACCATTTGATTTCCTCATGCAAAAAATACATGAAAACAAGTCATACCTCCCATGATACTCTGTACTTGACTGCATTCAATATTTTATTGCAATGGCCACACAGAACTCAGACACCAGATTTACAGTAGTGGGTTTATTTGGGAAGTTAACAGGTTATAGTTTGGAGCCAGAATGCTCAGGGCACAGTTTTTCTAGTCAATACAGGTCAATGCCAAGTCTCTTTGCCCAGTCAATGTTACAATGCACTTTTAGGACTGTTTTAAATTCTCACAGGAAGCCTCAGTCTGAAAGCACTAGATTCTAGCTCTGCGTGTTAGCAAACCTAGCCTCCCCATCACCCCAATTAAGTGCCTGTAGGCTTCCCACTCTTCAAGCAAGCATTCTGTACAAAGTCATTCAGGTTTGCTTGCTCTGTGGACTGGGAAGCCCATGGTCTGTCTCATGTGCTGGGTCTTTGTTCTGCTTTGGTAGTTTCTTAAAATATTCAGGAAAAATAGCAGGTAACCTTGTAAGAAACTAAAATTAGATTCTAGGATATGGTTCTTACATATGTCTCAAGATTGTTTTAGAAACAATAGGAATATTTCTTTATATTTATAAATCTATACATTTCAAGAGAAATTGCACATGTGAATGAACTCTGGCCTACTAAGTTTTTCTTTGCTGCTTTTCTCACCTTTTTCTTTCCCTTCTCTCTCTCTTAAAATAGTTTGTTTTACTCCCCACCCCACCCCACCCCTCAATGATGGCAGTGGTGAGATGTCTGGTTCTAATTTCCTGAAAGGTTTTTTGTTGTCTCTGCTGGTGAGAGAAGCATGGAATGCTTTCTGTTTCAATTACTATGACAGAAATTTTTTGAGTTTGTAGAATCTTGGCTCCATAAGCCACAGAACTAAAGGGCAAGAGATAACCAGTAAAAGCTAGTAGAATAGTCAACAACTGTGAAAAACAGTCAAAGACCCTGATGTCAGGATAAGCTGGTTCAGACAAAGACAAAGAGCTCAGGTTGTCTGCCATCATTAAGACAATATCTCTACAACTACAGGCATACCTGATTTAAGTGACACACTGTCCAAGCCCCACGGTGCTTCCTTATCAGGGTTTTTCTGAGCCCAAGAGATCTAAATTTTGAACAAATTTGAACCTTTTCTGAAATTCAGAAATGTCATATATGAAGACAAGATGGAGTTCTCTTAAGGGAATCCTGTCTGATATATAAACATGCATTGGTTCTGCTGCATGCCTATACCTATCTGATTAGCATAGTCTCATTAGAAACAGTTTAGAAAAATTAATACAGCCATTTTGAAATTCATTGCAAAGTACATTAGAATTTAAGAAGACCAACTCCTTGCTAGGAATTTTATTTGACCCTGAGAAATAAAAGTTTCTAATTCTTAGTATCTTTGATCCAATGATCCTGAATTTTTCCCCCCTTATCAGGATGCAGTTTTCAAGTTTATGCCTCAAACTGAATGTACTAGAAGTAATTTGGAATTTAATAGATCACTTTGAGAAAGCAAGTTTCCATTTGTGTCTTTTTTTTACCCTAGAAAAACTTGTTTAATGTTGTGATGTATGTGGTTAAGGACAATTTTGTTTCTGTTTGTTCTGTTTGCAAACACATGGTCTGTTCTCTACACTGTCTGGATTTCTAGTTCTGTTACCTAAGTTTTTGTGACTCAGAGGAAATCTGGAAAATCGTGCTCTGTTTTGGTGTTTGATAGGGGTAATTCTATTTTCAAGGAATGCTGGGTCACTATGAGATTATGCACTCATTGGTGAGAGGTGCTACAGGAAATCTCAATCTTTGGATTGAAACTTTGAGAAGCAGAATGCATCAATCACTTCACTGTTACTAAGTGTTGCCATCTGACTATTTGTGTGTGTGTTTTGAGTAAAATCAGCTTATCTTGCAAGAATTAGGATGAACAAGCAGCAGTTACTAGCCTGTTCAATAGAAATGTTGAAGCACCTGATGTTATTTAGTAAGACGGAAATGTCACCTCTAAAGACCAGGCTGTGGTATATGGCCATTGGCATTTGATTGCCAAGGCTTCTTTAGAAGAGCAATGGCAATGTTTGAGTCGAGTGTTTTGGGAATGGATCTAGGGGAGAACTTTAGTAATTTTAAGGTAGATTAGCCTAACTGAGTAGCTACTTGTATGTTTGTGTTTTGCTTTTTTGATAACATTATACTGTTGTTAATCATCATAAAATAGAATACCATGAGGCAAAATACAGGCAGTGACTCCATACACCTGTTATTTAAACAGACTTCACAAGATAAATTATGTTTAGACTAAATCTGTAGTAGGTCACATAGAAAATTAATGAGATTTCATTTTGAGGACTTCTATGGTGTGGGTAAGTCCTGGACCACAAGATTGGTGGTTGAAATCCACTAGTCGCTTCTCAGAAACCCAATACAGGGTCACTATGAGTTGGAACCAACATGACGGCATTTAACAACAACATCATATTAATCATGATAATGTTGCATTCTTCCCCTTTGTTCCTGCCATGAGATTACTCTAAGCCTTAGTTACATATAAACAGTTTCTGTGATTCTTATTAATTGGGCAATATATTTGAATAGTACCCTGTAGCAAAATTGTTTATTTTGATTGGTATAACAAAGGCATTCAAAAGCAAAAACATGGATTTCCAGCAAGATGGCAGACTAGGTAGATGCCCTACATGGACTCTCTACAACAAAGATAGGAGAGACAAAAGAAAACAGACACAGATGGAAATTCTGCCACCCTGAACTTCAGAAGAAAGATTAGAGAGGTGAATGGAGTGCTTGCTGGAAGGAGAGGCTGAGTAGGGACAACATGAGAGGGCTACTGACTGGTGAATGGCTGGCCAGATGTGGCTCAACTTTCTTGTAAGAAGCTTTGACAGTGGAGGAAACAAATTTGTGCAGGCAATTGAAAAGGTGTGATTTCTACTTTTCCCCCATGTGCCCCTGCTGACCAGAAGTGGTCAGCTCCTCCCCTCATCCACCCCTGGAGCAGACTTTCCTCTCTGGGAGTTCAGAACCATGTGGTTGGGAGCCACACCAGTGTGAGGTGGTAGCTGGCTGTGCTGCTTTGGTGTGCCACTTTGGTGCCTGGACTTACAAAATCTGCAGACATAGCAGACCAGCAGTTAACCAGTCAAGCTGACCTTAGCTTCCCTGTGGTCCTAACAGATACTGGACTCAGCTCCATCAAGTGCCCCGATGAACTACTTCTGGATTGAGTGTCCTGGACATAGAGAACACTGAGGCCAATGAGAACTCTATCCAGGACCAGGAACTCTGCTGTCACATCCTTTCCATAACCACCTCCTGAGCTCCTTGAATTGCAGGAGCCCAACAGAGATTTGTCCCCTCTGGATTCAACAACTGCACTGCTTGTTTTCACAAATACAACAACCCTACGATGCCCCATAGACAACAGACCATTTTAGCTCACATGAAGAAACAAGTGAGAATGGGTTCAAACATGACAAAGATGCAAAGACAGAAATTATTTCTGAGAAAGAAAAGGAAATGGAACTAACTGAAAAAAATTTCAAAAGAATGATAGTTAGGTATGAATGATAATTAGGTAACTTGGAAGGATCAATAGAAAGATTGAGGAAAGCAAGGAGAACACAATTAAAACTTCAGAAGAACTCAGGAAAACACTACCAAACAACACAGACAAAATAAATGCAAATTTGAAAGCAAACAAATTCTGCAATTAGAAATCTAGAAGATTAATACTAATATCTCAGAAACAGACAATACATTGAAAGAGGAAAAGAGTAGATGGAAGCAATGGAAGACCAAATTAGTGAGCTTGAAGATAAATCTCTCAATACTAGTATGCTAGAAGAGCAGTCAGAAAAAAGAATGAAAAAAACCCAAAGAAAGCCTAAGACCTATGTGGGACACCATGAAGAAGATCAACTTAACAAGGTTCAGAATTCCAGAACAAGACAAGCACAGAGGAAATGTTTGATGGCAGAGTAGGCAGAAAGGCTGTGCAGACCCTCCACCAGTAAAAATATGGAATAGTAGATGAAACAGATTCAGAGGATGGTCCCAGAACTCTGAACTTCAGTTAAAGAAATAAATAAGGGGATTGAATGCTTACTGGGAGTAATAGAGCAGAAGCAAGAAAGGAGGTGGCTTCTGATTTTGGGTGACCAATGTGTCCCACTGTCAACATTTTGAACATGATTGACCAGATAGAGGATCAAGAGAGCACTCCCATCAAAGATAAAAGTGTAAGCATTCCTATTTAATTATTTTATTTTGTTCTGTCTACTCATCTCCACTCGGGACCAGAGGACAGACCTGAACAAGTGGACACCCAGAGGGAAGGTTCTGCTACGCACATGAAAGGATCTGCACAGTAAGGATCACTGAGCACAGAATCAAAGAAAAAGGATGTCAACAGGAAGAGCTTGCAGCAGGAGTATGTCTAAAGCAGGTATGGCCAGTCCTGGGCTGGTTCTCACTAGGAGAAACACCTGAAAGGGTGGAGAAAAAGGTAAAAAACAAAACCTTGAGTCATATTATAAGACACAGTGGGAACCTCTTAAAATTTCTCAGGAAGCTTTGAAAGCAAGAGGCCATAGGTGGCACTAAACACTTATCCATATTTTGCCACTTTTTTTTTTTTTTTTTAACAAATTTGGACTTTCATGTCTAATCTGGTTTCCTTGGTCCTACTTTTATCTTGTTGTTGTTGTTACTTTTATCTTAGAAGACCTATTTATCTTATTGCTTTATTCAACAAGAGATAGCATTGTAGCCATGCAGCCAAGCTGCAATCACATCGTATAAAACCCCACCATCTGTGTAAGAGCCACTACGAAATCTGCTACTATATACCAGATCAGCATCGAAAACCAATACCAGCTAAAGATACTCTGAATTGAGTAGTTGTTGTAGTTGTTAAGTACAGTTGAGTCGATGCCAACCCATAGTGACCCTGTTTTAGGGTTTCCAAGGAGCAGCTGGTGAGCTTAAACCACTGACCTTGCAGTTCAAACAACTTTGCAGTCTGATGCATTAGCCCACAACGCCACACCAGGACTCTGGAATTGAGCTGTAAGAGAAGTGAAAAAAGAAGCCACTCTCCTACTTACACATACCTGGAAGCAACTAGAGAGAGCTAAAGAATAAACCAACTTACATTCAGGTGTTGTTGTTGTTGTTATGTGCTGTGGAGTTGGTTCTGACTCATAGTGAGCCTATACAGGGTTTCTAAGGCTGGAGCAGAAAGCCTCATCTTTCTCCCGCAGAACAGCTGATAGTTTTGAATTGCTGACCCTGAGGTTCGCAGCCCGATTCATAACCACTACGCTACCAGAGCTCCTTTAATTAATACAAATACAACAACACCACAATGCCTAAAAAGTAGCAAAAAAAATTCTGCTCACATGCAGAAACAAGATAGAGTAGGTCAAATAAACAATCAAGAGGAAGAGCTAGAATTTTCACTGAGAGGAGAACAGGTTTTGGTACTGCCCAAAAAGGAATTTGGGAGGCTGATATTGAGGTGCAGCCAAATTGTTCCACAGAAAGGTCAAGGGAAATAAGGAAGAAGTAAGAAAAGTGCAGCAGGAACAATGAAACAAAATTGATATAGCATTGGAGACAATATTGTTGTTGTTGTTGTTAAGTGCCTTCGAGTCGGTTCCGACCCATAGCGACCCTGTACAGGGTTTCCGAGGGTATAAATCCTTACGGGAGTAGAAAGCCTCATCTTTCTCCTGCGAATCTGCAAAAAAAGGTTCAGATGTTCAGTATTAAAATATCAGAAACAAA
>NW_006408874.1:0-713 GCF_000296735.1 Chrysochloris asiatica | reverse complement strand
TCCGACTCATAGTGACCTTGCACAGGGTTTCTGAGGCTGTAAATCTTTACTGGGAGCAGACTGCCTCATCTTTCTCCCACAGAACAGTTACTTTCAAACTGCTGACCTTGAGGTTCACAGCCTGATTCGTAACCACTACACTACCAGAACTCCAGAGCAGGAAGAATCAAAGAAAACCACAGAAAAGATACACAAAGAGCTGCTTCAAGAAAATTTCCCTAACATCATGTTGAAAGATGAGAAAATAAGCATGTTAAGAAGCTGAATGAACCCCAGGTAGGATAGACCATAAAAGAAAATCACAAGGACATATCATAATCAAACTCTCTAAAATCAAAGGCAAAGAAAGAATCTTGAAAGCAGCTAGGGGAAAAAAGATGAGTTACCTACAAGGCAAGCCAATAAGATTAAGCTCTAATCTTTCCACAGAAATCATGCAGGGAAGAAGGTAATGGGAAGAGACCTCCCCGAATTAAAACGACAGAAGGAAGAGTTGAGAACAAAACAAAATGATAAGAACAAACTCAGAGAATCTGGGAGGTCAGCCTATGATCAAAACATTTACAATGTAAAAGAAGGTAAACACGTAGGAACAGAGATCCAGATGGAGAGAAGGTAAGGTAGATTACAGGATAAAATAGACTGCACTAAATGGAGAGAAAAGTTAATGGACTATAAGGCAACCTCAAAGAAAATGAACACTTCACAACATA
>NW_006408873.1:2490810-2493425 GCF_000296735.1 Chrysochloris asiatica | reverse complement strand
AATTTCTATGTCAATCTTGATACAATCCTGATATAATCAAGATATAATCAAGATACAATCAAGATGTTCTCTCCTAATCCTATCAATCCTGATACAATCAAGATATGCTCTCCCAAGATGGCGGCTCCTGGAACAGCTGAGTGTCTTGATCCAGAAAATAATGCATTTCTGGATTCTCCTGCAAATTCCCTAGCTATAAACCTTCTGATCCTCCAAACATACCTTTATATTTGTTCCAGATTTTCAACACCATTTCATGAGACTCTTGGCCCTGTATTCCGTCTTGTTGTTGACCAAACTGCTCACTACACATCTACCTGATCCGCCATCTTCAATTCAGTTTATATCTGTATATCAAAATATACTAGCAGTTTTTAAAGGGCACTTATGTGCTTTAAAATAAATGTATGTCTTAGACATTTTGTTGCATTTGGGACTGGTACCTAGGAGAAAGAATTGGGTTGGAGATATCATTGGTTGTTGTCTTATGAGGATTTTTAATGTGTCAACTACCTGTTTGTATGCATTTAAGATTGAGGGTTTAGACAAACAAAGAAGGCAATCTTTAGTAACAGAGATGAAAAGTCAGAAGGAGCATAGCCCAATAGAAATATAATGTGGTGATTTTAAATTCTAGTACTCCCATTAAAAAGAAACAAAGAAAATTAATTTTAAGTATAAAATTGAATTCAACCCAATATATCCAAAATACATTAACATATATTTAATATGTTTATACTACATAAGTATATTAACATAAGATTTATATATTTTGATATACAGATATAAAATACATCTACCTATATTAAACTCAATAGCCACATGTAGCTAATGATTACTGTGGTTGATAGTAGAGGTCTAGGTATCTGTTTCTCTCCCCTTGGTTTCATCTCTGTTTGCTCCAATGTAAATTCAATAGCCACATGTACCTAGTGACTATCATGCTGGACAGTGTAGGTCTAGTTGTTGTTAGGTGCCATTAAGTTTGTACGGACTCATAGCAACCCTATGCACAGCAGAATGAAACATTGCCCGATCCTGGACCAACTTAACTACTCTTGCCATGCTTGAGTCCATCAATGCTGCCACTTGGCCAATTCATCTTATTGGAGGGTCTTCCTCTTTTTGTCTGATCCTCCACATTAGCAAACATGATGTCCTTCTCCAGTGACTGGTCTAGAGGTGTAGGTCTAGAGATAGGCTCAAATGAAACATTGGGATCCCTTTTCTCCCCATAGTGTCTTTATTCTGTCTCTTCTTTGCTTGCTCCAGTCTTAGAGACGTTCTCTCCTCATGGTGGCAAAATAGCTGTAGCAGCTCTAAGTTACATCTTTTCAGGTTCAGGTGCCTGAGTAAGAACAAATTCTGGAAACAGTTGGTTATGTGTCCAATCCTGGAGGAATTCCTGGAGCAAGGAGTATAGAATGAAAGATTACTGTAGGCCCAGATTACATGATAAACACTGAAATAAGTCCCAGGAAAGGTTCCTGAAAGGAAAATCAGGTATTAATATCAGAAAGAAATTCTTGTGTGGCTCTGTGGGTTAATGCACTGTACTGCAAAGTCGGTTTGAACCACAAGTTCGGCATTTCAAGATCAACAGCTGCTCCTCAGAAACCTTATAGAGGGTCACTATGGGTTGGAACTGACTCAAGGGCATTTAACAATATAAACAACAACAAATATCAGAAAAGTGGCTGGTGCTGGGCAGAAAATACTGAAACAGAAACAAAGCAAAAATCAGAGGACTGTCTTGGAATCAAAATAATACAGTTGGTAACTAACTGTTGGGTTTTGATAAAATCTTTCAGCGTCATGTGAAGAGAAAATAAGATCGATAGGTTGTCTAAGTGCAAAGCCATGTTGCTATTGTTGCTTTTGCCACTGAATTAGTTCTGACTCACAGTGAACTAACTGAGGGGTTTGAATTGCCAAACCTTGTAGCTAGCAATCCAGTGCTTATTACACAGAGCAATAAAAACTGAGCCTTGAGGGGCATCCAAATCCAAGAGATGAATAGAAAAAAGAGGAGACTGAAAGTGGGAAGGAAGTTAAAGTAAGAAATTGTCAGTCGTGAGAAGTAAATGGCTTGACTGCAGAGTTAAGCAAGATAAGTGTCAAGAAATGTTTAATAGATTGACTGAAACATGGGCAATTGATAATCTTGAACAAGAACAATTTTGATAGAATGATGGGGTAGAAACTAGATTACAATAGGTTGAGAGTGGGTCCAGTGAGTGCTAAGGAAATGAATGCAAATTGTAGAAAATTGTTTCAAGGAGTCAGAGGATGAATAGGAAGAGAAATCTAAGATGGTAACATAAGGAGGTCATCAGGTTGAAAACAGAAAACCCACACCCAAAGTCACTGCCATCAAGTCAATTATAATTCAGTATTGTTGTTGTTAGGTGCCATCCATTCAGCCTCATATCGACAGGTACAAAGGAATGAAACACTGTCCGAATCTGCACCATCCTCACAATTGTTGTTATAGTTGAGTGCACCGTTGCTGCCATGGTGTCAGTTCATTTTGTTGGATGTCCTTTACTTTACCAAGCATGGTATCCTTTTTTTTTTTTTTTTTATAGTGATTCAAGAAAGAATGTGTTAGAAAA
>NW_006408873.1:2487126-2490224 GCF_000296735.1 Chrysochloris asiatica | reverse complement strand
GGGTGGGAAGGATCCTTGCTGTAAAGATTTGTTCCCTCTTTTGAGCTACTGCATCCATAGGTGTAGGTCAAGTTCATCAACTTGAAGGGGGTTTGCTTTGAGGGGACCCGACCACTTTTGCCTTGATGTCTCCTGGGCAAACAACTTGCTTGTTCTTGTAGTAATCAGTTGGTCTGCCTATATTGTTTTGTATTTTTTCTGTCGGTCTTTCTTTCAAGAAGTATCTTCTGTTCTTCTAGCCACTCCAGGCCAGTCTGCCCATCTTTTCAAGTGGAAATTTCCCACCTCTGAATATTCTGGATGCTGTTCAGGATTCCACCAATAGTCTTATGTAATGCAGAGGCTCCACAGGAAGCCTACTTCACTGGGCATGTTGTAGCCCTACTTTAGGTATTCCAATCGGTTATAGGCAGAAGACAGACTTATAAGCTTTCAATGGTGATATTTCTGGCTATTCCTTTCTTTCCCCCTCAAGTGTCTATTTTATAATATAATGCAAGGAAAACCAAGATTCAAAAGACAGCCAAGCATCTTAACATTATCTCCCTCGCTGTCCCCATTCCAACCATGTCTCATTCCCTGTATCCCAGAGTCCTGTTGTTCCAAGGTTGTGCATACATCATTATTTACCGCTGTCCCACTTAGCCCATGCAAACCTACCTAATTATTCTCCCATATGCTTTGTTCTTCCATTCCCCTCTCCCTTCTTGTATATTGCCCCCCTCCCAAGCATCCAACTATCCTGTGTCTATTCCCTGTCCTGTGCTCCACCTTCCCCTCCCTCCCCTTACCCCACCCCACACATCCCAGCAACCAGCAAAGAATCCATATCCCCCTTTAGTATGTTTTTTTTTTTTCCCCTTTAGTCTTTTACAGTAGTGGTCCTATGCAGTATTTCTCCTTTTGTGACTGACGAATTTCACTCAGCATAATATCCTCAAGGTTCATCCATGTCATGTGGTGGCTTAAAGCTTCCTTGTTAATCTTCAAGGTAGCATAATATCCCATTGTGTGTATGTACCACAGTTTGTTTATCCATTCTTCAGTTGATGGGCACTTTGGTTGTCTCCATCTTTTTGCTATTGTAAATAGTGTTGCAATGAACATTGGTGTGCATATATCTACTCGTGTTATGGCATGTATTTCTTATAGGTAAATACCAAGTAGAGTAATTGACGGATCATAAGATATTTCTATTTCCAGCCTTCTGAAGAAGTGCCACATTTCTTTCCAGAGAGGTTGGAACATTTTGCACTCCCACCAGCAATGCAGGAGTGTCCCAGTCTCTCTACAACCCTGCCAGCACTTATTGTCCTCTACTTTTTTTATGTTTGCTGTTATTGTTATAGTGAGGTGATATCTCATTGTTGTTTTGATTTTCATCTCTCTAATGGCTAGAGAGAACAATTGGGGGAAGGATCAGAGCAGCCATGAATGTCTGACAGAACAGAGATACATATGTGGACATTAATTTTTTTTGGTATCTGTCCCTTGTTCATTGGTCTCTCGCTGATTGTGCTCCTCCATTCTGGTAACTAGAGGGGAAACCTAAATGAATGGATACCCCAGCCCCAACAATGGATATTTCTACTATGCATGCACAGAGATCTCCCTGAAATTTGAAGTGACAGTTTCGATATAAAACCAAACAGCCACCACTCCTCTGTCTGTCATACTGTGGTGGCTTGTGAGTTGCTGTGATTCTGAGGGCTATGCCACCAGTATTTTAAGTAACCAGCAGGGTCACCCATGGTGGACAGGTTTCAGATGAGCTTCTAGACAAACACAGACTAGGAAGAAGGAGTGACAAACTACTTCTGAATCTTTAGTCACTGAAAATCTTATGAATAACAAAGAAACACTGTCAGATACAATGCCAGAAAATGAGCCCCTCAGGTTGGAAGGCACTCAAAATGCGACTGGGGAAGAGATATCTCCTCAAAGTAGAATTGACAATGATGAAGTGAATGGAGTTAAGCTCCTGGGATAAAAGCCCACAGAACCTTCATTTGATAATGGGGCACAATTCAAAATGAAGAGAAACAGCTTTAAACATCCATTGACAATTGGAACATGGAATATATGAAGTATGAATCTGGAAAAATTGGAAGTTGTAAAAAATGAAATGGAATGCATAACCATCGATATCTTAGATATTAGTGAACTGAAATGAACTGGTGTTGGCCATTTTGAATCTGACAACCACATGGTTTACTATGCCAGGAATGACAAATTGAAAAGGAAAGGTGTTGCATTCATTGTCATAAAGAGCGTATCCAAATCAGTCATGGGGTACAATGCTATAAGTGATAGGATAATATCCATGCACCTCCAGGGAAGCCCAGTTAATACCACTATTATTCAAATTTATGCACCAACCACTAAAGCCAGTGAGGATGAAATAGAAGATTTCTACCAACTTTTTCAATCTGAAATTGATCAAACAGGCATTCAATATGTATTGATCATTACAGGTGATTGAAATGCAAAGGTTGGGAGCAAAGAGGAAGGACCAGTTGTTGGAAAATAACCTTGACCTTGGTAACAGAAATGATGCAGGGGAACGCATTATAGAATTGTGCAAAATCAATGGTTTGTTTATTTCAAATACCTTCTTTAGACAGCACAACAGCTGACTATACATATGGACCTCGCCAGATGGAATACGTAGAAATCAGATTGACTGTATCTGCAGAAAGAGATGATGGAAAAGCTCCATATCATCAGTGAAAACAAGGCCAGGAACAGATTGTGGAACAGGCCATCAATTACTCATACACAAATTTAAACTGAAGTTAAAGAAAATGAAAACAAGTCCATGAGAGCCAAAATATGATCTTGAATACATCCCACCTGAATTTAGAGATCATCTGAGGAATAGATTTGATACATTAAACACTATAGACTGAAGACCAGAAGATTTGTGGGATGACATCCAGAACATCATATGTGAAGAGAGCAAAAAGTCATTAAGAAGACAAGAAAGAAGGAAAAGGTCAAAACGGATGTCAGAAAAGACACTCTATGCTCTCCAGCATAGAGATGCTAAAGCAAATGGAAGAAATGAAGAGGTCCAAGAGCTGAAAAAAATTTTCAAA
>NW_006408873.1:2485125-2486371 GCF_000296735.1 Chrysochloris asiatica | reverse complement strand
TAATTGTACTTCTGAGGAATCTGTACCTGGACCAAGAAAGAGTTGTTAGAACAGAACATGGGAACACTGAATGTTTTAAAATTAAGAAAGGTGTGCGACAAAGTTGTATTCTTTCACCATACTTATTCAACCCATATGCTGAGCAAACAATACGAGAAGCTGGGTTCTATGAAGAAAAATGTGGCATCCGGATTGGAGGAAGACTCATTAACAGCATGTGATATGCAGATGATACAACCTTGCTTGCTGAAAGGGAAGAGGATGTAAAACATTTACTGATGAAGATCAAAGAGCACAGCCTTCTGTATGGATTACATCTAAATGTCAAGAAAATAAAAATCCTCAGCACTGGACCAATAAACAACATTCTTATCAACGGAGAAAAGATAGACGTTGTCAAGGATTTCATTCTTTTTGGATCAACTGTCAACACTCACGGAAGCAGCAGTGAAGAGATCAGACAACGTATTGTGTTAGGCAAGTCTGCTACTCAGGAACTTTTTAAAGTGTTGAAGAGCAAAGATGTCAGTTTGAGGACTAAGGTGAGCCTGACCCAAGCCATAGTATTATTAATAACCTGAAATGCATGGACAGTGAATAAGGGAGACCATAGAAGAATTGATGTCTTTGAATTATGGTATTGGAGGAGGTACTAAAAGTGCCATGGGCTGCCAAAAGAACCAATAGATCTGTTTTGGAAGAAGTGTACCCAGAGAGCTACTCAGAGGCCAAGATGACCTAACTTTGTGTCTCATTCTTTTGACATATTGTCAGGAGGGAACAGTCGCTGGAGAAGGATATCATGTTTGATAAGATGAAGGGTCAGAGAAAAAAAAGGAAGAACCTCAATGAGATGGATTGGCCAGGTGGCAGCATGGATGGACTCAAGTGAGGCAACATTAGTGAGGTTGGCTCAGGATTGGACATTGTTTTGTTCTGCTGTGCATAAATTTGCTCTGAGTTGGTGCCAACTCGATAGCACCTAACAACAACTCCAATGGCTAGTGATCGTGAACATTTCTTCATATGTTTGTTGGCTGCCCAGATCTCTTCCTTGGTGAAGTGTCTGTTCTTGTCCTATGCCCATTTTTTAATTGCGTTACTTGTCTTTTTCTTGTAGAGGTGTTGTAGTTTCCAATATATTTTAGAAATAAGTCCCTTGTCTGAGATGTCATTGCAAAAGATTTTTTCCCATTTTGTGGGTTCCCTTTTATTTTTCTGGTGAAGTCTTTTGATGCACATAAGT
>NW_006408873.1:2437727-2452690 GCF_000296735.1 Chrysochloris asiatica | reverse complement strand
CCAAGGCCATATTTTCCAACTACTGATCCTTCCTCTTTGCTCCCAACCTTTGCATTCCAACCAACAGTAATGTTTCAATACATTTTTATTTCATGTTTAATCAATTTTAGATTGAAGAAGTTAGTAGAATTCTTCTGTTTCATCCTCACTGGCTTTAGTGGTTGGTGCATAAGTTTGAATAATAGTTGTATTAACTGGCCTTCCTTGTAGGTGCATAGATATTATCCTATCACAATTATCATGAGGGTTACTGGTCTATAATTTTCTTTTTTAGTGATGTCCTTCCCTGTTTTTGGTACTAGTGTTATGCTTCCTGCATTGGATGTATTAGGAGTTTTCCATACTTTTTTATATTCTGGAATAGTTAAAGTAGAATTGGTGACAGCTCTTCTCTGAATTTTGGTAAAACTCACCAGTGAATCCATCTGGACCTGGACTTTTTTTGGTTGGGAGTTTTTTGATGTCCTGGTCAATTTCTTCCTTTGTTTTAGTTCTGTTCAAATTTTCTGCTTCACTCTGGGTAAGTTTAGGTAGGCCATGCTTTTCTATAAATGTGTCCATCTCCTCTAGGTTTTCAAATTTATTAGAGTGTAACTCTTCATAATATTCTATTATTATTATTTTCGCTTCTATTGGCTTTTATCTCTTCAATTCTATTCTTTTGACCTTTCATTGTATTACCTATTTTTGATATTCTATTACTAATCATTTGGACCTCTTTAAGTAGGTTTTGAATTGTTTCCAATGCTGTATCTATCTTATTTGATTGTACCTGTAGTGCCTCCCTGACTTTTTCCTTATTTTTCTCAACTAAATTGTGAAGTGTTTTGATTTAATACATTTTCTGAATTCCTTATCAGGCATTTCCAAAGCCTGCTTTCCTTCCAGCATGGAGTGTAGGTCTACTTACAGCTCATTTGTCTCAGTCATTTTATCTTGTTTCTGGACATGTGCTGATATGGTCATCTGCTTCTGCTTCTTGGGCATGTTCAGTAGTTAGCTGTGACCTTAATACTTAAATGAGTGTGTATTTTGGTATTTTTTTTTATGTTTTCTGATTCTCTCCATGTAGATGTGATCGATCAGGAGATGGGCTTCCCTTTTCACTCTTCGTATTATTCAACTCAGAGTAACTGTCGCAGGTGTTGTCTGCCTACCTCTTATATAGCAATTGTTTTTGGTTCTTTCCTGGATTTTGGGATTTTATAGGGATGATTGTAGCTTGACTATGTGAGAGCAATTGTTGTCTCTTCTTGGATAATATAGGGAGAGAAAGAGCTCCCTAAAAGTAAAGAAGGGACCAAAAAACAAAAACAGCAATGGCCAAACATACAGTTTGGATACTGTAGTCTGTAATCACAGAAAAGAGAGAGGAGAAAAAAATTAAAAATCTGTAGCCTAATATGAGTATGACTTTAATATCATCTTTCAGCTTCTTGCCTTCAATTCCACCTGAAAAATTTCAAGATGCCACTGTTGGTCATTATGGCATAACTCAGGATTTACTTTTCAAACTGTTTTGTTTTTAGTTTGTCTCTCCCACTCCACAACCCCTGTTCTGGCCTTTTTCCTAGTGATTTACAGTTCAAGACTGCCTGTGTCCATTTTGTGTTGCCATTTGGTTTTAAGTGGAACCTGTCCCTTTATATTTTGAGAAGTTCTTTGTGCATGTGTAGTAAAATCCTGTGGGGGCGGGAGTGGGGTTTCCACTCGCTCAGGCAACTTCTCTAGTCTCCAGAATGGAGGTGCGCAGACAGAGTGAGGCCAATAAAATGATTTTTAAAAAAAGAAAAATGACCACAACCTTATCTTCAAGATTCCATCAGGTGTCAGTCCATGAATGCTCTGATCCTTCCCTCAGTCAGTCTTGCCCAAGATGGCAGCTCTGGGCCGCTGTGCCTAGCACATTCAAAAGTACAAGATTTCTTGCTTCCCCTACAAATTCCACTCGTTATAAGCCTTCAAACTTTTAAAATATTCCTATATATGTGGTTCAGAGTTTTGGAATTGTGTCCCTGAACCTGCTTCATCTGGTATTCTGTATTATTGCTGACTGAGATCCTCACTGCACTTCTACCCTATCTGCCATCAAGACCTGCCTCTTTGTATTTCAGTATGGTTCTGACAGTGTTCTACAACTATTCATAAGGTTTTTAGTAACTGAATATTCAGAAATAGTCTGTCTTTCCTTCTTCCTAGTCTGTCTTCTTTTTGAAGCAGAGGATTGAGTTAAGCAGTGCCCAAATTCCTCACCCACAAAAACTGTGAGAAATTTATGGATTTATGTACTGATTTAAGTCTCGAAATTTTGGAATAATTTGTTACACAGCATCAGGTAACTAATATATTCACATAATCAATGGGCAGAGGTGGCATGGGCTTTTCTCCTTTCAGTCATCAGGAATTTAGATTGACTGAAATTCTGTTATCTTTGTCACATGGCTTTCAAGATTTCCTTGGGTGTTGAGATCATACAGCAACTCAAGAGAAACATCAGAGGACAGAAGTTGGGGATGAGTTAGGCCTGGAAACTTGGTCCTTTGATCACGACTAAGTCATGTGGCCCCATCTACTTAAGCAGGTAGGGAAATGTCATCCCTGGTCAGACAGCTACTATCCAGCCACAAATAAACATTGTGTAAGGAAAGCTTTGCTGGAAGAATAGTGATCTCAACCATATCCCTATACTTGTTTTCCTCAATTATAAGAACATGAAAAGCTTTGTTCTCTCAGGAATTTTGCTTGTCCTTATGCTTGAAATGTGCTTGACCACAGAGTTTATGTCCTTTTATCTCATACATCTTCATTTAAATATTACTTTTTCCTTTGAATAAGCTTTTCTGAGTACCCTAAATAGAATGGACATATAAAAATATATGCATTTTTAATCTCAGTCCTTTGTTTCCATCAAAATGCAACACAAATTGTGACTATTGTATAAATCAGTTCACTAGTAGCATAATGGTTACAAATCAGGTTGCTAAACTCAGGGTCAGCAGTTCAAAACTACCAGCTGTTCCGCTGGAGAAAGATGAGGCATTCTGCTCCCGTAAAGATTTACAGCCTCGGAAACCCTGTACAGGGTCACTATGAGTTGGAACTGATTCCACGGCACATAACAGTGGTAACATAGTGGTTACAAATTGGGCTGTGAGCCTCAAGGCCAGCAATTCGAAACTACTAGCTGTTCCATGGAAAAAAGATGAGGCATTTTGCTCCCATAAAGATTTACAGCCTCAGAAACCCTGTACAGGGTCGCTATGAATTGGAACTGACTCCATGGCACATAATCACCACCACCAGTGTTTAACTTTGTCCCCTGAATCAATGAAAGCTCCATGAAGACAGAAACTATGATGGTCTTACTCACTGCTTTATTCTTGCACTTAGAACAGCACCTGATGCTGCTGCTGAGTAAATGAATTAACATTATAAAAGTTCTATAAAAAGTGTGAGGTTCCACACTTTCATATAATTGGTACAACCAGGTAAAAAGTCCTCTCTTCTCATTACTTTCCAGGGAAGCATCTGACACATTGTTAGCGTTGGAGGAAGAAGCTCAAGAAAAAGAAGACAACTAATGTATTCTGTAGGAGGTGAGCAAAGTAATTTGAGATTTTATTCAAAGGACAGAGAAATAAGAGAAGCAATGCAGGTGACAGGAGGAAGGAAGACAGATACTTGGTGAGGAATCAAGAAATTTGATGTTTCTTGGGAGTGAAACAGACCATGAGAAGTTCTCCGTGACACACCTAGCATACATAGTGCATCATTTACTATGCAGATTGTAATTTGACACATAAATCACCACAACCTATAAGTTTTAGTAGGACCTACTATTCACATTCACATTTGCTTTATGTGAACAGTGTATGTGTGTGTGTATAGATGTTCTAAACCAAGAAGGATTGTGCTGTGTATTTGTACAGATTCACTGAAGAATAAAGACAGCTAGTACAGAAGTGGGAATCCAAAGTCAGAATTTATCTTTAGAATTTAAATCCCGAAGAATTCACTGAAATAATGTTTAGACCTCCCATGGGATAGCCGCTCTTGGAAACCCTATGCAGTGTTCCTATTAGTCAGAACTTATCTTATCTGAGTTTTAAGGTTTTCAGAGAAGCCAGCTGACATTTTCCTCACAAACTTCCAACTTTCTAATATTACATTCTTCATTACTAGCATGTTGATGTTCAACTGAGAAGAACATTTTCCAGTCCCCCTTGAATATAGGTAAGGTCTTATAATTAAGTTCTGGACAGTGAATTGTGCATGGAAAGTATCCTACATTGGACATTTCCCATTTTGTCTGTTCTCTGTTTTCTACCTAGCTATTAATTTTTTGGGTAATCTCAAAAGCCAAGTGTTGACAACAGCAGTGTCCATGATCCAGCCTCTTGAATAATGACATGATGCAGAAAATTTTAGATGTAGGTCATAAAGTTACTCTATGAAGAATAAGAAAAGCAAATGCTAACACAGAACCATGATCCTTGCCTATTCATGACTATGTACTTGGAGGAGATAGACAGATGGAGAAGTCATATAGATAGCATATACCCAAGTCAACATTTTGGCAAATGGGGTCCAAGGGCAGTCAGAACCAGAGGCTGTCATTTACAGTGGGCTTGTTATAATGGATCATTTCATTGCAAGAAGACCATTTCAAGTAGTCTGTTAAAAAAAAACAACATTTAGTAGATGAGAACTTCTCTCAGCATTGTTCACACTTATAGTTCTAAGAGAATCCTAAGTCTTTCACAGCAACACTTACAGGGTGCAATGAGGTGTAGAAATTAAATGATTCTCTCTATGTGCCACCAGAGAAAGCAAGCTTCTAGTGTAACTCTGGGTTGGTAAAAGGGTCAGGACAATTTTTAGCCATAGTCTTCCCCTTCTACAGAGGTTTTGGAAGTTTTGGCAAAGTTCAATGAAGTCAGAAAGATTTTTTTCAGTACCCAAATATTCAGGGATGAAAGAGAATTCTTCACCATTCCAAGATGAAATGAGTGTGGAGGTCTTAGGGATTTCTTTATTGCTTTTAGAAGTGGTTTCTTGTGAGTCATTAGACTCCATACAAACCTCAAGATAAGAATGACTTCTTGAATATATAGAGACTCATATGTACGGTTCTGTCTCATGGAGACTTTATGCCTAACAGAACAAAACATTGCATGGGTGTGCACCATCTTCATGATTGTTGGTATGCTTGAACCCATTGTTGAAGCTACTGTGTATTTAATTTTAGTGCCTTCTAACAAAGGGGCCTCATCTTCCAACATCATATCAGATATATTATATTGTGATCCATAGGATTTTCATTGGCCAACTGATTGGAAGAGATCCATATTTGTGCCCACTCCAAAGAGAGGTGACCCAATGGAATGCAGAAATCATCAGAAAATATCTTTGATATCCCATGAGAATAAAGTTTTACTAAAGGTAATACAGAAACAGCTGCCAGCATACTTTGACAGAGAACTTCCAGAGGTTCAAGCAGGATTCATTGCTGATGTCAGATGGATCTTGGCTGAAAGCAGAGAGTATCAGAAAGATGTTTGCCTGTGCTTTATTAACTCTCGAAGGCTTTAGATTGTGTGGATCATCATAAGCTGTGGACAACATTGCAAAGTATGAGTATTCTGTAACACTTAATTGTGCTCATTAGGAACCTGTACATAGACGAAGAGACAGTTGCTCGAACAGAACATGGGAACATTGATTGGTCTAAAATTAGGAAAGGCGTGTGGCAGGGTTGTATTTTTTCACCACACTTATTCAACCTATATACTGAGCAAATAATCTGAGAATCTGGGTTATATGAAGAAAAACATAGCATCAGGATTGGGTGAAGACTCTTTAACAACCTGTGATATGAGATGATTCAACCTTGCTTGCTGAAAGTAGAAAGGACTTAAAATACTTACTGATGAAGATCAAAGAGCACAGCCTTCAATATGGATTACATCTCAATGTAAAGAAAACAAAAATCCTCACCACTGGACCAATAAACAAAATTCTTATCAATGGAGAAAGATTGAAGCTGTCAAGGACTTCATTTTTCTCAGATCAAACATCAATACTCATGGAAGCAGCAGTCAAGAAATCAAATGATGTATTGCATTAGGTAGATCTGCTGCACAAGACCTCTTTAAAGTGTTGAAAAAGCAAATATGTCAGCTTGAGGACTAAGGTGTGCCGATCCAAGCCATGGTATTTTCAATAACCTCATATGCATGCAAAAGCTGTACAGTAAATAAGGAAGATGGTAGAATAATTTATGTTTTTGATTTTTGCTCTTGGAGGAGAATATTGAAAGTACATGGGCTGCCAAAATAACAAACAGATCTGTGTTTGAGGAAGTGCAACCAGAGTGCTCCTTGGAGACCAGGATGGTCAAACTTCGCATCTCTCATACTTCAGACATGTTGCCAGGAGAGACCAGTCATTAGAAAAGGATATAATGTTTGATAAGGTGGAGGGTCAGGGAAAAAGAGGAAGAGCCCCAGCAAGATGGATTGGCAAAGTGGCAGCATCAATGGGCTCAAGCATGGCAACAATTGTGCGGATGGCCCAGGACCGGGCAGGGTTTTGTTCTGCTGTGCATAGAGTGGCTGTGAGTCAGTACCAACTTGAGGGCACCTAACAACAACAATTTTAGAAGAAAGATCATGAGGCCTTTCTTCCTAGTCTGCCTTAATCAGGAAACTCCCCTGAAATGTGTTCACACTGGGTGACCCTACTTGTATTTGAAATACTGGTGGTTAGCTTCCAGCAACGTATAAGCCACCACAGTATGACAAACTGACAGATGGATGGTAGACAGAAGGGACACTATAGACTTGGTCTTTTCCATAGAAAATCTGCATGCCTCTAGAGAAGGGATGCGATCTAACTTTTCCTCTTTGTTACTTTGTGGAGGGGTCTATGTCATACCCTTTCCTCATTAAATTAAATACCTTGAAGAAAATTTGACAGAAATCTGGTTCAAGGACATCTTTTTGCAAGCCAGACTTGCAATTTTAAGTAAAAAGAAAGAGACCATGCTTCTCCAATTTTAGTTCCAGAAAAGCATTTGTTTTCATCACACTCATCCTCAACCAGACAAACAGTTTGTGCTTAGGAAAGACAGATGTGTCCTGCAGGTCTTCCCCCCCTCACATGACGAAGCTGGCAGTGCATCAAACATGACTTGTGAACAAACAGAGAATATCAGCTTCCATTTCACAAATACATCCATTCACTCAGAAGAGATTTTTCCTCTAGCTGAGGGAGCAAAATGCCCATTACACTGTATTCTCCGTGTCCCCAGGCTTTAATATATCTCTGAGCAGCTCGCCTCAGCATTCCACATTATAAAATCAATCTCTATTTAAGTAAGAGGGAGATATTTATTTCTTAATTTTTTAATAATGTATTTTGTGATTTGTTATAGCTTCAGTGTTGTATTATTTATTTATTGTGCCTATAGGGTGCAATGCCACTTGGTAATAGAGGAGCTAAGGAAACTTGAGACCTAAGCAAAAATGAGTTCAATATTATTGTTACACTCGAGGACTTTATCCAAAATTAACAAAAGAACAAAAGTGCAAGGCAATGATAACCCGTCTGCCAGCATTTGGGGAGTGCTTGGAAAACCAATGCAGATGGAAATTTTAAAAGAATGGCAGGCAAAGCGAAGTGACAAATGGATAGTCTGTTTTAAATTCAGAGCCATTTCATAAGTTCCATAAAACTGAATTTCCTAGGTTCTGAGGGTGTGTTTGTGCATGTGTGTGTTTTTATTTCATATTTTCTTTGGGAAAAACTGTCCAAGGCCCTGATTAAACTTAATTTTTTCTTTACCCATTTTCTTGTTCACCTTGCAAATAAGATATGTAAGAGTGGTGATGCATGTTACTTGGGATGCATAAGCCTTCACTTTGATTCCAAGACCTGCTGACAATTTACTGAAAAGGAAGGAGATCTTCAAATGGAAAAATAAAATAGAGTTGTTTTAGTTTTTCTTACCATTTGTTAAATAGCACAAGATATGGTTCTTGCACTTAATTTTTTCTGACCAAAGTTAAAGTAAAAGGCAGTAATCACAATGGAAAAATGTCTACTAGTCATATAAATGATATCATAAAACTTGAGACATTGAAGTAAAAATCAGAGTTTTATTGATGTGTTTAACCCACATGTTTTCTACACTTCAAGAATATTGTTCAATCCCTATTGCTAATGATATGATATTAGTGACTAGTAGTACTAATATACTCCAATTTTGAATTATTTAACTCTCGTTAATACTGATGTGAACTTCAGAAAAATGATATCATGCTGATTACACCATCTGACATTAAGCAATAAATAAAGGCAATGAAGGACACTTGTCCTTGGTGGAGAGATGTCATCTTTAGTCAGTCAGGCAGACAGCCAGTCTGTCAACAACATTTATTGAGTATCTAATGAGTGAAGGTGCCATGGGACAAAGAGGAGACATGGGCTCTGGCCTTAAGGGGCAGCCAGGACAATGATGGAGACAGAAAAGACATGATTCTTCTCCAGGCTAAAGAATGCTGGAGTAGCAACATTAAAGCAAGGACAAACTGGAGGATGTGGCACCTCACATTGGCTGAGCACCTACTGCATGAGGTCTGATGCTTTACTGTTTTTGCCAAGTCAGCTCTGATGATCTTATGAATAACAGAAGGAAACAATGCCTGGTCCTATACCATCTTCACAATCATTGGTATATGAGTCTATTGTACTCATCTCACTGAGGGGTGTGGATATGCTAACAACATGTGAGGCAAGTAGTCTTACCTTCTCAAATTTCAGTTTCCTTAGCTGTACAATAAACTCAAATGAGTTGTCAGAGAGTTGAAAAGCCAGTATCTATGTGGCTGCGCACTCTACCACACAGGAAACGAGAGGACCTAAAAAGCTGGCAAGGTCGTGGGGAGTGAGATGAATGCTTCTGACTCCTTCAGGTTCATTAAGAAAATATAGAATTTCAAATGCTTGGAAATGAAAGGCAGAGCTATGGAATTATTATTGTCAGATTTGTTGTTGTCAAGTACCATTGCGTAGGTTCTGACTTATAGTGATTCTTTTACAGGGTTTCTGAGGAGTGACTAGAGAGTTTGAACTGCCGACCTGGCTGTTAGCAGTCCAGTACCTATCCTAGAGCAGCATATAAGGACTTGGCTAAGGAGATTACAAAAGAATTACATGCACATTGGGTTTTAGCAATTCTGTCATGCTGTGTGATTTATGCCAGTGCAGAAGTATATTTTTAGCTGAACGACTATATAATACAATAACTTCACAATATCATGGTACAGCAGAACCTACTGATGTTCCATTCTATTTTCCTTCATGGTATGTGGCAGTTCAGCTTACGGATGTTTCTCTTTAATGGTTTGCAAAATGTCATCCACTTCCTGTGTGTTGTAGGTACAGAACTAACAAAGAGAAGTGAAGTAAGTACATGCTTGGTATAGAGAAGGCTCATCTAACATATTCTCAATGACCCCACCGTGGAGTTACTTGGAAATATCAATACAAAAAGAACATTAATTGACCTTTGAGAATAGACAAGAATTGCTTAGACCTTCACTGTAGCCATGTGAAGCTACAGAGACTAACTTAACTTAAATAATTACTCACTTACTGCCATCTAGTAGATTCAGACTCATAGCAACCCTATAGGACAGAATAGAACTTTTTCCTAGGGTTTTTGAAACTTCTATGGTGCTGTGGGTTAATGCATTAGACTGTAAAACCAGTTTGAACAGCAAGGTTGGCAGTTCAAGCTCACCAGCCACTCCTTGGAAAATTTATACAGGGCTGCTATAGGTCGGAACTAAATCGATGGCACTTAACAAATCTTTACAGGATCAGACAACCTCATATTTCTCCTGCAGAGAGGCTGGTAAATTTGAACTGCCCACCTTGCAGTAAACAGTCCAGTGCTAAACCCACTGCACTATTGATGACTCCTGACTGCAATAATAGAAAAAACTAATCAGTAAGCTGGTGTTATTCACTTTTGTCAAAAGCATAAGGAAAAACTTTCTGTTTTTCTTTCCTTTCTCTTATTTTTATGAAATTGATTGATTTGGAGGTGGTAATGGTTGGAGAAAGACTGTGTTCTTATCAGATAATTCAGCCTTAGGAATTCAAGTCACAACTTACATGTAGAAAATCAGAGGCCATCAAAAGATAAGTTTGTATAAAATAGCCATGTTTGTCCCCTGGGAAAATTCAAAATGAGTTTTACTTGTTCTTGATATCCAAATTAATTCCTTCCAAAATAGAGGGTATGATTATACCATTCACTCACATAACAGGCTATGGATCAAATCGAACACCACGTTAGTCCTCTCCTGTCCTCAGAGAGCTCTATCTATGATGAGGGATATGTAAAAACAGGCATATAGAACATCATGTGATATTTATTCATAGTAGAGATGGATGTACGAGGCAGAATGGTGGTTTAGAAGAGGCCACATTTTTGGCAAGTCTACATACTCTAGAAAGTAGCTTCAAGCAAATACTGAGAAACAAAGTCAGTGACTTAATGGTTTGGGCGCCTGAGTAAGGTTCCATTAGAGTTTAGAAGTCACATGCCTTGTTTAATAGTGAGGCAGGAGCTCTCTGGTTAATTCTGGTTAATGTGTAAAAATGGGAATGGGGAAGGTACTAGAGGTTGGCACTGAGGTTGTAGTTGAGTGCCCATTGCCCCATTCCCATTGCAGCTCTTCTATCAAACTGTAAGTGGAGAAATAATAATGAGTTCAAAGAGCCAGTAACCAGGACATTGACCTGATTGATCCCCTGAATGTTGAGAGTTGCTAAGAATAGGAAGGGAAAGAAAAGATCCACTGACCAGGAGTGTGAAGCAAATAGGAAGGGCATAGATAGTTGCATTATACAATACATTCCTCAACCCTGGGGGTCAAATGAATTTTTATGAAATGAACCTTTTATGGAAACTTGACTCATTAAAATAACTATGAAGAAAATCTGAGCATCCTATTCTGAATTAAGAAATAGAAGGCAAATCAAATCAAATAAGATTTTTTTTCAAAATCAGAATATCACTAGAAGCAATGATGAGCAAAATGAATGAAGACAAGAAGGCAAGGATGCAAAAATTTTTTTTTGTTTTTCTCCTTTTTGTAATAGAAAATTTCAAAACAGACTAATAAAGAAGCTAGTACAATAAATACTCATGCACTCATCACCTAGTTTCAATAATTTCATTAACACATGAGCATCTAGTAAATTTTGACTCATAACAACACTGTCTTATTTATACCAAATGTGTTTCATTCATACCACTTTATATCCCCACTTCTTCCACTAAACCAGGGATTAAGACTGTAATTTTTAAAGCAAAATCAGTGCCAAGCATATCAAATAAAGAAAATGGTGAACAGAAGGAAACTGACAATTGTGAGGTTGCGCCAGGTAGCATTAAGCGAAGTGGCAGCATATGTAGGGTCCAAGCATATTTGTTCCTTTGTTAGTGCCCAAGTTTTTTGTTTCCTTTCAGTGTTTGAAGGGATAGATTACAAGAAGAGGGAACAAGTGTTTAGAAGGACAGTATCTGAAAAGAAGAGCAGAAGGAGGAAGGATGAAAAGATTGAAAGAGGAAGGAAGGATTGAGTTGGTGGCACAATGATAAGGCTTATAAGTGGAATATTGGAAGAGTCTATCGCACTTACCACCACAACAACTGTGTACCATTTCAATCCCTCTCTTTTCCAAGTGGATAGTCAGTTCCCTGATTATCCATGTTATTTCCTAATTCCAGATTTCTTCAAATGCTGTCACTCATCTTTGAATACTGCTGCTGCTGTTGTTGATATAAGGTGCCATTGAGTTGGTTCTAACTCATAGTAACAGAGTGAAATGTTGCCTGGTCCTGCACAATCGTCACAATTGTTGTTATACTTGAGTCCATTGCTGATGCCACTATGATAATCCATCTCATTAGGGGTCTTCCTCTTTTTCACTCACCCTCCACATTCCCAAGCATAATATCCTTCTCCAGGGACTGGTCCCTCCTGACAACATGTCTGAAGTATGAGAGACAAAGTCTGGCCATACTGGCTTTTAAGAAGCATTCTGGCTGAACTTCTTCCAACACAGGTTTAATTGTTCTTCTGATAGTCCATGGTACTTTCAATATTTTTCTCCAACACCATAACTAAAATACATCAATTCTTCTATGGTCTTCCTTATTCATTGCTCAACTTTCACATACTTATGAGGCTATTGAAAATACTACGATTTAGGTCAGGCACTCCCTAGTCCTTAAACTGATGTCTTTATTTATTTATTAATGTCTTTATTGTGAATTGAACGATCTACAGGGCAGACCATTAGTTTTACATTCATCAAATCATTGCAATGCTTTTGGTTGTAATCCTTTCCATGCATCATCAGCTAACAGTGCTTACTTTTATTACCCCCCTTTTTACGTATATATACTACATTGAAAATATATAATCTTTTAAATGTTCACAGGGCACATTTTGCAAGTCAGCCTCCTGCCTACAGGCACACTGCCTTTCTCAGTCCACGGGCCTATAATCTTTTACTGCTCTATGCCGTCGCCTCAGCCACCATCTCTGTTGTCGCTACTATTCTAGTTAGGATCCGTTGCTCCTTTCATGCTCTTCCCTCTTGATGATCCTAGGGTCTTCTGTTCCTAGAATGACAGATTAACTGCTCCCCCTTTTAGTTACACCTCTTCTACATTTACAGTTATGACAATACCCATTATTCCTGATAACAATTAAATCATAAAATCCTATTCCCATTAGTACCAGACACATCTGGACAAGAGGAAATGTATTCAGTGGGGATTCTCTTACCCACCTTGTTCTGACCCTAAGCACCCTCATGAAAGTTTGTAAGCCAGACACTTCAACCTTTGTAGCCCCCAATTTTGATAGCTGATGTTTAAGTTGTCCCTATCAACCCAATGTACTGAGGAGGCAAGCTTCATCCTTTATATGAAGAAAACTTCCCTTTTGGTCAGAATTTTGGGCAACTTCATCCATAAGGTCCAGTTCATCAACTTGTAGCAATTTGTGTTTTCTCCCTGTATCAAACATCTTTATCTTCATCTGATCGAGTTCTGCTCAGCAAGCCATCCAAGCTAGGTCAAATGGATACTATCTGCAAGTTTTGGAGTTCTCGCATACCACCCCCCACTTAAGACGAGCTGGCTTCTTCACTTTTAACTCTAGCCCCCAGTGGCTAGGTCAGTGTCTTTGGGCTCAGGAGTTCACTCATCTCCCTGAATTTCAAACCAGCCAGTCCTTCCTCATCTCTCTCTCATCTCAAGATCATCGGGTAGCTATGAAACATGGCTAAACTCAGCCTATGTCTTCATTGCTGCATTTAACCCATTTCCAGGTACCAGTTGACCAGGGCGATCACCAGCAAACCTACAAGACTGTGAATTCCCTTTGGGTTTCAGTCTTTGGGGTTTACCCTGATGGACTAATTTTTCTTTCTGGATGGCTTCAAGGCAAATAGCTTTTTTGATACTGTCACAACCAAATGGTCTGATTCCCCTTCTATCCCCCACCCTCCATCGCACTTGCTGGTCTTTCTTTCAATAAGTTTTCTCAGTTCCTCTAGCCTTTCAGAGTTGGTCTGCATGTCTTTTCAATTGGAAATGTCTCACCACCCAAGGTTTTGGGTGGGGCTTAGGATTCTAACTAAGGTTCTATATTCCACAAAAGCTTAACTAGAAGCTTATTTCCCTGGGCATATTCTAGTACTCTTTTAGATAACCAATCAGTTATAGGCTGAAGACAGGCTTACAAGCTTTCTGTAAACATATTTCCCAATATTCCATCCCACTTAAAGGTCCATATTACATTAGTAGGCTAGGGAAACCTATATCCACAAAATAATCAAGTATGTTAACATTGTGTCCCCTCCTTTACCTATTCAGACTATGTATGTCTCTGTTCCTGTATCACAGAGCCCAGTTGTTCCAGGGCTGTGCGTACATCTCAAAATACCTGTCTCCCATATAGCCCATACAAACTTCTTTAAGTCTTCCCTTACATCCTTGTTCATATGCTCCCCCCACCCCTTTTTCTGACTTGAGCTATCATGTGCCTATCCCCTAAACTGTGAGTTACTCTCCCCTACCTCATTCCATGGGCTGCCAAGAGAACCAAGAGATCCATTTTGGAAGAAGTGCAACCAGAGTGCTCCTTGGAGGCGAGAAGGCCAAACTTCATCTCTCTTACTTTGGACATAGTATCAGGAAGCACCAGTAGCTTGAGAAAAGCATCATGTTTGGTAAGGGGGAGGATCAGAGAGAAAGAGGAAGACCCCCAACGAGATGGATTGGCCAAGATGCAGAATCAATAGATTCAAGCGAGGCAACAGTAGTGAGGTTGGCCCAGGATCAGGCAGTGTTTTGATCTGCTGTGCATAAGGTTGCTATGAACAGGTACCAACTCGATGGCACCTAACAACAACAAAAACAAACCTCCTTCCAACCACCATTCGTCTGTCAGTTTGTCACACTGTGGTAGCTTGTGAGTTGCTGTCATTCTAAAAGCTATGCTACAGGTATTTTAAATGCCAGCAGTGTCACCCATGGTGGACAGGTTCTAGATGAGCTTCAAGATGAAGACAGACTAGGAAGAAGGAGTCACGAACTACTTTAGAATATTTAGTCACTGAAAACCTTATGAATAGCAGAAAAACATTGTCAGATATAGTGTTGGAAAATGAGCCCCTCAGGTTGAAAGGTACTCAACATGCCACTGGGGAAGAGCTGCTTCTTCAAAGTAGAGTTGACTGAGATGATGTGAATGGAGTAAAACCCACGGGACCTTCATTTGCTGGTGGGGCACAACTCAAAATGAAGAGAAACTGTTGTAAACATTCATTGAAAATTGGAACATGGAATGTACAAAGTATGAATCTGGGAA
>NW_006408873.1:2397488-2404941 GCF_000296735.1 Chrysochloris asiatica | reverse complement strand
GTAACCTGCTAAAATTTGATGAACTTTACCTGTACTTATGGATGTAATAGCTCAAAAAAGGGAACAAATCTTTATAGCGAGCATCACTCCCACTCCCTCAGTACACAGGGTTGTCAGGGATGGGCAACTTGGACATTGGCTATCCAAAATGTGGTGGGCCCAAAAAGGCAAGAAGTGACTGTCTTACAAGCTTTCAAGACGGAACCTAGTTCCAAACGGGGCAGGGGAATGTAGAATCTCCACTGAATGGTTTCCAATCTGTTGGGATGGGGCTGGCAATAGGAAATGGGGAAGAGACTCTTGTGGCACAATAATGAATAATTGCCATCAAGACTGACTGTGAGGGTAGGAAATACAGAGGTAGATGGTTTTTGACAAAAGAAGGGGAGTGATTGATTTTGCAGCCCAGGAGTGGAGGTCCCTGGGACCATCAATTAAGAAGAGTGAATGTAGGACCCTACCCAGAGAGGCAGAGATGCCATGGATGGAGACAGAGACGATGACATGGACAGATGGAGCAGCTGGGGACACTGAACTCGGGGAGGGAGTGCTGGGGGGGCTGTGTCCTGATGGCCAGGGGCTGGGCCTGTGGGTTGTACCCTTTGGTTATCTCATGGTGCATGGAAGGGATTATAATCATTGCAATGAAATGAAATACGATAGGATGAATGTAAAACTGATATTCTTTCATGTAAACGTCACAATAAAAACTTATAAAAACAAACAAACAAACAAACAAACAAATAAATAAATAAATAAGGTGAACCTAAGAGTTCATACTATTAAACAAAATAGCACAAGATTATTGAGACAAATTGAGTTCCTTTCTAATGAAGCTTTAAAGAATCTTTCCATTGATGTTACTTCCAATATACAAAATCACCCCTAAGGATGCTTTGCATATTAAGAAGCTCAGGTTCCTGTTCATCAAAGGCATCTTGATTTTGAGAATGATACTCTCAGAATTATACCATTGTTGTTGTTAAGTGCTGTCAAGTTGATTCCAACTCACAGGAAACCTGTATAGGGTTTCCAAGGAGCAGCTCTTGGGTTTGAACCACCAACCTTGCAGTTCAAACTGACCTTGTGATCTAGTGCTTTAGCCTATAACACCATACCAGGACTCCATTAGGAACTGGCAATGCTTAAAATGATTAAGCAGGACAATATTGTTGTTGTTGTTGTTGTTAGGTGCAATCTAATTGGTTCAGGCTTATAGTGACCCTATGCACAGCAAATGAAACACTGTCTGGTCCTGCACCATCCTCAGAATTGTTGTTTACGTTTGAATCCATTACTGTTACAAACCATCTGTGGGGGATCTTACCCATTCCAAGCCATCTGTTGCGGGATCTTCCTTTTTTATGATGTTGCTCTCCAGAAATTAGTCCCTCCTGATAGCATGTAAGAAGTATGAGAGAGGAAGTCTCAACATTTTGGCTTCTAAGGAGCATTCTGGCTGTACTTCTTCCAACATAGATTTGTTTGTGCTTCTGGAAGTCCATGGTACCTTCAACATTCTTCTCTAACATCATAACTCAAATATATCAATTCTCCTGTGGTCAGGATGCCTTATTCATTGTTCAACTTTCACATGCATATGAAACTATTGAAAAAATGATGTGAGTCAGGAGCACCTTAGTTTCCAAACTGACATCTTTGCTCTTGAGTACTTTAAAGAGGTCTTGTGCATTAGCTATGCATAATGCAAGATGTCCTTTGATTTCTTGGCTGCTGCTTGCCTGAGCAAAATGAAATCTTTGACAGCTTCAATCTTCTCCATTCATGATGATGTTATATATTAGTTCAGTTGTCGGAATTTTAGTCTTGTTTACATTGAGGAGCAATCCATATTGAAGACTGTAGATACCATCAAGTCAGTTCTGACTCATAGTGACCCTATGCACAACACAATGAAGCACTGCTTGGTCCTGTTCCAACCTCACAATCTTTGCTACACTTGAGCACATTGCTGCTGCCAATGTGACATGCGTCTCATTGGGGGGTCTTCAACTCTTTTACCTTCTCATTTTTTTCACCTCTATCCTGGAGAGTATGTTTCAGAGTCTATTTTTAGACACATTTTGGACTTTTCCTTCTTTCTTTTCTTCCTAATGACCTTTTGCTTTCTTCTTGTAGCATGTTCTTGATGTCGTCCCATAGTTCTTCTGGTCTTTAGTGTTTAATGTATCAAATCTGCTCTTCAGATGATCTCTAAATTCAGGTGGGATATATTCAAGGTCATATTTTGGCTCTTGTGGATTTGTTTTAATTTTCTTTAGCTTTATATGTGATTTATGGTCTGTCCCACAGTCTGCCCCTGGCCTTATTATGGCTGATGATATGGATCTTTTCTACTGTTTCTTTCCACAGATGTAGTCGATTTGCTTTCTATATATTCCATTTGGTGAGATCCATGTGTATAGCCATCTTTTATGCTGTTTATAAAAGGTATTTGCAATGAAGAAATCATTGGTCTTGCAAAATTCTATCATGTGATCTCCAGCATCATCAAGGCCATATTTTCCAACCTTTTCATTCCAATAGCCAGTAATTGTCAATACTTCTTGATTGCATATTTGATCAATTTCAGATGGAAGAAGTTGGTTGTTGTTGTTGTTAGGTGCCTTCAAGTCAGTTCTGATCCACAGTGACTCTGTATATGGTTTCCAAGGAGTGGCTGGTGAACTTGAACCACTGACATCACAGTTCAAACCTACCTTGCAGTTCAGGATGTTAACCCATAGCGTCTCACCAGGATTCCAAAGAAGTTAGTAGAATTCTTGAATTTTATCATCACTGGCTTTATGGGTTGGTGCATAAATTTGAAAATAGTGGTATTAACTGGTCTTCCTTGTTGTTGTTATGTGCCGTGGAGTTGGTTCCAACTCATAGCGACCCTGCATAGGGTTTCCAAGGCTGTAAATCTTTATGGGAGCAGAAAGCCTCATCTTTCTCTTGTGGAACAGCTGGTGGTTTCAAACTGCTGACCCTGAGGTTAGCACCCTGATTCATAACCACTATGCTACCAGTGCTCCTTGGCCTTCCTTGCAGATGTACGGATATTATCTTATCACAGATAGCCTTGTAGAGTCCTGGTGTGATGCTGTGGGTTAATGTATTTGACTGCAAGTTTGGCTGTTCAAGCTCACCAGGCAGTCCTTGGAAACCCTATACAGGGTTGCTATGGGTCAAATCGATTCAAGGGCACTTAACAACAGCCTTGTACTTCAAGACAGATCTTGATATTTTCTCTTTGATGATAAACGCTATGCCATTCCTCTTCAGTTTTGCATCCCAGCATAGTAGATCATGTGCTTGTCAGATTCAAAATGGCCAATACATTCCTTTCAACTCATTAATGCCAATGATATTGATGTTTATGCATTCCATTGCACTTTTCCTAGATTTTATCACTTAGCATAATGGCTTCCAGCTCCATCCATATTTTAGAACTTATCAGGACTTCTTTTCTCTGCCTAAGTAACATTCCATTGTACGTATGTACATTTTATTTATCCATTCAACTGATGATGAGCATTTAGGTTGTTTCCACTTTTTGGCTATTGTGAATAGTGCTGTAATGAACACTGGTATACAAGTAAGTCTCTGTTTGAGTTTCTGCTTTCACATTGTTTGGTTATACACTTAGGAGTAGAATTGCTAGATCATATGGCAATTCTATTTTCAATTTTTAAAGACCTTCTCTAATGTTTAACACAATAGTTGTACCATTTTTGCATTAACCAACAGCAATGGATAAGGGTTCTAATTTCCACACATCTTTGCCAAAATCTGTTATTTTCTATTTTATGTATATTTATCAGATTTTCATCACTCTGATCACTAAAGATGCTGAATATCTTTTTATGTGCTTGGTGGCATTAACTACACATTTCAGAGTCTCCTGTGGTGTTCATTTGGGTCTTTTTTCTGTTTAATGATCTTTTGCTTTCTTCATGTCTGACATCCTGTATATTATCTCACAGCCCATCCGGCCTTTGGCCATTAGTGTCCAATGTGTCAAATCTATTCTTGAGATGGTATTTAAAATCAGGTGCAATATACTTAAAGTGTTCAAGAACAAAGATGTCAGTTTGAGGACTAAGGTGCACCTGACCCAAGTCATAGTATTTTCGATAATTTCATATGCATGTGAAAGTTGGATAGTGAATAAAGAAGATCCTAGAAGAATTTATTCATTTGAGTTATTGTGTTGGAGGAAAATATTGAAAGTACCATGGATGGCCAAAAGAATAAACAAATCTGTGTTGGAAGAAGTACCACCAGAATGCTCCTTGGAAGTCAGGATGGTCAGATTTTGTTTCTCTTACTTCAGACATATTATCAGCTGGGACCAGTCCCTGGAGAAGGATATCATGTTTGGTAAAATGGAGGGCTGGAGAAGAGGAAGATCCCCAATGAGATGGACTGGCACAGCAGCAATTGGCTCAAATGTAGCAATGATTGTGAAGTTGGTGCAGGAACAGGCAGGGTTTTGTTCTGTTGTGCATAGAATCACTATGGGTTGGTACTGACTTGACGGCACCTAACAACAGCAACAACATACTTGCATTTGTACGTTGTTTCTAGTGGAATGTTTTAATTTTCTCCAACTTCAACTTGAACATGCATACAAGCATTTGATGCTTTGTTCCAGAGTTAGCCCCTGGCCTTATTTTGACTGATGATATGGAGTTTTTCCATTGTCTCTTTGGAGTCCCAGTGTGCCATTGTAAGATAAACACTGGACTGCTAACCACAAGATCAGCAGTTCACATCTACCAATTGCTCCTCAGAAACACTATGCAGGCTCACTATGAATCAGAACCAACTCAATGGTATGAAACAAAAAAAAAAAATTGTCTGTTTTCAATGATATAGTCAATTGGATTCCTATGTATTCCATCTCATGAGATCCATGTATATTGTCACCATTTATGTTATTGAGTAAAAGGTATTTCCAATGAAAATGAACTTGGTATTGCAAAATTCTATCATGTAATCTCCGGTGTCGTTTCCAGATACCTATCTTCTTTGTTTCCAACTTCTACATTCTAATCACCAGTAATTATCAATGCATTTTGACTGCATGTTTGTTGTACTGTGGTGGCTTGCATGTTGCCTTGATGCTGGAGCTATGCCATCGGTATTTCCAATAACAGCATAATCACCCATGGTGAACAGGTTTTAGTGGAGCTTTCAGACTAAGACAAACTAGGAAGGACCTGGAAATATACGTCTTAAAATACCTGCCAAAGACTAGCAGTAGAAAATTGTCTGATACGGTGTCAGAATACGAGTTTCTCAGGTTAGAAGTTCCTCAAAGTATGACTGACTAGGGAAGAACTGCTTCCTCAAAGTAGAGTCAATCTTAATGTCTTGCATGGATAGAGTACAGCTTTGGGGACATTCATTTGATGATCATTTGATGATTGACTCAAAATGAGAAGAAATAGCTACAAACATCCATTTATAATCAGAACATGGAACGTATGAAATATAATTTTAGGAAAATTAGAAGTCATGAAAAATAAAATGGAACACATAAAGATCAATGTCCTAGGTATTAGTGAGTTGAAATGGACTGCTATTAGCCATTTTATAATGGGAAAACATGTTCTATTATGCTGGGAATGAAAAAAATTAAAGCAGATTGGCAAAAAGAACATTTCAAGTGACATATTAAGGAGCTCTGGTAGTGTAGTGGTTATGAATCAGGCTGCTAACCACAAGGTCAGCAGTTCTACAGTACCAGCTGTTCCATGGGAGAAAGATGAGACTTTCTGCTCCAGTAAAGATTTACAGCTTCTGAAACCCTGTGCAGGGTCACTATGAGTTGGTACCGACTCCACGGTTAACAACAACAACAACAACAACAACAACAACTGACATATTGTCAGGAGGGACCAGTCGCTGGAGAAGGCTATCATGTTTGGTAAGGTGGAAGATCAGAGAAAAAGAGGAAGATCCCCAGCGAGATGGATTGGCAAAGTTGCAGCATCAATGAGTTCAAGCATGACAACAATTGTGAGATTGGGCCAGGATAGGGCAGTGTTTTGTTGTATTGTGCATAGAGTCGCTATGAGTTGGTACCAACTCTATGGCACCTAACAACAACTGAAGTACAATGTTGATAGTGTTAGGATAGTATCCATATACCTATAAAGAAGACCAGTTAATAAAACCAGTCAATTTTACATAACAACCACTAATAGCAAAGATGAAGGAACTGGAGGGTTTTTTTTTAACCTTTTTTTAATTTTTTTATCCAGTTCTGCTGTCTGAAAGTGATCAAACATGCATTCAAGATGCATTGATAGCATAATAATGCAAGGTAGAGTTTGCATTTGAAAATCACTCAATGTAATTTACCATATTAAAATAACAAATGAAAACAAAGTCATATATATACTTATCTGAGAGATACAGAGCAAACATTTTAGAAAATCCAATATTTATTCCTTTTAAAGGCTCTCATTAAAATAGGAATAGAAGGGAAAAACAAAAACTAGATAAAGGCCATCAATGAAAAAACCTGTATCAAATATCAAATTAATAGTGAAAGACTGATACATTTATACCCAACAATCTGATTTGACGAGAACTATATAGAACCTGAAATAATTCAAATTCTCTTTGAGTTAAGCTATATTTTCCTAAAAAATGGTATTGATCACATATAGAGAGAGATGAAGGAAAATCAGCCCAGCAAACTCCAAATATTGAGAGGAAACCTCCAGTGAACAATTGCTGTGTTCTCTGCCTATATATTGCACCTGTCTTTTCCTTCTTTTTTTTTTTTTAAAGTAAGACCCTCTAGAATAGAAATTTTACCCTTGCTTTTCCATTTTCACCCTCTTATGAGTTTGACTACAAAGGTATCTCCAAATCCAGGTCTCTCTTAATTTGTTGTTTCCCATCAGAGTAGATGCTGTGGTACCCTACTCTGATCAGCCTTCAGGACAAAGACACTTATTTCCCTAGATGCCAGGAGAACTGAGTGTTGGCAGTTGATAGTCCTCTGTGGAGAACAACTGCCTTACTCAAGGTTAGGACCCATTCCTGGAGGCAGACTACATACAGTGGTGAAATACAGATCATTTCAGATCCTGTATCCTCTGTAGGATTGACTATGGCCTCTGTTGCAACTACATTGCAGTTCAGTTTCTCCTTCTGCACAATCCTCTTTAGAAATATTGTACCCAATATTCTTGGTATTGCAGTATCAGTCTGTATCCTGGTGAGCTCAGCCTACAACATTGAGTACTAGGAGTGGTCCTAGGTAGCCGACTCTAAAATGGGATTTCAGTACTGGTAAACTGGTAAACTTACTCTGGGCCCAAGAGTCCCCAGGTCTTGCCACACTGCTAGCCAACCAGGTCTTCACCCGGGTTCACAGAAATCTATTGAACATTGTAGGGCTTAGCTTGCCACTTCATTGCTGTAGAAG
>NW_006408873.1:2396538-2397282 GCF_000296735.1 Chrysochloris asiatica | reverse complement strand
GCTGCGAACCTTAAGGTCAGCGGTTCGAAACTACCAGCCGCTCCGCGGGAGAAAGATGAGGCTTTCTACCCCCATAAAGATTTACACCCCTTGGAAACCCTGTACTGGGTCGCTATGGGTCGGAACCGACTTGATGGCACTTAACAACAACAAACTGGTAGTAAGATTTCCATTACTCGTGATAGGTAGGTCAAGTAAATCCTCTTGCATGCTTTAGAGGGGAAAATGTTAAACATTTCACCAGTGCTGAGCTGGCATGGAATTCTGGTACAAATAAATGGATATACTAGTGGGTGCAATTTCTCGGACAATGAGTTAACCAGGAGAAATGAAAAGAGCTATGGAATCAGATGACTTCCAGTCATTACTGCACTGGAAAAGGTCTAGTGTGAAAGTCAGAGGGCATCCTTGTCAAAATGTCAAGAAACTTTCCTCTCCTGCTGTCAGAAGGCCAAAATAACTGAGAATCAGGGCTAGAACTTAATTATAAGTAGCACAGCCCCAGAGAAGATTAAATTCTCAATCCCAGCTGATCTGTTGCTCCAAGGTTAGAACTCTGATTGTACAAGAGTAGAAGCCTGAGCTTTGAGATGAGGCTATCACGGTTGCTTCATGCAAAATCTTGAATCTTTAGATTTCCCTGAACTTTATGGGTCTGAAGAAATATCGTTGTAAAAGTCTAGAACTCCCTATTCATGACTTTACTTCAAGAAAGTGCAAACAGGGATACAGAGATTGAGACAT
>NW_006408873.1:2378037-2395033 GCF_000296735.1 Chrysochloris asiatica | reverse complement strand
AAAAAAAAAAAAAAAAAAGTGCAAACAATTCAACCTTGCACTTTAATTCTTCCATTTCTACTCACACCTCTTTCTTCTCTACCAGACAAATAACTAGGGACAAGCCAGAATATAACCTACCTGGGGAGAATTCTGGGCCTGCTAAGGGAGAAAGGGGATTATCTCTTAAAGGATTTGGAGGAGCTAGCTGGCCATATACTGGCTGGACTTATTCATAGTTCTAACATCATGGGTTCCCATCACCAAGTTTGATCTAGCTACTGCCACTAGTGAACGCTCAATGTGCCAGTTGAAGACACAAGTGTGAAACCCCTGACACCATTCGCTGAAGAGAACAATGAACTGCAATGTCCTAGCTGATTAAAATGGATCCCTTCCTCCTTGGAAGGGAAAGCTATTTATCTTGACTGGCACTAACATGGGTTTGTCTGATTGTGAGTTTCATAGAACATCAAATAGGACTCACTTTACCACAAAGGAAGTGTAACAGTTTCACATGGTCAAAACATCCATTAGTTTTATAATCTCCCTCACTTTCCAGAATCTTCTGGGATAATAAAACACTGGGAAAGACTTTTGACAGGACAGTGGAGGTGCTACTATGGGAAGATAGACTAGAGTTCCTGATAGACTAGAGTTCCATCCTACAGAACACAATATGCAGCTTAAGTCAATAACATTATATATTCTCCCAAGAGCATGTCTAGGAACTAGGGCTGGGAGTACCATGACTCTCGGTGAGTCATTGGGGAATATTTACTTTTTGCTCCTGCACTCTAGGCTATAAAGTTGCCATTTCCCAAAGGAGGATGATTTCCACTAGGAAACACAATGAAAATCTTTTAAAAAGTGTAAGCTACTGCTACTGCATAGTCACTTTGGGTCTCTTGTCACAAGGTACCATCAAGCAAGGAAATCCTGGCAATGGTAATTGATCCATATCATTAGGATATTACACAAGAGAATGGGGAAGAATTTAGTACACAGTTGATCCACTGGAGCATCTTGTGATATTGCTTAGATCAATTTTGACAGTAAATGTACTCAAGCAGCATCCATGTCCTCCTAAAATGGGCATAGTGACCCTTGTCAGGGAAGTCATCAAGATCATCAGAGAGACTAATACTAGTGGGAGAAATCTAGAATGATTAACAAAGAAGTGAAATGTGTATCAGTTCATCACATTGAGACCAGCTGCAGTAGTGGGGTGAGGAGAGTGTACTATTATACCTTCTACTACCTTCCTAGTGTAAAATTTCCCTCGAAGAGAAACCAAACAAAATCTCAGAAGTTTTTTCCAAATGAGGATTGACTCCATTGTAAAGAGAATTCAAATTGTGCAAGGAGAATTGTGAACACTTTGGTGTGCCTCCGGGATGTCATCTCAGAATCAAGATACTCATTTTTTTCCAGCTACTGGAAGGGTTGATTGCTGACAGCTTATACCCAAATGCCTTTCCAGAAATTACCCTTTGCTAAAGGAAACTGCTTCATTGAGTTTACATCCCCTACCTGGGATAGCCTTTATCCAGTGACTCGTTGATTGAAGAAAAGAGGTTAGAGTGAAAAAAGTCCCAATTCCCTTTTCTCAATTGAAGATTTTGTTCTAATTTAAAGGACCATTTCAGCTCCAACATTACTTGTAGGATTGTCTGAGGCCTTTGTTGCAACTTCATCACTGTTCAAGTTCTCCCTCTGCTGAACCCTACTTCTTTCACTCACATGTTTAAATCCCAAGGATTTCCCCTAATAAACATGCATGCGTATCTAAGATACTCTAAGTGTGTCTTATAGGGAATCTAACATCTACATTTACAATATCCATATTGTCACATATCGAGAAAAACAATGCAGGGAATGGCAATTTGTTGAACAAGAACAAACAAACTGCTGATAGAAAACTTTAAGATGTTAAGTTAGCTTGGGATGCAAATAATTTATTTTTTAGTACACCAGTCTACTGATTTGCAAGGCTAATCCTGATTCCCTCTAAAATGCAAAGGGAGTATCAAATCTTGGAAGTGTATGGAAAAGTTCCTAGATTTTTCTACACTATTGGCATAATCCTAGGGCAAAATGCATTCAATAAATGCAAACTCAGGACTCTGATAACAGCCTCAAAAAAGACAAGCCACAGTTAAAGGGTTGTTGTTGTACTGTTCTGTGGGTTTATAAGGCTCTGACCTTTCAGAAGCAGATTGTCAGGCTTGTCTTCCTGGGTAGATTAGAACCACCAACCTTTTGGCAAGTAGCCAAATCCTTAACCATTTGTACCACCCAGGAATTTCTAGATAAATGAAAGGCACTATTAATCCACTTAAAATATACATATTTTTTGAATGGTCTTCTAAGGTATGCTCAAAACATCAATTACTTATTTCCCAATACTAAACTTTTGGGTAGACTCTCTGGAGGTCTCCTGCAAACCACTATCTCCACATGCCTGACTTTCCTGTATAAAATGCTAATTCTCCAAAATGATCATCATACGGCTGCCAGGAGGAGTGAAACCTTTATGGAAGTCAATTCTCCCATCTAACTTTCCATCTTTATTTAGTTATTTATTTTCTGTTGTTGTTGTTGTTAAGTGCCCTAGACTTGGTTCCAACTCATAGATAACCTGAATAGCATTTCTGAGGATCAGCTGGTGAGCTTGAACCACCGACCTTGAAGTTCAAACCGATCTTGCAGTCAAGTGCATTAACCTGCAGCACCACAAGTACATGTGTATTATCCAGTTCTCTTTCTACTCTGACTTCCCAGTTATTTAAAAAAAAGTAACATTATATTTAGGAATAATTTTAGATTTACAAAAGAATTGCAAATATAAAACCTTCTCTAATGTTAACATGCTACATGACAATGGTACATTTATCAAAATTAAGAAATTAACACTGGTATAATATTATTAACTAGACTACAAACTTTATTTGAATTTAATCAGCTTTTTCACTAATGTCAATATGGAGTTGCAATGAGTTAGAACCAACTCAACAGCATTTAACAACATTACAATGTGAAGTTTCAGAATTGTTAACTTACAGCTCTATGAGAAACAAATATACTAACTAGAATACAGTATTTATGCACAGTTCTTGATGTCTATAGCCTTATACTTGTATCATCCAGTAAAAACATAGTTTACTAAAGTCAATTCAGTGAGCTCCTTTTCTCCTAACTCCTTCAATAAGGTTACATCATATTCTTGCAATATACTTAGATTAATGTGTCATAGTCTACATTCTTACTTGTCAGAGATTCTCCTGTTTTCTAGTTATTTCTGTTTAAATTTGCATAAAAATCACTCACATGGGTGTACACTCCAATGGATGGCATCATAGATCCACACTACCCCAGTAACACACAGAACAGTTCCATCACACTAAAAATTTTCTGTGAACCCCTCATAGACAACCACTTCTTCCTCTCCCAATCTTTAATAAATACTCATATGTTTTCTGTCTCTATAGTTTTTCTATTTCAGAAAGTCATAAAAAGGAAATAATCCAGTATAGTCTTTGGGGTTTGGATGTTTCATTTAGCAATGTATTTAAGCTTTATCCATATTGTTGTATGTACCCATTTCTTTTTATTGATGAATGGTATTCCATTATGTGGATGTAGTATGGATTGCTTCTTTTATCTGTTGAATGACATCTTGGCTACTTCCATATTTTTAGCAATTATGAATTAAGTTTCTATAAACATTGTTGTTAAGTGCCATTGAGTTAGTTCTGACTCATAGCAACTCTGTATAGGGTTTCTGAGGAGTAGCTGGTGAGTTAGCATTAGCATGTATAAACTGAAGTTTGAATGGTAAGTAGTATTTCTTTATAAAAAACTGCCAAACTGTCTTCCAAAGTGACTATACCATTTTGCACTCCCTCTAGCACTGTATGATAATCCAAACGGTCCAGCAAGTCTACTAGATGTGCAGTGCTAGCTCATTGTGATGTTAACTTGCATTTCCCTAATGGCTTAGTCATTTTAGAAATTATTCTTTGCTTGGCTTTTAAAACTTTACTGACATCAGCTTGGGAAAATTAGATAAGAGAAAAGGATATAAAAACCTGAACTTGTGAGGCAAAGAACAAAAGAGACACTGGAGAGAATGTTGTATTTGTCATTGGAATACTTAGCTCTCAACCCTGTTTATTAGCTGTGTGGTCTTGTGAAAGTCGCTGAACTTCTCAGGTCCTTATCAATAGAATGGAGATAAGTTGTAAACATCTGGTTAATGCATGTGAACATTATTTGCAAATTGTATAGTGAAGGATTGTATTATTTCACTATATTTATTCAATCTGTATACTGAACAAATACTCAGAGAAGCTGGATTATATGGGAAAAAATGTGGTATCAGGTTTGCATATGATACAACCTTGCTTGTGGAAAGCCAAGAGGACTTAAAATACTTATTGATGAAGATCAAAGACTACAGCCTTTGGTATGGGTTGCACCTCAATGTAAAGAAAACAAAAATCTTCACCACTGGACCAATAAATAATATCCATATAAATGAAGACAAGATTTCAGTTGTCAATGACTTCATTTTGCTTGCATCAATCCTTAACACTCATGGAAGCAGCAGTAAGGAAATCAAACAACGTATTGCATTAGGAAAATCTATTGCATTTTATTGTTGTTATGTGACGAGTTGGTTATGACTCATAGCGACCCTGTACAAGGTTTCCGAGGCTGTAAATCTTTACAGGAGCAAAAAGCCTCATCTTTCTCCTGTGGAACAGCTGGTAGTTTCAAACTGCTGATAAGACCTCTTTAAAGTGTTGAAGAGCAAAGATGTCAGTTTGAAGTCTAAGGTGTGTCTGACTCAAGCCAGGGTATTTTCAATAACCTCCGCTGTGCATAAGGTCACTATGAGTTGGCACTGACTTGATGGTACCTAACAACAACAACATGTGCATGTGAAAGTTGACAGTGAATAAGGAAGACTGTAGAAGAATTGTTGCATTTGAATTATGGTGTTGGAGGAGAATATTGAAAGTACCATGGACTGCCAAAAGGACAAATAGATCTGTGATGGATGAAGTGTAGCCAGAGTGCTCCTTGGAAGCCAGGATGGCCAAACTTTACATTTCATACTTTGGACATATTGTTAGGAGGGACCAGTCACTGGAGAAGGATAACATGTTTGGTAAAGTGGAGGGTCAGAGAAAAAGAGGAAGACTCCCAACTAGATGGATTGGCCAAATGGCAGCATCAGTAGGCTCAAATGTAGCAATGATTGTGAGGTTGGCCCAGGATCAGGCAGTGTTTCATTCTATTGTGCATAGATAGGGTCGCTATGAGTTGATATTGACTTGATGGCACCTAACAGCAACAACTATAAAATAGTGAAGGGATATAGGGCTTATTTCTCTAGTATCTCTCTTTCTTCTTAGCCACTTAAATTTACGTGTTTTCTATATTCACCTACTCTACTTTTTATCCAGTGCTCTTGGGCTGGCATTTGTTCCCTAAAATGTCCCTAACCCACACTATTCATTTTCCTGATCTTTTCCTTAATTTATATAAATTTATAATGGATCTCTTCTTTAGACAGATGGAGATTGGCAGAGGGCAGGGCCAGGAGTGGTAATAGGAAATGCAGATCTGCCTGCGAGAAGAACATGATAACTAGTCTTAAAAGAGCTCCAGCTCTTCTACCAAATGCCTTTGTGATCCTGAGCATGTTATCTTTCTAATCCTCTGCTTTTTTCACCTGTTAAATGGGAATGCTCAGATCAAGAGTTGTTACAAGGATCAAATGAATCAATGGATAGTCACTGTTTCCAGACCTCATTAGAGAATGACGTAAGTATCAATACTTAGATATGGTAGTTTTCCATGGCCTATAAGCTCTACCTACAGACCAAATTCTTCAATGCTTGCCCCTTTAAAGTATCCTCAGTTATTTCAGGAGTCTTTGAAGCATCTTTGAAGCATCAATGCCAGTCCCTTCTTGGTTTTCCCCTAGGTACCCCATGATATCTGTTAAATCTGCTGCTTCATGACTAGGTTAGGGATTGCTTCTCTGGGCTACCAAAGCCACCAAACCCTTGAAGTACCAATGATGCTATAATTCCTTTAGCTTCTGCTAAGTCACAACTATATTCCAGTTAGGCAGTCAGCTAATTTGTTCAGCTGAACCATTCCATGAAAATGCAATAAGAATATGTGAAAAGTATGTTGTTAGCCTTAAATATTATTATTATTATTATTATCATCATTACTACTTCATCCATGCTATGAGTTCCCTAAAGGAAGCTAGAATGCTTCTTTCAGGGAATTAAGATTGTGGGAATTTCATCTGTGTCAATCATACTACAAAGATTTCAAATCTGTATCCAATCACACTACAAAGATGCCCTGCCCTCAGCACACTTTCCATGCAACCTATCTCTCTTTATGAAACAACTTTGTGTTTCTGAACACACTAGTTGGTTCCTGCTAGAGACAACATTTATCTAGTGGATCAGATGCAACCAGTCAAAGAGCCCAGCAGTAGCCAGAAGCCTTTTTAAACTGTTTAAAAATTTGTTTTTAAAAACAAAAAAAAATGAAAATGAAGGCAGGCAAGCTAGAAGGACTGGCCTTTTTCACTTCCTAAGCCTTGGGGGAGCCCTTTGATGGCTCACTCCCAGAAAGCACAGGCCACAGCTGATGATTGTGTCTGCAATGTATAGGGTGTGCAGGAAGAACCTCCTAATATTGATTCTGAAACAGGAACCTGCTTGCTTATAGGTCTCCTGTGACTGCCCAAAGAAAGGCAGGACAAAAGAAAAACATTTGCCAAAAGATTTCTTTTCTATCGTCTCCTCCTCCTTCTTCCAATATCAATTTCTGGCTTTCTGCTTTTTGAGGGGAGCAGGTTGGCTTAACGCAAAAATTTATTGCTCAAAGAGCAAGAGGTAAAACCGAGGATATAAGTTTCAGGACTTGGCCACGGCAGGTGTCTGTACAAAAGGGTTGCTGGGAGGGTCATCTTCAGACATTCTAAGTGCTCTTTGATGCTTAATCTCTCTATGGAAAGAACCTGTTTGGAGATAATCATTTTTGTCTGATGGTGAGAGAAGAGGAAGAACAGGTGGCGTGGTTCCTCTTCAAAAAGCAGAGCAAAGCAAACAAGAAACAAACAAAACCTTCCCAGTTACTCTTTTCTACATTTCTAAAAACAAAGATGTTTCAAAAATTATCTCCTGTCTCTGCAGGCAGCTGTAGCCCTGAATTACTTACCCAATTAAAAAACTGAATTCTTCTCTCCTCTTTTTCTTCTGGTAACGTAGTGGTTATGTATCGGGCTGCTAACCTTAAGGTCAACAGTTCAAAACTACCAACAGTTCCAAGGGAGAACAATGAGGCTTTCTGCTCTCATAAAGATTTTACAGCCTCAGAAACCCTATACAGGGTCGCTATGAGGCAGAACTGATTCGATGTCAGATAACCACCACCACTCATTTAAAGCAGATAAAGGTGTCACCAGCTACACACCCATGCCCATTTCCTTAGTTATATAGTGTTACTGTGACAGAAATGCAAGTGGATGGCTTTAACAAACAGAAACGTATTCTTTCAAAGTTTAGGAGTCTAGAAGTTCAAATTAAGGGCACCAGCCCTGGAGGAAGGCTCTCTCTCTCTCTGTCAACTCTAAGCTCCATGTCTTCTTCCAACATTTGTGGGCCTGGAGTCCCTTGGAGATCTCCATGTGTCTTGGCATTAATTTTCCCCTGGATCTAGTAGGTTCTCAGAATAGGGACCCTGGGTCAAAAGGATATACTCCACTTCCAGATCTTCTTTCTTGGTGTACTGAGGTCCTCCATCTCTGCTCACTTATCTGTCCTTATATCTCTTACAAGATAAAAGTGGTAAGCGGTACAGGCCACACCCAAAGGAATTGTATCCCACCAAAGGAGCTCTGGTAGCGTAGTGGTTACGAATTGGGCTGCGAACCTTAAGGTCAGCGGTTCGAAACTACCAGCCGCTCCGCGGGAGAAAGATGAGGCTTTCTACTCCCATAAGGATTTACACCCTCTGAAACCCTGTACAGGGTCGCTATGGGTCGGAACCGACTCGACGGCACTTAACAACAACAACAACAGTCCTCTTACAAGTTATTGGCTACTCATTTCAGATCACATCATGACAGATGATCATATCATTACATAAATGCAAAATTACATCCTTGAATAACTGCCAAACTATGAGAATCATGACCCAGGCAAGATGACACATATTTTGGGGGGCACTATTCAATCCATAACACCCAGCCATTTCCACCTACTGGGAATCCCCATCATGGAAGCTGGATCCACATATATGTCTAAGCAAAGTTTGTCCACTCCTTGTCCCTTCCCACCATTGGTCTTCATGGTTTTTCCTTTTCTCCTTACAATGACCCTAGAGTTCTCTGGTGGGGGTTGAGAATATAAGTATAGCACGGGCCATTCACAAAGCTTCTACCATGTAGATAGGAAAAGTGAATGAAGGCCTCTGCTGGGGGTCAGGACTTCCCTTGTTTCAAAACTATCAGCAGAACCCACTCAGAATACCAGAAACCACCTCTGGGCCCGAAAGTTCTTAGCCTGGAGGAGTGAATAGATGCCCCATTTGGAAGCGATGACCCAGATATGTAGTTCTTCATCATTTCTGTGCGGAGGATGCACAGTACAACATGCTGCAGTGGGGTAAGTGCAATTCCCAGCACACAGCTGAAACTCCTCCACTTTCCCTCCCACTCAGGAAAGTAAATTGTCGCATAAGGGAATGAGAGCTACATTACTTTAGGTTTAACTTTGATTCATTCTTACGTATTAAAATTAAATTAGTTTCCAACTTTGATATTTACTTGCTACAAATAATTTATGAAACAATTTATAAAGAAGAATTATAAGAGCATGGTTAGGGATACTATTCCAGAGAGAGAACAACATTTTATGGGGTCAAGGGGTGGGCCATATGTACAAAACTTGAATTTTTCTATTTTGTTTTGTACTTTCCACTCTCCCTTATAGTCGTTTGTGTGTGTGTGTGTATTTTTAAAGTCTTTATTGTAAATTGAGTGATAGTTTACATGGTAGAACATCGGTTTTACACTCATCATTTCATTGCAATGATTACAATCCCCACTATGCCTCATCATTGAACAATATTTGCTTGTATTCCCTGTGGATTTTTTGTTGTTGTTTTCTTTGTTTTTGATATACACAAAAAGTACTCAGGAATATATAATCATTTAAACAACTAAAGGACACATTCTGCAAACCTGCCTCCTGGCTCCTACATACAGCCTTTCTCTTTCCATGAGTCAAGTCCTCAGCGGCTCTATCTCTCCATGTCAACACCTCTGCCTCCATCTTTGGTGTTGTTGCTTCTCTGAATAGGGTGCCGCATTCCACTTGTGTTCTTCTCCCTTGATGGTCCTAGGGTCCTCTGTTCCTGGCCTGTAAGATTAACTATTTATCCCTTTTTGTTTGGATACAAAACTTCTACCTTTTACAGTTGTGAAAATCACAGTTAGTTATGATGACAATTACTCATTATTGAATCCTAAGAATCTTATCCCCATCTCCTTTCACCAGACCCATCTAGACAAGATGAAAACTATTCCGTGGGGACTCTCTATTCCCCCACACACTCTTAAACTAAACTCCCCCTTGAAAACTTGTAAGACAGTCACTTTGTGCCTTCATAGTCCACCCCCACCCCCCGCATTTTACGTAGCCAGTGTCTAAGCTGCCAATCCTTATCAACATTGTGTACAGAGGGGATAGGAATGATCCTTGATATGAAGATTCCTTTGCTCTCAGTTGGTATTTTGAGCTACTACATCCATAAGTATGGTCAAGTCCATCAAATTTTAACAATTTACACTTGTTTCCTTTATCAAAAATCATTTTTTAAATGTTCCTCTTGTTGAGTTCTGATCATCTAGCCACTGAAGCTATGTCAACTGGATACTATCTGCAAGTTTGGGCATCCTTGTGCATTTTCCCTCACTTCATATCAGTTGGATGCTTCACTCTCAACTCTAGCCTTCTTTGGCTATGTCCTTGTCCATGGGCGCAAGAGTCCCCATGTCTCACCATATTTTGGACCGATCAGCCCATTTATGGAATATGGTCAAACTCAGCCCATATCTTCATTGCTGCTTTTCTCCAACTTCCAATCACCAGTAAACCAGCATGGTTGCCAGCAAGCTTACATACCTGCTCATGTGTTCCCATTGAGTTGTAGTCTTTGACAGGGGTTTGTCCTGAAAGTAATTGTTTGCTTGCCTTGATGGCTTGCTAGCAAACAATTTGCTTGTTCTTGTACTAGCCAATCAGACTGCGATTTTTGTTTTTGATTTTTCCTGCTGACCTTTCTTTCAAGAAGTATCTTCTGCTGCCCTAGCGGTTCCAGGCTGATCTGCTTGTCCTTTCAAGTGGGAATGTCCCACCTCAGAAGTTTCTGGATATCTCTCCCATAGTCTTTACTCTAGATTGTTCCCTCCAGAAATGTAGGGAGAATAGTGAAAGGACCAAGAGAAATATTTGCCCCCAACTTGTTAAATACAAACACAGGATGCTTTAAAAGACTGAAAACAAGGTGCTGAAAGAAACAGTGAGTATATATGTGTCACTTAACTAAACATTTTGTTACATGATCAAACTGCATAATATTTTTGTAATCTTTGGGGAGAATGGAAACACAGTTGTTTGGATACTAAAAAAAAAATCATAAGTGATTATCTGATGTCTCCCTACACTAATCATGACTAGGTTTTCACAAGGTTCTACCTATCTAGATGATTCCCTAAGCCAAATGTTGTTAAGTGCCATTGAGTTGGTTCTGACTCATAGACCCTGTATAGTATTCCAAGAGCAGCCAGTGAGTTTGAACTTCTAACCCTGTGGTTCACAGCCCAGTGCTGATCCTACAGTGCCACACCAGGAGTCCACTAAACCAGTTAGGTGGTATTAATATTTGTGAGATGGATTTTCAAACTCCAGACATCTGAGGAATAATGCAAATTAGTTAAATGGTTTTGCTATTTGTTAGCAGAATGATTCAGACCCAAATCAGAAAATAGCCAAATAGAAAAGTCCAGATGGGCCTGAAAAGAGTGGTGGAAGAAATCTGGCTAATCAACCATAATTCACCTCCCACTCCTTCTGGGGCAGGAAAGAGTATGAAGCTCTAATAGTTATGAGTTTCAAAAAAATTCTGGAAATATGAGTCAAAGAAGAGCAGTCTGGAAGCCTGGGATGGCCTGGCACATTCGCCAGGCTGACCCATTAATACCAGAGAGACAGGAAGCTGCCCACGTTGCTCAGTGATTAAGGTGTGGGTAGAGGAGGATCAATGAACTGGAAACCCACAGTCATGCAGAAAGCAGAGTCATGAGACACATAGGTACCAGACCTTGATAAATACCAGGATACTCAAAGTTTGAAGAAGGGGCTGGTCCAAAGCCAAGAGGGCACACCAATGCTGTGGCGATGCAAAAACCAACAACTGACTGATGTGGAATAAGCAGAGTTTGAGTCTTCAATTCACATACACACATACATACATTTACGCATACACTGTGAGCCCCTTGAGAACAAATATGTGTCTTACTCCCTCTGTATATCTAGTATCTACCATAGTTCCAGACAATTAATAATAGATGCTCAAAAATGTTTGTGCAACTGAAATTAAGCCAATGAGTTAGATCAAATGTATGGATGGTCCTGGGAAGATACAGATACAGGAGTACAGTTAGGTACAGTGATAGGTTACTCTGAGCTGACTCTCAGGGATAAGGTCCAGATGGAGCGGGTGTGTTGCAGTTAGTGCAAGATTAAAAAGCCTTTCAGCTGATGCAGGCAGCTAAGGTACAGCTCTAATAACAAGGAGCTCTCAGTATTGAAGCTATGCTTTAGCAAAAGGCACTACATCATAGTTGTAAAGAAAGCAGTACTGGGTTCAGGGCATTTGTATTTCTGTGTCTGCTTACTGCTTACCAAGGGTGAAACCATGGACCAGTTATTTAGTCAATTAATACTACCAAGAGGTAGTCAGCCAATCAGAGCAAAGGGAACATTGCATGGTTTGAAATTAGGAAGGCTGCGAGTCAGAATTTTATACTGTCATTATATTATGCAATCTGCATGCTGAACAAATAATCCAAGAAGCTGGAATATATGAAGAAAAATGGGGTATAAGAATTGGAAGAAGACTCATTAACAACCTTCAAAATACAAATGACACAACCTTGACTTCTGATAGAAAAGAGGAATTGAAGCATTTACTGATAAAGATCAAACACTACAGCCCTCAGTATGGCTTGCACCTCAGTATAAAGAAAGTAAAACAACTCACAACTGGACCAATAAGCAACATCATGATAGATGGAGAAAAGATTGAAGTTGTCAAGAATTTTATTTTACTTTCATCTACAAACAACACCCAAGGAAGCAGCAGTCAAGAAATCAAATGCTGCATAAAACCTCTTTAAACTGTTAAAAGAGCCAAGATGACAATTCAAGGAAGGTGCACCTTTACCAAGTCACAGTATTTTCATGTGCTTCATATCTTGAAGTATATAATACTGTTTGTGATAAGATAACTTCCATATGCCTACAAGAAAGACCAGTTAATACCACTATTACTCAAATTTACACACCAACTATTAAAGCCAATGATGGTGAAATTGAAAAATTTCTACCAATTTCTTCAGTTTGAAACTGATCAAATATGCAATCAAGATGTATTGATATTTATGGGCGGTTGAAAACAAAAAGGAAGGATCAGTCATTGGAAAATATAGCCTTGGTGACAGAAACAATGCTGGAGATGGCATGAAATAATTTTTTGTTTGTTTGTTTGTTTTTAAGCTTTTATTGTGAATTAAGTGATAGTTTACATGGGAGAACATTAGCTTTACATTCACCCTATTGTATTTTGTTTCATTGCAATGATTACAATCCTCTGCATGCATCATCAAACAACCAAAGTGTACACCCGCAAGCCTTACCCCCAGCCATCAGCAAACAGCCCCTCTCCCTCTCTGAGTCCAGAGTCCCTAGCTGCTCCATCTCACTGTGTCTTCGTCTCTGCCTGCATCTCTGGCATCACTGTTTCTCTGGATAGAATCCTGCACTCTGCTCTTCTCCCTTGATGGTCCCAGAGACCTCTGCTCCTGGACTGCCAAATCAACCACTCCCCTCCTTTTGTTACAAAACATCTTCCTTTACATTTCCAACATGGGCAGTCAGTCCTGAAAGTAATTATTCACTATTGAACCACAAGAGACTTCTCCTCATCTCCTTTCATCAGGCCCATCCAGACAGGTTGGAAAACACTCAGTGGAAATTCTAGCTTCCCCCACACCCTCTGGAACTAGGCTCCCTCTTGAAAGCTTGTAAGCCAGTCACTTCTTGCTTCTATAGCACCCCCATTTTGGGTAGCCAATGTCTAAGTTGCCCATCCCTGTGTATTGAGGGGGTGGGAATAATCCTCACTGTACAGATTTGTTTCCTCTTTTGAGCTACTACATCCATAAGTATAGGTCAAATTCATCTTATTGTAGCAGATTACTCTTTTATTTCCCCTTCTTTCTTCTTTCAGTTGCGTTCTGATCATCCAGCCATTGAAGCCAGGTCAAGTGGGTACTATCTGCAAGTGTGAGTGTTCTTGTGTATCTCCTGTCACTTCATATCAGTTAGATGCTTCACTCTCTGCTCTAGTCCTCTGTGGCCATGTCCCTGTCTTTGGGCCCAGGAGACTTCCAGATCTTGCCAAATGGCTGGCCAACAAGGTCTCAACCCAGGTTCACAGGAGTCTATTGATCGTAGTCAGACTTAGCTCACAACTTCATTGCTGTTTATCACTCACTTTCCATTATGGGTGACCAGTGGTCACCAGCCAGATCACATGCCTGCTTGTGTATTACCCTTGAGTCTCAGTCTTTGAAGTGGGTTTGCCCTGAGGGACCCAACCACTTGTCTTGATGGCTCCTGAGTGAACAACTTGCTTGTTCTTGTAGTAGTCAATCAGACTGCCATTATTGTTTTTTATTTTTCCTGCTGGTCTTTCTTTCAAGAAGTATCTTCTGTTCTTCTAGCTGCTCCAGCATGATCTGCTTGTCCTTTCAAGTGGAAATTTCCCACCTGAGAAGATTCTGGATGGAGATCAGGATTCCACCTATGGTCTTATGTAATACAAAGGCTCCATAGGAAGCCTCCTTCACTGGGCAAGTTCTAGCCCCATTTTAGGTATTCCAATCAGTTATAGGCTGAAGACAGACTTATAAGCTTTCTATGGTGATATTTCTGGATATTCCTTTCTCTCCTCATCAAGTGCCTATTTTACAATAGTAGGCAAGGGAAACCAAGATTTAAAAGACAGCCAAGCATCTCTTGTTTAACCATTCAAACCATGGCATGAACGAATTTTGCAAGATCAATGACTGTTTCATTCTAAGTGCCTATTTCATTATTTTTATTTAAAGCTTTTATTGTGAATTGAGTGATAGTTTACAGGGCAAATCATCAGCCTTGCACTCAGCTATTTATTTTTTGTTTCATTGCCATTACTACAATCCCCTTCATGCACCATATAACAGTATTTACCTCCATTCCCTCTTTTTTTTTTTTTCATGTACACAACACACACATAAAATATATATTCATTTAAATGACCAAAGGCACATTTTGCAATCCAGCTCCCTGTCCACCAGCCTACAACCTTTCCCACTCCATGGGTCTAGAGTCCTCAGCTGCTCTATCTCTCTATACTATACTCTGCTCCTGCCTCTGGAATAATGGCTTATCTGGTAAGGATCCCATGCTCCACTTGTACTCTCCCCTCTTGATGATCCTAGGGTTCCCGGGTCCTAGAATGAAAGATTAACTATTTCCTCCTTTTTGTTTAACATCTTCTACCTTTACAATTGTGACAATCATAATTAGTCATGATAACAATTACTATTGAATAAAAAAAATCATATCCCCATCCTCTTTCAACAGACCCATCAAGAAAGAGGAAAATTATTCAGTGGGGTTTCTACTTTACCCTTCTTGTTCTGAAACTAAGTACATTCTTGAAATCTTGTCAGCCAAGATTTCAAGAATGTACTTCATGTCTTTATATTCTTCATGTCTTTATACTCCCCCAGTTTGGGTAGCCAATGTCTAAGTTGCACATCCCTATCAACCGTGTGTAATAAGGGATAGGCTTGATCCTTAATGTGAAGACTCCTTCCTTCTCGGTTGGAATTCTGAGCAACTACCTCCAAAAGCAAAGGTCAAGTTCACCAAATTATAACAATTTACACTTACTTCCTGTATCAAACTCCTTTATCTCCTGGTAGCGTAGTGGTTATGAATCGGGCTGCGAACTTTAAGGTCAACGGTTCGAAACTACCAGCCGCTCCGCGGGAGAAAGATGAGGCTTTCTACTCCCATAAGGATTTACACCCTCGGAAACCCTGTACAGGGTCGCTATGGGTCGGAACCGACTCGACGGCACTTAACAACAACAACAACAACACCTCCAAAAGCAAAGGTCAAGTTCACCAAATTATAACAATTTATACTTACTTCCTGTATCAAACTCCTTTATCTCCAGTTGAGTTCTGATAAGAAATCCATCAAAGCTAGGTCAAATGGGTAACATCTGCAAGTTTGGGTGTTCTTGTACATCTCCCCCCACTTCATAACAGCTGGCCATTTCACTCTCAGCTGTAGCCCTCAATGGTTAGGTCTGTGATCTGGGCTCAGGAGTTTCCTAGTCTCCCTAAACTTCAGACCAACCAGCCCTTTCTCTTCTCTCTCTCATCTCAAGGTTAACAGATGTTTATGGACCATGGTCAGTCTCAGCCCATGTTTTCATTGCTGTCTTTCCCCCACTTCCATTCACAAGTAGATCAACTCTATCACCAGCTAGCTCACAAGCCTGCTCATGTATTCCCTTTGACTTTCAGTCTTGGAAAGGAGTTTATTCTGAAGGACTTCCTTTTCTTGCTTTGATAGCTCCTGGGTGAATAACTTGTTCTTTTTTTTTTTTTTTTGAAAATAGAGGATTTTTAATATGGAATATTAGTACATTTCAAGGAATCTGATATTTGCACTGAATTTCTAACCACAAAGTCAGCTCTTCAAACCTACCAGCCACTCCTTGGAAACTCTCTGCAGGCTTGCTATGAGTCCGGACTGAGTAGAAGGCTCTTAACAGCAACATTCAGCAATTCAGTGAAGGAATTGAAAGCGTTAAACGTTTAATTCTTCTTGAATCAAAATTCAGTACCCATGGACACAGCAGTTAAAAAATCAAACTATATATTGTGCTGAGAAAACTTTGTTGCAAAATACCTCTTAGAACCCTTAAAACCCAAAGATGCCTCTTGATGACTGATATGAAACCTGACCCAAGTCATGATATTTTTAATTGCTTCACATGCAAGTGAAGGTTGTATAATGAAAAAGGAACACTTAAAAAGAATCGGCACATTTAAATTGTAGTGTTCTTACAGAATATTAATTGTATCATGGAATGTCAGAAGAACAACAAATCTGTCATGGAAGAAGTGCATCTAGACAGTTCCTTAGAAACAAAAATGGTTAGACTTTATTTCACTTACTTTGGACGTGTCATCCAAAGAGACTATTAGCTGGAGAAGGATATCATGCTTAGGGAAGTAGAGGGTCATGGGGAAAAGAGAGTCAGGGAGATAAATTGACACAGTGACTGCAACAATGGATTCAAACAGCAATAATTGTGAGGGTGGTAATTAGAGCAAACTGGAACATATCTAGCAGCAGCAACAACAATATAATAATATGTTCTAACCCAAGTAAACTGCATCAGTTAACATATTATTTGTGGGAGACTCTTAGAGAAAATGAATGTCATAGCAGACTTTTAGATTTCCATTTCATGTTTTAGATAGATTCCTTGGGATTTCATTTGCTTTTCTGGAAAATTTTTTATGAGCAAAAAGAGGACTTGTGTGGTGCTATAGGAAAAGTAC
>NW_006408873.1:2355826-2357311 GCF_000296735.1 Chrysochloris asiatica | reverse complement strand
AAAAAAAAAAAAGCAGCAAATATTTAATGTGAAGTAGCACAGTTATACTCCAATATACATGGAAATGTCATGGGTTGGAGTCAATTTGACAATGGCTTTTTTTTTTTTTAAGCGTATACACTAAGTAGCATATTGGATTACCAGTTGTGCTGCTAACTTAAAGTCAGTAGTTCAAATCTATCAGCCTCTTCACAGGATAAATATGAGGCTTTCTGCTTCCATGAACATTTATAGCCTCTGAAATCCTACACAGGGTCACTAATAGTCAAAACAAACTCCACGGCACATAATCACCAACCACCATACACCAGGCAGTGAATTGTCTAAGAGGTTTGCCAGACTGAGAACCCAGCTTGCAGTTTATTAGCTACCTCATTTATCTCATGGAACTCTTTCTGAGGCAGTCTGTTTGGAAAGGAAAGCACACTCAGGTCTAATATTTATCCTGAAGCAGTCCACTTTGCCATTCTTTTATTGAATTGATGTCCATGGAATCAGAAAGCTCTGTTTTAATATGTTCCAGCCAGTCTTTTGCCCACACAATGATTGCAATCAGCTCCAAACCAGTTTGAGATGAATTTGCCAGTAAAATATCATGAGACTGCAGAGCCAATACCTTATTACTTCAATAAATCTAAACATACAACAGCTGCAGTTTTATAAGCAACAAATTGTATTTTTGTAATTTTAACACAAACAGCAATCAAGAATGTCTGCCATAATGTGTGCTCACCATTTAAAAGGCCACCCTGCAAATTGAACAGAATTCCATTCTTCCCAAACATGTTCATAAAGATTCTCCTTTACAACCTATTTGCAAATTCACAGGGTAGAGATGTCAGTAATGGAACAGACAATTCTTGGCATGACTCATAATTACCCTGTGTCGGGACGAGCAGCTCATGGGTTTGAATCTTGTGGTTCACAGTCCAGTACTGACCCTACAGTGCCACATTAGGAGTTACATAACTATAATACATGTCTGTCAGTTTGCTATGCTATACTGGCTTGTGAGTTGCTGTGGCTTTGAAAGCTATGCCATGGATATTTTAAATACAAGCATGGTCACTCATGGTGGACAGGTTTAAGATGATCCTCCAGACGAAAAAAACTAGGAAGAAGCAATGACGAACTACTTCTGAATATTTAGTCACTGAAAACCTTATGAATAGCACAGAAACACTGTCAGACATAGTGCCGGAAAATGAGTCCCTCAGGTTGGAAGGCACTCAAAATGTGACTGGGAAAGAGCTGCATCCTCAAAATAGAGTTGACCATGATGATGTGAATGGAGTAAAGCTCGGAGAAGAAAAGCCCGTGGGACCTTCATTTGTTGATGGGGCACAATTAAAAATGAAGAGAAACAGCTGTAAACATCCATTAATAATCAGAATATGGAATGTACAAAGTATGAATCTAGTAAAATTGGAAATTGACAAAAATGAAATGAAACGCATAAACATCAAAATCTTAGGCATTAGTGAG
>NW_006408873.1:2352632-2355076 GCF_000296735.1 Chrysochloris asiatica | reverse complement strand
AAACACTAAAGACCGAAGACCAGAAGAGTTGTGGGATGACATCAAGAACATCATACATGAAGAAAGCAAAAAGTCATTAATAGGACAAGAAAGAAGGAAAAGGATATCAGATGAGACACTGAAACTTGCTCTCCAGCATAGAGATGCTAAAGCAAATGGAAGAAATGAGGAGGTTCAAGAGCTGAACTGAAAATTTCAAAGGTCAGCTTGAGAAGATAAAGTCAGATATTACAACAAAATTTGCAAAGATCTAGAATCAGAAAACCAAAAAGGAAGAACACACTCAGCATTTCTCAAGCTGGGGAAACTGAAGAAAAAGATCAAGGCTCAACTTTCATTATTGAAAAATTCTCTGAGCAAATTATTGAATGATGCAGAAAGCATTAAAAGAAGATAGAAGGAATACACAGTCACTGTACCAAAAGGAAATGGTTGATGTTCAATCATTTCAAGAGGTAGCATATAATCTCGAGCCAATGATATTAAAGGAAGAAGTCCAAGGTACATTGAAGGAATTGGCAAAAAACAAGGCACCAGGAATTGACGGAATAAAAATTGAAATCTTCCAAGAATGTGAGGCGGAACAAGAAGCACTCACTCATCTATGCCAAGGAAGTTTGAAGACAACTATCTGGCCGACTGATTGGAAAAGATCCGTATTTGTGCCCATTTCAAAGTGAGGTGACCCAACGGAATGTGGAAATCTTCAGACAATATCTTTGACATCCCATGTGAGTATAGTTTTACTAAAGGTAATACAGAAATGGCTGTAAGCATACATTGACCGAGAACTTACAGAGGTTCAAGCTGGATTCAGAAGAGGCTGTGGAACGAGGGATATTATTGCTGATGCCTGATGGATCTAAGTAGAGAATACCAGAAAGATATTTACCTGTGCTCTATTGAATATGCAAATGTTTTTGATTGTGTGGATCATGACAAGCTATGGAAACATTGAGAAAAATAATGAGGAATTTGTCCATGGACCAAGAGGCAGTTGTTCGAACAGAACATGGGAACACTGAATGGTTTAAAACTAAGAAAGGTGTGTGACAGGGGTGTATTCTTTCACCATAGTTATTTGCTGAGCAAATAATGCGAGAAGCTATGTTATGTGAAGAAAAACGTGGCATCAGGATTGGAGGAAGGTTCATTAACAATCTGCAATATGCAGATGATACAACCCTCCTTGTTGAAAGTAAAGAGGACTTAAAATATTTACTGATGAAGATCAGAGACACAGCCTTTTGTATGGATTGCATCTCATTGTAAAGAAAACAAAAATCCTCACCACTGGACCAATAAAAAACATTCTTATCAATGGATAAAAGATTGAAGTTGTCAAGGACTACATTCTTCTTGGATCAACTATCAACACTCATGGAAGAAGCAGTCAAGAAATCAAATGATGCATTGCATTAGGTAAATCTGCTGCACAGGAACTTTTTAAAGTGTTGAAGAGCAAAGATGTCAGCTTGCGGACTAAGGTGTGCCTGACCCAAGCCATGGTATTTTCAATAACCTCATATGCATAAGAAAGCTGGATAGTGAATATGGAAGACCGTAGAAGTATTGATGCCATTGAATTATGGTGCCGGAAGAGAATATTGAAAGTGCCATGGGCTGCCAAAGAACAAACAGATTTGTGTTGGAAGAAGTGCAGCCAGAGTTCCCCTTGGAGGCCAGGATGGCCAAAATTCATGTCTCATACATCAGACTTATTGTCAGTAGTGACCAGTCACTGGAGAAGGTTATCTTGTTTGGTATGGTGGAGGATCATAGAAAAAGAAGACCCCGAGTGAGATGTATTGGCAAAGTGGCAGCATCAGTGGGCTCAAGCGAGTCAACAGTTGTGAGGTCACCCAGGACCAGGCAATGTTTTGTTCTGTTGTACATAGGGTTGCTATGAGTTGATACTGACTCAATGGCATCTAACAACAACAACAATACATGGTAGAAAGTAATCATAATTCACAGTGTCATTGAAGTGGAGGAGATGCTATATATTGGAAGTTAGAAATAGAGGCTGAGGAACAAACTCACATAATTTGGGTGAATTTTAGGGGAGTGATAGAAAATGAGATTGTAAAGGTAAGTTATAGAAGTCTTCCTTTAATGAGATCTTGGGTGATGTAAACAGTTACGTGCTTGCCTGCGAACTAAAAATTTGGTGGCTTTATTCACCCAGAAGCACATCTGAAGAAAGGGTTGATGATCTAATTATGAAAAATTGCCCATTAAAACCCTATTCCTGGAATGTAAGATTAACTACTACCCTTTTTATGTTATAAAACTTCTGCCTTTACAGTAGTGACAATCACAGTTAGTCATTATAACATTTGCTCACTTTTGAATCATAAGAATCTTATCCCCATCTCCTTTCATGAAACCTGTTGCAACCCTCTATAGTTGTTGTTGTTGTTGTTGTTAGATGCCATTGAATC
>NW_006408873.1:2346711-2350482 GCF_000296735.1 Chrysochloris asiatica | reverse complement strand
AAAGGTCAAAATGGATGTCAGAAGAGACACTGAAACTTGCTCTCCAGTGTAGAGATGCTAAAGCAAATGGAAGAAATGAGGAGGTAAAAGAACTGGAACAGAACATTTCAAAGTTCAGCTCAAGAAGATAAAGCCAAATATTACAACAAAATGTGCAAAGATCTGGAATCAGAAAACCAAAAAAGAAGAACACGCTCAGCATTTGTCAAGCTGGTGGAACTGAAGAATGGATTCAAGCCTCAACTTTCGTTATTGAAGGATTCTCTGGACAAATTGTTGAATGATGCAGAAAGCATCAAGAGAAGATGGAAAGAATACACAAAGTCACTGTACCAAAAGGGAATGGTACATGTTCAACCGTTTCAAGACATGTCATATAGTCAAGTGCCAATGATACTGAAGGAGGATGTCCAAGGTGCACTGAAGAAATTGGCAAAGAACAAGGTGCCAGGAATTGATGGAATAAAAATTGAAATCTTTCAAGAAAGAGGCGGCACAGGAGGCACTCACTCATCTCTGACAAGAAATTTGGAAGAAGGCTTTCGATTGTGTGGATCATGACAAGCTATGGACAACATTGAGAAGTATGAGTATTCTGGAACAGTTAATTGTACTCATGAGGAATCTGTACGTGGACCTAGAGGCAGTTGTTTGAACAGAGCATGAGAACACTTAATGTTTTACAATTAAGAAAGGTGTGTGGCAGGGTTGTATTCTTTCACCATACTTATTCAACCTGTATGCTGAGCAAATAATGCAAGAAGCTGTGTTGTATGAATAAAAACGTGGCATCAGGATTGGAGGAAGACTAATTAACAACCTGCAGTATGCAGATGATACAACCTTGCTTGCTGAAAGTGAAGAGGATTTAAAACATTTACTGACGAAGATCAAAGAGCACAGCCTTCGATATGGATTATATCTCAATGTGAAGAAAACAAAAATCCTCACCACTGGACCAATGAACAGCATTCTTATCAACAGAGAAAAGATTGAAGTCGTCAAGGACTTCATTCTTCTTGTATCAACGATCAACTCTCACGGAAGCAGCAGTCAAGAAATCAAATGACGTATTGCATTAGGCAAATCTGCTACACAATAACTTTTTAAAGTATTGAAGAGCAAAGATGTCAGCTTGAGGAGGAAGGTGCGCCTGGCCGAAAACATGGTATTTTCAATAACCTTATATGTATGTGAAAGCTGGACAGTGGTTAAGAAAGACCATAGAAGATTTGATGCTTTTGAGGTTTGGCGTTGGAGGAGAATATTGAAGGTGCCATGAGCTTGTAAAAGAATCAATAGATCCATTTTGGAAGAAGTGCAGCCAGAGTGCTTCTTGGAGACCAAGATATCCAAACTACATCTCTCATACTTTGGACATGTTGTCAGGAGGGAACAGTCATTTGAGAAGGATATCATGTTTGGTAGGTGGAGAGTCAGAGAAAAAGAGGAAGACCCCCAACGAGATGGATTGGCCAAGTGGCAGCATCAATGGACTCAAGTGTGACAACAGTAGTGACGTTAACCCAGGATTGGGCAGTGTTCCGTTCTGCTCTGCATGAAGTCGCTATGGGTCGTTACCAACTTGATGGCACCTAACAACAAGAACAACCACAAATGGTGAGGTAGTATTGAGGTGAGATGAAGATGTGGTTGCTTTAAAAGAAATGTGTGGTCTGTGCTGGAAGTAAAAAAAGTGATAATATCTTCACATTTTCTGTTAAAAAGTAGACATTTATAGTAATGTAATGAAATAAGTTTCCATTCTGAATTGGAAGGTGAGGATATGAAACAGGAGCTGAATTTCACAGAAATACAAGAAATTTAATCAAAGTTCTCTTTATGGCTCCAAATCCATACTACAATTGTTCAATTTAAGGCCATCAGTGTTGGAAAGAGCAATTATTTAGCTGTATTGTTGGGTGCTGTCAATTTGGTTCCAACTCACAGCAACTCTATTCACAACAGAATGAAACACTGCCTGACCCTGCACACTTCTCACAATTGTAAAGTTTGAGCCCATTTTTGCTGCCAATGAGTCAGTGGTCCTTCATGACAACATGTCCAAAGAATGAGAGTCAGTCATGCCATCCTTGCTAAGATACATTCTGGCTGTACTTGCAACACAGCTGTGTTAGTTTTCTGGCAGTCCATGGTATTTTCAATATTTTTCACTAACACCATAATTCAAATTCATCAATTCTTCTCCAGTCTCCATTGTCCAATTTTCACATGCATATAAGGCTTGAAAATAACTATGGCTTGGATCAAGTCAACCTTAGTCCTCAAATTTAAATTTTTGCTCTTTAACATGTCAAAGAGGTCTTTTGCAGAAGATATGCCTAAAGCATTTCTTCATTGCTGTTTCCATGAGCTTTGATTGAGAATACAAGCAAATTGAAGTCCTTGACAATATTTGCTTCATTTGTCATGGTGTTGTTAATTGGTCTAGTAATGAGGATTTTTGTTTTCTCTATACTGAGGTGCAATCTCTCCTGAAGGCTGTCATCTTTGATCTTCATCAATAAGTATTGCAACTCTTCTTTACTTTCAGCAAGCAAAGTTATGTCATCTGTATATCACAGGTTGTTAATGATTCTTCCTCTAGTCCTGATGCCACATTATTTTTCATACATTTTTCACAGCCTCTGTGTGTTCCACATACGGATTGAAAAAGTATGGTGAAAGGACACAACCTTGGTACACACCTTTCCTGATTTTAAAAATATTCTGTATCTCCTTTGTTTTGTTCAAATGGCTGCCTCTTAGTCTAGGTCTAGGTTCTTCATGAGCACAATCAAATGCTCTGGAATTTTTGTTTTTAACCAATGTTATCCATCATTTGTTATGATCCACACAGTTGAATATCCTTGCATAGTCAATTAAACACAAGTAAACATTTTTCTGGAATTCTTTAAAAGTCACAGTACATTTAATATAAGCAATGCTATCCCTAATTTCACATTCTTTTTTTCATCTAGTTTGAATTGCTTGCAGCTCCTTGTACTTCTGTGTTAAATTATCTTCAGCAAAATTTTATTTGCATGTGATATTAATGATATTGTTTGATGATTTTCACATTCTGTTGGGTCATCTTGTTTGGGAAATGGGCACAAATATGGATCTCTTCCAATCATTTGGCCTGGTAATTGTCTTCCTAGTTTATTGGCATAGATGAGTATATACCTCTAGTGCTTAATCAGTTTGTTCAAACATTTCAATTTGTATTCTTTCCATCAATTCCTGGAGCCTTGTTTTCATACTTTCAATGAAGCTTGGACTTCTTCCTTCAATACCATTGGTTCTTGATGATAAGCGACCTTTTGAAATTGTTGAACATTCACAATTTCTTTTTGGTATTCCTTTCATTTTCTTTTGATGCATCCTGCGTGGTTCAGTATTTTGCCCATTGTTGTTGTTGTTACATGCCATTGAGTCGATTCTGACTCTGTGTAGGGTTTCTGAGGAGCAACTGGTGAGCTTGAACTGTCAACCTTGCAGTTCAAATGGCTTTGCAGTCTGGTGCATTAACCCCCAGTGCCACACCAGGACTCCAATATTGCCTATGTTGTTGTTGTTGTTGTTGTTAGGTGCCATCAAGTCAGTACCGACTCATAGCAACTTTATGCACAGCAGAATGAAACACTGCCTGATCCTGGGCCAATCTCACTATTGTTGCCATGCTTGAGTCCATCGATGCTGCCACTTGGCCAATCCATCTCATTGGGGGTCTTCCTCCTTTCTCTGACCCTCCACCTTACCAAACATGAT
>NW_006408873.1:2326679-2345846 GCF_000296735.1 Chrysochloris asiatica | reverse complement strand
GGCAGCATTGATGGACTCAAGTGTGGCAACAGTAGTGAGGTTGACCCAGGATAGGACATTGTTTCATTCTGCTGTGCATAGGGTTGCTATGAGTCAGTGCTGACTCAATGGTGCCTAACAACAGCAACAATGCTACCAGAGCTCCTTGAGTCCTTCAGTATTGCAGCCTGAGACTTGAAGTTTTTCTTCAGTTATTTCAGCTTGAGAAATGCTGATCATGTTCTTCCCTTTTGGTTTTCTAACTACAGGTCTTTACACATTTCATTATAATACTTGAGTTTGTCTTTTCCAGCTGCCCTTGTGTTCAGCTCTTTTACTTCCTCTTTTCTTCCAGTTACTTTAGTTTCTCTATGTTCAAGAGCAAGTCTCTTCTGATATTCTGTTTGGTTTGTCTTTCCTTCTTGCCTTTTTAATGACCTTTTGCTTTCTTCTGGTATGAAGTTTTTTATGTCATCTCACAACTCCTCTGGACTTCAGTTATTAGTGTCTAATGCATCAAATCTGTTCTTGTGAAGGTCTCTTAATTCAGGTGGAATTTACTCAAAGTTGTATTTTGACTCTTGTGTACATAGTTTAATTTTCTTCATCTTCAGGCTGGACTTGCATATGATCAATAGATGATTTGTTCCATAATTGGCTTTTGGTCTCCTTTTGATTGATACTATTGAACTTCTCCATTGTGTCTTCTTACAGATGTCATCAATTTGATTCCTATGTATTCTTTCTTATGAGTTCCATGTGTATTGTTGTTGTTAAGCATCGTCAAGTTGGTTCTTACTTATAGTAACCCTGCATAGTGTTTCTCAAGAGCAGCTTATGGGTTTGAACTGCTGACCTTGCTATAAGAAGTCGAGTGCTTATTGTACAGTGCCACATCAGGACTCCTCCACATGTACAGTCATTTTTTGCAAAAAGGTATTTGCAATGTAAAAGTTTTGGGTTTTACAAAATTATATTACATGATCTTCAGGATCATTTCTATAATCAAGGCCATGTTTTGTAACTATTGATTCTTCTTCTTTGTTTCCAGTTCTTGAATTCCAATCACCACTAATTATCAATGTATCTTGATTACATGTTTGATCAATTCCAGAGTGAAGAACTTGATTGTTGTTAAGTGTCGCTGAGTAGATCTAACCCATAGCAACTTTACATACAACAGAAGGAAGCACTGTGCAGTTCTGTGCCATCTTCACAATTGTTGCAATGCTTGAAACTTATTACTACTGCCACTGTGTCAATACATCGTATTGGGAATTTTCCTCAATTTAGATGAAACTCCACTTTATCAAGCATGATGGCCTTCTACAGGGACTGTTCCCTCCTGATAATATATCCTAAGCATGAAGGCAAAGTATGGCCATCTTGACTTCTAAGGAACATTATGGTTATACTTCTTCCAACATTGATTGGTTTGTTCCTTTGGCAGTCCATGGTATCTTTAATATTCTTCTCCAACACCGTAACTCAAATGCATCAATCCTTCTACAGTCTTCCATATTAACTAACTTTCACATGCATATGAAGCTACCGAAAATACAATGGCATGGGTCAGGCACACTTTAGTCCTTAAACTGGTATCTTTGCTCTTGAACACATTAAAGAGGTCTTCTGCAGCAGGCTTGCGTAATGTAATATATTGTTTCATTTCTTTACTGCTGTTTCCATGAGTGTTGATGGTGGATCCAAACAAACTGAAATCCTTGACAACTTCAATCTTTTTTCAATTTATCATAATGCTATTTATTACTCCAGTAGTGAGGATTTTTGTTTTCTTTACATTGAGGTTCAACCCATACTGAACACTGTGGTCCTCATCTTTATCAGTAAGTAGTTTAAGTCCTCTTTGATTTTAGAAAACAAGGTTGTATCATCTGCATATCTCATGTTGTTAATGAGTCTGCCTTTAATCTTAATACATATATAATCCTCGAAAATTCTTAGATTATTTGCTCAGAATACAGATTGAATAAGTATTGTAAAAGAATACAACCCTGAGGTACATCTTTCCTGAGTTTAAACCATTTACTCTCCCCTTTTTCGGCTCAATTTCCTCTTGGTCTATGTACAGGTTCCTCATGAACACAAGTAAGAGTTTTTTTGTTGTTGTTGTTGTTTTAATTTTTTTTTTAAAGAGTTTTAGAATACGTATTATCTGCAATGCTGTCCATAGCTTGTCATGATCCACACAGTTGGAAGCTTTAGCATAGTCAACAAAGCACAGGTAAACAACTTTCTGGTGTACTCTGTTTTTCAGCCAAGATCCATCTGACATCAGCAATGATATCCCTCATTCTATGTCCTCATCTGAATCCAGCTTGAATCTATGGCAGTTCCCACACAATGTACCGTTGCAGCCATTTTTTAATTATCTTGAGCAAAATTTACTTTCAGGTGATTTTAATGGTATTGTGCAATGATTTCCTCATTCTGTTGGTTCACCTCTCTTTGGAATGGGCACAAATATGGATCTCTTCCAATCAATGGCCAGGTAGCTGTCTTCCAAATTACTTGGCATAGCTTATTGGGTGCCTCCAGTGCTGTATCAGTTTGCCAAAAGATTCCAATTTGTATTCCATCTTGTAGCCTTTTTCTTTGCTAATGTCTTCAATGTCCTTTGGACTTCTTCCTTAAGTATCATTGGTTCTTAATCCTATGCTACCTCTTGAAATGGTTGAACATCAACCATTTCTTTTTGGGACAGTGACTCTGTGTGTTTCTTCTATCTTCTTTTGATGCCTTCTGTATCATTCAATATTTTGTCCAAAGAATCCTTCAGTATTATAAGTAGAGGATTGAATTTTTTCCTCAGTTCTTTTAGCTTGAAGAGTGCTGAGGGTGTCCTTCCTTTAGATTTTCTAACTCTAGATCTTTGCACCTTTTGTTATCATATTTGACTTAGTCTTCTTGAGCTGCCCTTTGCTGTTCATCTCTTTTACCTCCTTGTTTCTTCCATTTTCTTTAGCATCTCTGTGCTGGAAAGCAAGTTTCAGAGTCTCTCCTTCAATTTCATCATTACTGGCTTTAATGGTAGGTGGGTGAAGTTGAATAACAGTCATATTAACTGGTTTTCCTTTTAGGCACATGGACATATTTCAGGATAAATATTCAAATGCTCTTTTTGAGATGAATGTGACACCATTCTTCTTTAATTTGTCATTCCCACAATATTAAATCATATGATTGTCTGATTCAAAATGGCCAATATTAGCTCACTAATGTGTAGGATATTGATTTTTATGTTTCATTTATCTTTGATTACTTCCAATTTTCCTAGATTCATACTTTGGACATTCCATGTTCTGATTATTAATGGATGTTTGTCGCTTAAAAATAAAAAAAATCATTTTGAGTTGTGCTTCAACTTCAAATGAAGTTCTTGAAAACTTTACTCCATTAATGTCATAATGGTCAACTCTTACTTTGAGGAGGTAACTGTTCCCCAGTCATATTTTGAGCACCTTCCACCTGTAGGGTTCATCTTTCAACCCTGTAACAAATAATGTTTTGCAGCTAGTCATAATATTTTCAGTTAACCTTTCAGAAATATTCTGCCTTTCTTTCTTCCTAGTCTGTCTTACTCTGGAAGTTCTGCTGAAAGCCTGTTCACCATGCATGCCTTGACAGCATTTAAAATGCTAGTAGCATAGCTTCCTGTATCACAGCAACATACAAGCTGCCACAGTATGACAAGCTGACAGATGAATTGAGGTATTTAGATGTTGCTGTTATTATTCAGCATTGTTGAGTCAGATCTGACACACAGTGCTCTTGCATACAGTTTCCAAGGAGCAGGTGGTTGGTTTGAACTGCTGAACTTGTGGCTCACAGTACAGTGTTGATCCACAGGTCTATGTAATTACAAAGATAATATTATATAATATAAAAAAAAACCATGAAGCTTATATTTATTTTTATGCTGGAGTTTAAGATCATGTAGTAACAACTTCAGCACTTGCTCAGTTTTTCAAATTAAGATTTTTAATCTCTTAAAAAGATTCATCCAAGCAAGAAAGAATATTCAATGTCATCAATTTCTCCAGGATCCCACATGGGAATCATGAAATACATAGCATATATGTTCTTGAAAATGTCATAGTGACCCTATGCACAACAGAATCAAACACTGCCTGGTCCTATGCCAACCTCACAATCATTGTTAAGCCTGAGCCCATTGCTGTTGCCACTGTGCTAATCCATCTCACTGGGGTCTTCCTATTTTTCTCTAACCGTCCACTTTACCGAACATGATATCCTTCTCCAGGGACTGATCACTCATGATAATATGTCTGAAGTAATAGAGACAAAGTCTGGCCATCCTGGCTTCCAAGGAACATTCTGGCTGTACTTCTTCCAACACAGCTTTGTTTGTTCTTTTGGCATTCCACGGTACTGTTAATATTCTACTTCATCACCCAATAGTAAGTAACTATAATTAAGAATGAAATAAAAGTATTATTTTTCCATTACATTTATATTTATTCTTTTTAAAGACTACTAAGCTATTAGGACATAAATACCTAATAAATTTTTTATGTCTAGCTACTTAATAAATGGAATCATTAGGTATTTTCTTTGGCTTACTAGCACCAAGAAGAAAATGCTGATGCATTAAGCATAACCATGAACCAAAAGTGTTTGGGAATGTCTGTTCTAAAGGGAAAACTAACAATTAATACCTAGTCCCTGAATTTCAGTTTCTCACAGATGCATATACACCACTAACTACAGTTAAAAGCAAACTAAGGTATTTTCCATAGTAAGAATATACACAAAATTCAAAAACCTAGAAAATCTTAGCTGTCATTCTGTTAGTGCAGGAAAGAGAGAGTTGAGATGCCATGTGAGTTTAACTTCAAAAGAAGACTAAGATTTCAATAGAGGGTAAATAAAAGCACTCCTGTATGAGGAAGCAGTATCAACAATGACAGAGACATGAAATAGATGTCAAGTTTCAGTTATGGGAAGGCACCTACTTTGGTTGAAAAGCAGAAAGTAAAAAGTGGCAAGAGATGATTACGTTGACTGAGCTTCAACCTTTTACCATGAACAGTGGGAAAAGATTGGAAGCTTCTGGGCAAGAAATTTGTATAATCAGAATTCTGTCTTAGAAAGCTCATTATTACAGTCCTGTGAAAGATGGGTTAGATATTGAGAGTGATAAGCAGGGAGAGACATATTGAAGATGACTATTGTTTCCAATTTGGATAAGGTCTCTTGTTTGTACTGTGTTGTTGCTGTGTGCTATTGAGTGAATTCCTACTATAGGGCAGAGTTGAACCACCTCACACAAACTATATTTTATCAGTCTTTGTATTAAGAGTATTTATCACCAAGCCTGGTACATCTGAGACACTGAATAGATTTTAAATTTGAAGTACTTGTGGTGTGAAGAAGTAGTTCATAATAACCATGGAGAAGCATACTGCAATACCTGAAAGAGGTCAACTTGTAGTATCAATTGGGGAGTCATCCACCTAGAAATAAGAGAAGGAATTGATGAAATTAAAATTTACAGAAAGCAAATATAGATTGAAATAGAAGCATCCCAGTGACAGAGCCCTGGGGAATGCCTACCATTGGGAGCAGAGGAAGAGCTGCTGGCAAAGAAGACAGGGAAGGAGAAGGACTTAAGCGGGAATTAGGGAGTGAGAACTTGAAGGAATGCTAACCCTGAGAAACAAAGGAGGAGAGACTTTTGGCATGGAAATGATAGTCTGTAATATCAAATGGAGGAGGACATATTGTACCAGTAAGCTAATATATGAGGTAATTAATAGGTCTTTGGGAGGACAACATCCAAAGAATTTAGAGGTAAAATCGAGGACAATGGAAGCAAGGAGAGCTACTCCTTTGGAGAAATCTGACAGTGAAATAGATCTGGAATGGAAATATTAAGTGAAAAACCTTGAGGAAGGTAATTTTCACTCAGGAGTATCCTGAAAGGAGGATTCAGTAGGAGAAATAGAGCACTAATGGATTCATATAATAAGAGAAGGAAGAGATCATTTAAGTTTCCAAGAACAGAGAGAGTGGTGGATTTCTTTCCCTACTTATTTTCCCCATCCTCGCTCTTTCCCTTATTCTCCTTTAACCCAGAGCCTGAGAAGGAGAATGAAGGTTACTATATGGGATGTGGGGACAGTGGGCAGTGCAGGGATAGGAAGGAGTGGACAATGAAGGACTCTGGAGCAGGGAGCTAAAGCACAAGAGAGACAGAGAGAGGAAGAGTGAGAAAGAAAATTTTAAAGGAATTGCTTCATGAGATTGTGTGAGGATTGAGAGGTGGGGTGTGGGAGTTTTCTGGTAAGTCTAAAAGTTGTAGGTCAGCTGACAGATTAGAGATTCCTGCAGATGTGTATACTAAAATTCATAGTTCAGATTGGAGTTGTGTCAAAATGTTTATAGTTTGGAGGCAAATACACCCTTGAGGAATGGACTTTTTGCTTTTAAGGCCCGAAATTGATTGATTGAGGTCTACTCACATTGTGGAAGGTCATCTGTATTACTTAAAGCTGACTGATTTAGTCATATGTAACTACTTTTTTTTTTTTTTTTTTTATATAACAACTAAACTAGTCTTTGACCCAACAGCTGGGCGCTATATTCTAGCCAAGTTGGCATAAACTTAAGCCCTACAGGTGTATGTGCTGTGGGTGTAAGGTTTCATGCACAAGAGGAGGAAACAATGCAGCAGGCAGCCCAGTGCATTCATCTTCTAATAACTATGAATTTCCCTTGAGAGAACAAATGATTTATAACAGTACCCACAGACTGAGAGTTGATAACCTGGGATTTATGGATGGATTTTTTTTTTGTTTTTCTTAGGTGCTGTCAATGCAGTACTGACTCATAGCGACTTTATGCACAACAGAATGAAATACTGCCCAGTCATACACCAACCTCACAATTGTCGCTATACTTGAGCCCGTTGCTGCTTCCACCATGCCAATCTATCTTATTGAGGGTCTTCCTCTTTTCTGTGAGCCTCTAATGGATGAACTTTGTTGCTGTTGTTAGGTACCATCAAGTCAGTACCAACCCATGACGGCCCTGTATAGGGTTTCCAAGGAGCAACTGGTGAGCTTCAACCACTGACCACGTGGCTCAAATGACTTTGCAGTCCAGCGCATTAACCCACAGTGCCACATCAGGACTTCATAATCCCATGAAATTATATGTAAAACTTTTGAGCATCTAAGAAGTTTTAAAGTGTTGAAGAGCAAAGGAATAAGGTGTGCCTGACCCAAGCCATGGTATTTTCAATAACCTCATATGCATGCAAAAGCTGGACAGTGAATAAAAAGGACCGTAGAAGAATTGATGCTTTTAAGTTATGGTGTTGGAGGAGAATTTTGAAAGTGCCATGGACTGCCAAAAGAAACAATAGCAGCATCGATGGACTCAAGCGAGGCAATAGTAGTGAGTTTGGCCCAGGATCGGGCAATGTTTTGTTCTGCTGTGCATAAGGTCACTATGAGTCGGTATCAACTCGGTGGCACCTAACAACAACAACAACAAGTTTTCTGAAGGTAGGAGGCAAGTTCAAAGCTTTTACAGACTCTCAAGCATTGACTGAGATCCTCAGAGTACAATGAGACCATGTCAAAGGAAATCTGCTTGAAGGTGCTTCTACTGACAAAGTTGATGACAATTTGAGATTTAAACAATGATAATATAAGGTTATACTCATTAAATTAAATTAAATTAAATGAGAAATCATGAGTCCCTACAGATAGATAGATGATGATGATGATAGATTGATAAATACATAGGCAGGCAGGCAGGCAGACAGACAGATAGATAGTATATAGGTAGCTACATAGAAAATTTGGTGAAGAACCAATTATTTACATAGTTTAAAAGTATTACCTCATAAAATACTTATTAACTACAAAGAAACAAAGATTAGCATTACAAAGAGAATCCTGGTGGGCACCACTTTAATCAAGCAGTACAAGGGAACAACAAAATTAACAGGTCAAATTGAAATCTCATGCTACTTAATAGACTATAAGAAGAACCCTTCTGTGATATTCCTGCCAAAGATGTTTAACTTGAATAAAATAATGAAGAAACACCAGACAAACCTGAATTGAGGGACATTCTACAAAAATAACCTATTTATAATCTTCAAATATACAGATGATTTAACCTCTCTTGCTGAAAGCAGGAAGACTTAAAATAATAACTGATAAAGATCAAAGACTACAGCCTTTAGTATGGGTTGTATGTCAATGTAAAGAAAACAAAATGTCTCACAAGTGGACCAATAAATAACATCAAGATAAATGGAATAAATATTCAAGTTGGCAAAAACTTCATTTTGCTCAGATCAACATCAACACTCATGGAAGCAGTAGTCATGAAATCAAAGACATATTGCATTAGGCAAATCTATACAAGACCTTTTCAAAATGTTCAAGAGCAAAGATGTCAGCCTTAGGATTAAGGTGCACCTGACCCAAGCCATGGTATTTTCAGTAGTCACATATGCAAGTAAAAGTTGGATAATAAATAAGGAAGGCCATAGAAGAGTTGATATATTTGATTTATGGTGTTGAAGGAGAATATTAAAAGTACTACATATATTATCAGGAGGGACCAATCCTTGGAGAAGGACATCATGCTTGGTAAACTGGAGGATCAGCAAAAAAGAAGAAGACCCCCAATGAGATGGATTGACACAGTGGTAGCAGTAATGGGCTCAGGCGTAGTAACCATTGTCAGATTGGTGCAAGAGCAGGAAGTCTTTTGTTCTGTTGTGCATAATGTTGCTATGAGTCTGTGCCAACTAGAAGGCACCTAACAACAACATGCTGTATGATAAGCACTGACCACAAGGTCACTTGGACTGCAAGATTGGTGGTGTAAACTCACCAGCCGCTCCATGAAAATCCTATGTACAGGGTCACGACGTATCAGAATCCACTCAATGGCACTTAACAACAACAAAAAAAAACCAACAACATCCTGTTTTATAGGAAAATGTCCTTGTTTGTAGGAAATACCATTAATGTTTAGTGTTCATGTGATGAGAACTAAAGGTTGACAATTCAAATCATTCATAACAAAAGTTCTTAGTTCTATATTTATAAACTTTCTAAATGTTTGAGATGGCTTCAAAACAAAACAAAATACTAAAAATAAAATATATTTATTGCTTTTACACTTTGGCTATTGGCATGAATAATCCATAGAAGATTTCTAACAATTTTGTCAATCTGAAATTGATGAAACATCCAATCAAGATGTATTGATCATTACTGGTGATTGGGATGCAAAGGTAGGGAACAAAGAGGAAGAATCAGTAGTTGGAAAATACAGCCTTGATGATAGACATGATACTGGAGATGGCATTATAGAATTCTGCAAAACCAATGATTTGCTTATTTCAAATACCTTCTTTAGACAGCATAAGAGATGATTATACACATGGACCTCACCAGATGGAATACACAGAAATCAAATTGACTACTTCTGCAGAGAAAGACAATGGAAAAGCTCTATATCATCAGTCAAAATAAGGCCAAGAGCAGATTGTGGAACAGACCATCAATTGCTCATATACAAATTCAAACTGAAGCTGAAGAAAATGAAAACAATTCCACGAGAACCAAAATATAACGTTGAATACATCCCACCTGAATATAGAGATCATCTGAAGAACAGATTTGATACATTAAACACTAAAGACTGAAGACCAGAAGAGTTGTGGGATGATATCAAGAACATCATACAGGAAGAAAGCACAAAGTCATTAAGAAGACAAGAAAGAAGGAAAAGGTCAAAATGGATGTCAGAAGAGACACCGAAACTTGCTCTCGAGCATAGAGGTGCTAAAGCAAATGGAAGAAATGAGGAGGTACATGAGCTGAACAGATAACTTCTAAGATCAACTCAAGAAGATAAAGCCAAATATTACAACAAAATATGCAAAGATCTGGAGTCAGAAAACCATAAAGGAAGAACACACTCAGTATTTCTCAAGCTGGGGGAACTGAAGAAAAAATTCAAGCCTATGCTTTTGTTATTGAAGGATTCTCTGGGCAAATTATTGAATGATGCAGAAAGCATCAAAAGAAGATGGAAGGAATACACAGTCACTGTACCAAAAGGAAACGGTTGATGTTCAGCCATTTCAAGAGGTAGCATATGATCAAGAGCCAATAATACTGAAGGAAGAAGTCCAAGGTGCATTGAAGGAGTTGGCAAAGAACAAGGCACCAGGAATTGATGGAATAAAACATGAGGCAGCACAGGAAGCACTCACTCATCTACACCATAAAATTTGGGAGACAACTATCTGGTCAACTGATTGGAATAGATCTGTATTTGTTCCCATTCCAAAGAGAGGTGGCCCAATGGAATACAGAAATCATCGGAGGGTATCTTTGATATCCCATGCGAGTAGAGTTTTACTGAAGGTAATACAGAAATAGCAGCAAGCATACATTGGCAGTGAACTTCCAGAAGTTCAAGCTGGATTCAGAGGAGGACGTGGAACGAGGATACCATTGCTGATGTCCGATAGATCTTGGCTGAAAGCAAAGAATGCCAGACAGCTGTTTACTTGTGCTTTATTGACTATACAAAGGCTTTCAATTGTCTGGGTCCTGACAAGCTATGGACAACATTGAGAATTACGAGTATTCCTGAACACTTAATTGTGCTCATGAGGAAATCTGTACATGGACGAAAAGGCAGTTGTTCGAACAGAACATGGGAATACTGAATGGTTTAAAAGTAAGAAAGGTGTGTGACAGGGGTATATTCTTTCACCATATTTATTCAACCTATATGCTTAGTAAATAATCTGAAAAGCTGGGTTATATGAAGAAAAACATGGCATCAGGAAGACTCATTAACAACCTGTAAAATACAGATGATACCACCTTGTTTGCTGAAAGGTTAGAGGATTTAAAATATTTATTGATGAAGGTCAAAGACCACGGCCTTCAGTATGGATTTCATCTCAATGTAAAGATTCATTAATGACCAGCAATGTGCAGATGATACAACTTTGCTTGTTGGAAGCAAAGAGGACTTTTAAAACTTACTGATGATCAAAGACCACAGCCTTCAGTATGGTTTGCATCTCAATGTAAAGCAAGAACCCTCACCACTGGACCAATAATGTCATGATAAATTGAGAAAAGACTGAAATTGTCAAAGACTTCATTTTCTTGGATCCACTATCAACACTCATGGAAGCAATAGTCAAGATATAAAAGACCTATTATAAGTGCTAAAGAAAAAGATGTCACTTTGAGTGCACCTAACCCAATGCAATAGTATTTTCAATGACCTCGTATGCAAGTGAAAGTTGGACAATGAATAAGGAAGACTGTAGAAAAATCAATGCATTTGAATTATGTTGTTGGAGCAGAATATTGAGAGTACCATGGCCTTCCAGGAGAACAAACAAATTTGTCTTGGAAGAAGCACAGCCAGAATGCTTCTTAGAAGCAAGGATAGGGCAACTTCATCTCTCCTAATCTGGATATGTTATCAGGAGGGACTAGTCCCTTGAGAAGAACATTATTCTTGGTAAAGTGGAGGGTCACTGGAAAAGAGGAAGATTCTCAACAGGATGGATTGTTTCAGTGAAAGCAGCAGTGGGCTCAAACATAACAGCAATTGTGAGAATGGCACAGGATCAGGCAGTGTTTCATTCTGTTGTGCACAGGGTCATTTTGTAGGAATCGACTCATGGCACTGAACAAGAAGGAACTCAGTTGAGCAGGAGTGGAACTCAATGCTTCTGGCAGGTATATTTTAGGCATCTACTGTTGTTCACTATGGCTGAATGACTGAACTAAATCCTGTACATAATTAAGTTTCAGAAATTTACAGATGGAAGGTAAACTATATTAGCCAAGGTGGAAGCCAGATTCAAGGTGATCGCAATCCCTTGATGGTAAATGATCCTAAGGAAAAACGGGAGGGCTGGCACAGCCCTCCAGACTCCACAGCAGGATCTAATTGTGTGATAGGGTCATGGATCCTGGTACTATGAGGTAGCTAATACTGAAACTGATTCCAGGTCAGCCTACATCAGGAAGATAAACAACGTTGGGGTTGAAAGGGCTGTAATGCTCAGAGGTTCAAGAGTTCATGTGGTTACTTCACAAAGGGACAGAAAAAAGTGAGTAATTTTCTCCTTATTTCATAAGAAATATAGAAGGAGCTCTGGTAGTGTAGTGGATACGAATTGGGCTGCGAACCGCAAGGTCAGCAGTTCAAAACTACCAGCTGCTCTGCGGGAGCAAGATGAGGCTTTCTGTTCCCATAAAGATTTACAGCCTCGGAAACCCTGTTCAGGGTCGCTATGGGTTGGAAATGACTCTACGGCACTTAACAACGTAATGAAATTGTGACCTCAAAGTGTATTGATGGTTTCCCAATAACCTCAGGATGTTGTTGTTAGCTGCCATCATGTTGAATCAGACTCATGTGGTTTTATATGGGCAACAGTACAAAACATGTGCCTGGGCCTGTGACATCCTCACAATTACCAGCCTGTTCAAGTCCATCATTTTTTTGTTTGTTTGTTTACTGTGTCAATCCATCTCACCTAGGGTTTCCAATACTCTGGTTCATCCAAAATGATGTCTCTTCTGCTGATGTGTTCAAAGAAAGTCATAACAGTATAATGTTATGATCCATAAGGTCTCCCTGGCTAATTTTTGTAAGTAGATCACCAGGCATATCTTCCTAGTCAGTATTATTAGTCTGTAAATTCCACTGAAATCTATTTACCATTGAAATACCATTGACATAGCTTCCAGCATCATGGCAACATGCAGGTCACTGTAGTATAACAAACTGACAAGTAGTAAGTGGTGGAACATCAAGATAGGTTGAGGAACATTCCCCTTATAAATGATGTTGGAAATAATGGCCAATTGCAGAGTTCTAGAGTCTTATAACCTCAGTTCTCAAGGGAATTATAGTTCTGTGCAATTCATTCATGCTTGTAGTTGACCAGCTAGCTACCAAATCAATGGACACACACATAGGTTTAGCCTTGGAATTCCCAGAAATGTTTTACGAGATGTATTCTGCAAAAACAAAACAAAACAAAAACAAAAAAATCTTCCTCTAGTCAAGGATAAAGGGACTTGGGTGCACCAAGATTAAAGCTTTACTCTTAATTGAATTTAAGAGATACTAATTCTAAATGGCTTGAGACACTGATGTTGCATTTGTATTATCTCCACATTAATGTAACTGACTTTTAGCATCTCTTTAATTACAATATGTTTATAACATCTATACAGAACTCATTTCAGATTCTACAGCCTCAGGACACCGAAAATATGTTTAGAATGTGTTTAGCTTTAAGTACTAAATTTAGTCAAACTATTCCATGAACAAACTGTCCTTCAACCAGTGTTGGATACTTGTATGGGCTGTTTCTTTTGTTATTTCATAGTTATGATGATTACCAGTTGCTTCAGTGGATCTGCCATCCTTTCCTCTTCTTCTTCATATCAAGCTACACTGAATCACAGAATTATCTATTTTTTGTCATCTTTATTAAGGCACATTTTACATTTAATATAATTCACTAATTTTAAATGTACGATTATATGGGTTTTGGAAAATGTAGGAGATAATGTAACTATCACCATAATCATGATAATGAAAATTTCCATCAGCCCTAAGTGGTTCCTTCTGATCTTTGCAATTGATCCCTGCCTCCCACCCCCTAACCCCTGGCTACCACTGATCTGCTTTCTATTACTATTCCTTTGCTTCTTTCTAACATTTCATATAAATGGAATCATATAGGATGTGGTCTTTTGTGACTGGCTTTTTCATTTAGCAAAATGCCTTTGAGATTCATTCATATTATCGAATGTATCTGTAGTTCAATCATTTTTATTGCTGAGTAGTCTTCCATTATATGGGTGTATCACGAATTGTTTATCCAGTCACCCACTGAAGGACATTTGTGCTGTTTCTATTTTTTTTGCAATTATTAATAGAACTACTATAAATATTTGAGTACAGATTTTTATGTATGGATTTCAATGACCTCATATGCATGTGAAAGTTAGACAATTAATAACTCTAAGTAAGACCTTAGAAGAATTGATGCATTTGAATTGTGTTGTTGGAGAAGAATATTAAAAGTAACTTGTACTGCCTGAAGAACAAGCAAATCTGTGTTAGAAGAGCAGCCAGAATGCTCCTTAGAGGGCAGGATGATGAGACTTCGTCTCTTAAACTTTGGACATGTTATCAGGAGGAACCAGCCCTTGGAGAAGACCATCATGCTTTGTAAAGTGGAGAGTCAGTGAAAAAGAGGAAGATTCCCAATGAGATGGACTGACACAGTGACAGCAACAATGGGCTCAAGTGTAACAATTATTATGAGGCTAGCACAGAATAGCAGTATTTTGTTCTGTTGCGCATAGGATTGCTATGAGTTGGAGTTGACTCAGTGGCACCGAACAACAAAAATCTTTACAGAAGCAGGCTGCATGTCTTTTTCTTACAGAACAGCTGGTGGGTTCTGACTGGTGACCTCTCAGTTAGCAGCTGAGTGCTTAACTCCTTGAGGGAGAACCAGAGGAAGAGAAGTGCAGCAGAACCATGTTGCTCTAGAAACAAACTGAGCTACTTTAACTGGGAGAACTTCTGAATTTAGATACTGGTGACAAAGTGAACAGGGAAAAAACTGGTAATAAAGAAGCAATTATCACTTAAAAATAATAGCTGAATATGTGCTGAAACAAAATGAATTACAGGCTGTGAAAATGGCCTGTGGCGAGAGTTGGAAGAAAAACAAACAAGCCTTGTTCAATAAATAAGCCAACAGAAAAAACAGATGTTATGATAGTAAAAATTGAGGGAATAAAAACATTTTATTTAGGAAGTTTGCTCCTCTTGTTTATTGTATTAATGTAACTGCAGTGTATTCTTGTTATTGAGAATTGATGTTGTTTAGTGTTGTCAAGTTGGTTCCAACCCATAGAGACCCTGTATAGGATTTCAGAGGAGCAGCTGGTGAGCTTGAACTGCTGACCTTGCGGCTCAAACCAACTTTGCAGTCCAGTACATTAACCCACAGCATCACACCAGAACTCTGAGAAGTGATAGACATTCTCAATATTAATGAATTATCACGTAGCCTTGATAGTGTAATTGATTGAGTTAGGCTGACAACTGCAAGGTTAGTATTTTGAATCTACCAGTTGCTCCACAGGAGAAATATGAAGCTTTCTGTTTCTGTAAATAATTAAAGCCTCAGAAACCCTCTACAGGGTCACTACAAACCAACTTTGTGTCACACAATAATCACCACCATATTCTGTGAAGCAGTATGGCATAGTGCTCAACCCCATCAAACCTACTGCCATTGAGTTGACTCTGCTACATTTTTCTCCCACAGAATAGTGGAGCTTATGAGTCCAAACAACTGACTTTTGGGTTAGCAGCAAGCACTTAACCACTGAGCCACCAGGGCTCCTTATAACACAGTATATTGTTTCTTAAACCTTGCTGTGCATTGTCATTACCTTGGATCTTATTAAATTGCAAGTTCTAATTCTTACAGGTTTGTTATCAATAAAGAGCATGGCCTGAGCTTCTGCATTTCTAATGAGCTTGTAGGTAAGGATGATACTGATGGACTACAGATAGAGTGACTATGAGTCCACACTCAGAAGCTTGACAGCACAGGTTCAAATCTGACCTCTATTATTTGTAGATGTGCAAATCAGAGCACATTTTTTAACCTCTTTTTTTCCTCATTTGTAAAATGGGGATAGTAGAAGTATATAAAGGAGCCCTGGTGGTGCTGTAGAATAAACACTGGGCTGCTAACCACAAGGGAGGCACTTCAAACCCACCAATTACTTCAAGGGAGAAAGATGAGACTTTCTGCTTCCATAGGAAGCAACTATATACGTTGCTATCAGTTAGAATCAACTCGATGGCAGTAGTAGTACACAGGTGCCTCAGAGAGGTGTTGTAGGGATTAAACAAATATATGTAAAGCACTTAGATCAGTACAGGTACATAGTTGTTGTGTTATAGTTAAGTGCAGTCTATTCAGTTCCAACTCATACCGAATCTGTGTAGGGTTTCTGAAGAGCACTGATATGGTTGAACTGCCAACCTTGTTGTTTATACAGTGCTTACCTTATAGTACCACACCAGAACTCCAGATAGATAGTTATTGTTATTAAGTGCTATCAAGTCAGTTCTGACTTATAGTGACACTGTGTAGGGTTTCTGAGGAGTGCCTGGTGGGTTGACCCTCTGACCTTATGGTTAGCAGTCCAGTGCTTATTCTGGTCTTCACATACATAGTGTTGTTGTTGTTGTTGTTGTTAGGTGCCACCAAGTCAGTACTGACTCATAGCGACCTTATGCACAGCAGAACAAAACACTGTCCGATCCTGGGCCAATCTCACTACTGTTGTCACACTTGAGTCCATCGATGCTGCCATTTGGCCAATCCGTCTCACTGGGGGTCTTCCTCTCCTTCTCTGACTCTCCACCTACCAAACATGATATCCTTCTCCAGCAGCTGGACCCTCCTGACAGTATGTCCAAAGCATGAGAGACGAAGTTTGGTCATCTTGGCCTCTAAGGAACGCTCTGGCTACAGTTCTTCCAACACAGATCTATTGGTTCTTTTGGCAGCCCATGGCACTTTCAATAGTCTCATCTAACACCATAACTCAAATGCATCAATTCTTCTTTATTCACTGTCTTCCTTATTCACTGTCCAGCTTTCATATCCATATGAGGTTGTTGAAAATGCCATGGTTTGGGTCAGGCACACCTTAGTCCTCAAGCTGACATCTTTGCTCTTCAACACTTTAAAAAGGTCTTGTGCAGCACATTTGCCTAATGCAAGACGTTGTTTGATTTCTTGACTGCTGCTTCTGTGAATGTTGATGGTTGATCCAAGAAGAATTAAGTCCTTGACAACTTCAATTTTTCTCCGTTGATAAGAATGTTGTTTATTGGTCCAGTGGTGAGGATTTTTATTTTGTTTACATTGAGATACAATCTATACCAAAGGCTGTGCTCTTTGATATTCATCAGTAAATACTTTAAGTCCGCTTCCCTTTCAGCAAGCAAGCTTGTATCATCTGCATATTGCAGGTTGTTAATGAGTCTTCCTCCAATCCTGACGCCACGTTTTTCTTCATAGAACCCAGCTTCTCATATTATTTACTCAGCATACAGGTTGAATAAGTATAGTGAAAGGATACAACCTTGTCGCACACCTTTCCCAATTTTAAACCATTCAGTGTTCCCATGTTCTGTTCGAACAACTGCCTTTTGGTTCAGGTACAGATTGCTCATGAGCACAATTAAGTGTTCTGGAATACTCATACTTCGCAATGTTATCTATAGTTTGTCATCTGTTACACAGGTGTTAGAAGAGACATATTACTACTTTCGAAATTGGACCCTACTGAAAGCTGGAGGAATATTATGTAGTCTACTATGTATGTCATATGCAGTTCATGACATACATAGTAGGCTACATAATATTCCTCCAGTTTTCAGTAGGTTCCAATTTCGAAAGTAGTAATATGTCTCCTCTAACACCTGTGTAACAACTTTTTTACTATGCTAGCTTGTGTGTTGCTATGATGCTGGAAGCTATGCCGCTAGTATTTCAAAATCAACTGGGTTACCCATGATGGACTAGTGTAAGTAGAACTTCCAGACTAAGACAGACTAGAAAGAAAGGTCTAGCAAGCTACTTTAATAAATATTAGCCAATTAAAATCCTATAAATCACAACAGAACATTTTCTGATTCACTTGGTTTGGCTATGCCATCAGGAGGGATCAATCACTGAAAGATGACATCATGTTTGGTAAAGCAGAGAGAAACCCTTAGTGACATGAACTGGCACAATAACTACAATGATGGACTCAAGTATGCCAACAATTACAAAGATGACATAAGACTGAACAATATTCTGTTCTGTTGTACATAAGGTTGCCATGATTCAGAGTCAATTTTACAACCTCTATCTATCTATCTATCTATCTATCTATCTATCTATCCATCTATCTCACCTATCGATTTGTCTTGTATGTCTAATAGCCTAAAGCTGCTGTAACCAAGTTGAATGAGTCATACACGGTGTTTCAATTCCTCCTCGGTACTGTCACACTTCTAGTGGCAGCCACCAGTTTCACTAGTGGTGTTAATTAAGAGAGCCTATTCACAGCCACTAAACTGAAGACTGTCTCTGAAAAAGAAAATCCACTGAAGGGACACCAAAGAGAGAGGCAATTCAATATATTTCACCTGGTGGAAATGTCGACAGGTTCAGCTCCATGGGGTGGTTGGGGCTTCACACACAATAGACATTCCTACATGCAGGACTAGTGCTGGAAAGGTGTTTAGATTATGATTTGAAAGCATTTCCAGTCTAACCTGAGGGTCCAGTTGATAACTGAGAGCTGAGCCAGTGTACCTTTCTCTGCAAGAGAACCAGGCAGTGGTTCAGCCACACCAGTGAGTGAATAGACTATTGTTGTTTTCATCTGAGCTGTTTCATCTGCCTCCAGCACCCCTGTAGACTTCCTAATTGGACCTCTGGATCTAGTCCTCTTTGGCCTGTCAGCGTGGCTCTATGTTGTAGTGTGCTTTAATCTCCCTGCTTGCTTGGCATATTGCTCCATTTTCGTAGTTTTCTGATGTTAAAAGCAGCTTGTAGAGCTTGGGTGATCCTCATATTATTGCTGCTCTCTGTTAGTAACTGTATTAGAAAAACAGCTGTTAATCTCAATTAGGTTTTGATTGCTAATTAGCATCTACCTGTTAGGATCAAGCAGCCCTTTTACTGGTCTCAGTTATTTCTCATGCAACCAATATACCTGGTTTCCATGAGAACCATCTAACTAGATGCTTTCACAACTAAAACTGCAACCTATTCTGGGGTTTGATATAATTTTGCCATCTCAGATTTCTTATCCACTTTCTTGTCTCCTGAGTGTTTTCGTTTCACTTTCCAGTTAGAGTTTCTTTTTTTGTTTGTTTGTTTACAAGCTATTTAATAAGTATTATAATTTTTTTTTAATGTTTTATTGTGTATTGTGTGATAGTCTACATGGGGGAACATTAGTTTTACATTCCTTCCATCATACATCATCTCATTGCCATAGTTACCATCCC
>NW_006408873.1:2279099-2302045 GCF_000296735.1 Chrysochloris asiatica | reverse complement strand
AATCTAATTTGAGTTTCTGGAAGCTCCCAGTTGATGTACTGCTTCAACCATTTTTTATTTATCTTCAAAATTTTGCTTGCATGTGATATTAATGATATTACCTGATGATTTCTGCACTCCTTTGGGAAACCTATTTCTCTCTCTTTTTAAAAAATTTTTATTATTAATTAAATGAAGATATACAGAGCAGATCATCAGTTCACCAAATCATACACTTCATTTCATTTCAATTATTGCAATCCCCTCCATGTAATATCAATCATCCCACATCCTCCTTATGATTCTTATTTACATTTTACCCTCTTTCCCAACCCTTTTGAACTTTTTCCTTAGGTAAATGCTGTCTTTTTTATCTTGAAAGGTTAACTATTCCACAAATATACCTTACTAGTGTTATTATCCCCTATATAGAGACTTAGCTAAAAATTGAACCACATGGATGAGTTCAGTTCCAGACCTGAAAGGTGACCAAGGGTCATAGTCTTAGGTTCCATTCCTCCAGTCTCTATTTTAACAGTTGCTGTTGTTAAGTGCCGTGAGTCGGTTCTGACTCATGGCACCCCTGTATAAGATTTCCAAGGAGTGACTGGTGAGCTTGAAATGCCAGTAGACCATGTCTTTTTTGTAATTTTGAGTTTTGTTCCACATTCTCTCCCACTCTATCCAGAAGCTTCTAATGTAGTCCTTTTCAGAACAGTTGTTAGTGGTAATGGCAACATCTAGTTCTTCTGGGCTGAGGATTGTGGAGATTGATGTTCACATGTTCCATTAGTCCATTAGACTAATTGATTACAAATATCCTCAACGTTCATCATTCTTCTTTCCTCCACACAGGAAGAAATCAATTCACCTTAGATGGCTTCTAAGATCCCAATCACTATGCACTAAAAGTAGGGTATAGAACATTGTCTTTGAAATCACTTTTCTTTGGAATAAGCACAGGTATGGATCGCTTCCAATCCATTTCCATTGCCCAGGCAGCTGTTTTCAAAATTTATTGGCATGGATTTGTGAGGGCCGCTAGCATTTGATGACACTTAACAACAACAACAAACTGACACTGTACTTCTCCATGTGTCTTCCCATAGATGTAATCAATTTGCAAAGCATAACCTGTTAGTCTTGCAAAAGTTTATCATGTGATCTCTAGCATTTTTCCTATTCCCAAGACCATATTTTCCAACTACTTTCATCTTTGTTTACAACTTTTGCATTCCAATCACCAGTAACTATCAATGCATCTTACAGTATGTTTGATCAGTTTCAAATTGAAGAAGTTGGTTGTTCAAACAAATCTTACTGTCCAGCACCACACCAGAAATTGGTAGAATTCTTCAATTTCATCTTCATTGGCTTTAGTGGTTGGCAAGTAAATTTGAATAATAGTGGTATTAACTGGTCTTTCTTGTAGGTGTATGAGTATTATCCTATCACAGCATCATACTTCAGCATAGATTTTGAAGTGTTCTTTTTTTTTTTTTTTTTAAGAAATAAGCATCAATTTTATTGAATCATGAATAATTTAACATTGATGCAATCATCAACTTTATTATGTATGGTGTGGGGCATGATCTCCAATAGACCATTGGCAAATTCAAAACTTCATGACAAGTGATAATTGAATGGAGAATGAGGAAGGATGGGAGGGAGAGAGGATGAAACATACAATACATACAAAAGACTTAATTGCTAGTTTTCTCTTTAAAAATGGCTAGAAAAAAAATCATCAAAATGCAGCACTTTAATGGGTTATTTATAATTTCTATGTTATAATGAAAAAAATGTACATCTTATAGAACATATTTCCTAAACCATTCTACTGGAAAGAGCTAGATCAAAACAGCAAAACTTTCATTCAATATACCCAAAGTTGGATTAATTTTCCTTTTGAAACAGATTCATCATGATCAAACAAATTTGAATACACAGAATTCTGATGTTTAATAAAATGAAAAAAAAAAAATCCCAAGGTATAACAAAGGTCCAGAAGAGTTCTTTTCTTTATCCCTTTCCCACCTCCACCATGCCTTTTCAATTTGTCATTCCAGACATAGTAAACCACATGGCAGAGTCCAAGGGGCTGAAGACAAGAGTGAGGTGTGTCTACAGTACAGCAGAAATGATGTGCTACTGATTAGAAAACCGCTGCATCCTGAGATGTTTCTGATCCTGATTCCTGTTTACTTCTATAATAAATGCCATAATTGTACATATTACTATGGTTCTGTGTGGCCATTGCAATGGATTATTGAAACTAGATTTGAAAGGTTCCAGGAATTGATGGAATACAAATAGAAAAATTTCAACAAATTGATGCAGCATTGGAGGTGCTCACCCACCTATGCCAAGAAATTTGGAAGACAGCTACCTGCCAACTGATTAGAAGAAATCCATATTTGTGCCCATTCCAAAGAAAGGTAAACCCAACAGAATATGGAAATCATACAAAAATATCATTAATATCATGTTGTTGTTAAGTGCTATCGAGTCAGTTCTGACTCATAGTGACCTATATAGGGTTTTTGAGGAGTGGCTGGTGAGCTGGAACTGCCACCCTTGTGGTTCAAACTGACATTACAGTCCAGTGCATTAACCCACAGCACTGCACCAGGACTCCACTAACATCATATGCAAGCAAAGTTTTGTCAACAATACATTGACAGGGAACTGCCAGAGGTTCAAGTTGTATTCAGAAGAGGACATGAAAATAGGCATATCATTTCTGATGTCAGATGGATCTTGGCTAAAAACAGAATACCAGAAAGATGTTTGCTTGTGCTTTATTGACTGCAAAAGTTTTCAACTGTGTGGATCATGACAACCTATTGAAAACATTGCAAAGAATAGATATTCCAGGACACTTAATTGCACTCATGAGGAACCTGTATACAGACCACGATGCAATTGTTCAAACAGAGCAAGGGAACACTGAGTGGTTTAAAATAAAGAAAGATGTTCACTAGGCTTGTATCATTTTACCATTCTTAATAAATCTTTATGATAAGCAAATAATCTGAGAAGTTTGCTTATATGAAGAAAAACATGGCATTAGGATTGGAGGAAGACTAATAATCTGCGATGTGCAGATGATACAGCTTTGCTTGTTGATAGTCTTAAAATACTAACTGATGAAGACTACAACCTTCATTATGGATTGTACCTCAATGCAAAGAAAACAAAACCCCTCAACATTGGACCAATAAATAATATCAAGATAAATGGAGAAAAGATTGAAGTTGTCAAAGACTTCATTTTGCAATGAATCCAGTATCAACACTCATGGAAGCAGTATCCTAGAAATCAAATGATGTATTGCATTGGTATATCTGCTGTACAAGATTTCTCTAAAGTGTCTAAAGAGCAAAGATGTTAGTTTGACAACTAAGGTGCACTTGACCCAAGGCATGGTGTTTTCAATTGCTTCATATACATGTGAAAGTTGGACAATGAATAAGGAAGACCAAAGAAGAATTGAAGCATCTGAGTTATAGTATTAGAGAAAAATATTTAAAGTACTGTGGACTTCCAGAAAAAACAAATCTGTATTAGATGAAGTACAGCCAGAATGCTCCTTAGAAGTCAGGATGGCAGGACTGGAGAGTGTTCCTTCTGTTGTGTATGGGTTGTTATGAATTGGGGCTGATTGGATAGCACCTAACAACTGCCATTCAGAAGTGGTCACCTCTCCTTCTCCGTGATCTCTCTTAGTCTAAATGTTCAACTGACACCTGTCTACAATAGTTGACCCTGCTAGTATTTAAAATACCAGTAGCTTAGTTTCCAGCATCCTAGCAACACAGAAGCAACGAAAGGACAACAAACTGATAGATAAGTGATGGCACAGCCACATATAAAGAAGTAAATAATATGTCCCCAACCCCAAATGCCTGAATTCTGTCACATTCCATTAATCATGGTATAATCATTATATATCATAGAAGATAGGTGGTCATTCTTTACTTTCCTTGTGTAAATTCTTTCAGTATATTCTTTCCTCATGTTTCTATTTGGACTATTGAGCACTCTGTATGAATTCTTTGTTTTTAATGAATTATTGCATTGCACTACAAGGTTGGTTTGAACAGTGAGGTTGGCAGTTCAAGATCACCAGCCACTCCTTGGAAATCCTATATAGGGTCTCTATGAATCAGAATCAACTCGAAAGACACTTAACAACAACAACCCTTTAAAAAATTTTTGACACATATTTACTAACATATGTAGATTTTTAAAATATTATTTTTATGGTTTTTGATAAGCAGATATTTTCAATATTTATGTAGTCAAATCAATCAAGATATTTTCCTTTGTGATTTCTGTAATTATTTATTCCTCTTCCCTTTTTGTTCCATTGTTTAAAATGTCTATTAAACAAAGTCCTGGTGTGGCACTGTGGGATAAATCACTGGACTGTAAGTTAAAGTTTGAACCACAAGGTTGACAGTTTAAACTCACCAGCTGGTCCTTAGAAACCTTATACAGGGTTGCTAACAGTCAGAACCAATTCAGTGGCTCTGAGCAACAACAATTAAACAAATGTTGAAATTCTGGAGTTTGTCTAATTTATCACCATTTTTGTCATATTGTTCATCTCTTCATCTTCTTGTTCTGTACTCTGGAAGACAGAATTTTCACTTCTAACTTCCAACACATTTCATTTAGTTATTCAGCCTATTAAATGATTCTTCTGGTAATTATTATTTATAATTATCTAGAATTACATTTATTTCACACTAACTTTATTGTTATGATGATTAAGCTATTTTTAAGGAACTCTGGTAGTGTAGCATTTATGAGTTTGGCTGATAACCTCAAGGTCAGAAAAATAAGAGACTTTCTGCTATTCCATGTGAAAAATAAGAGACTTTCTGCTCATGTAAAGATATACAGCCTCAGAAACCCTATGCAGGGCCACTATGAGTCAGAACTAACTCCATGGTATATACCACCACCACCAAGCTATTTAAATTTTTTTCTTCTTTTCTTTTAGAAATTCTGTTTTGTCACAGATTAATTCTACTTAAGATTTAGAGTCTTTCTTTTTCTCTCTCTTCACTTTGGTTTTGATCAATGTCTGTCTCTTAGATTATTGAGATGGGCCAAATCTACTCAGCTTGCCATCTTTGTTTTGTTTAAAGTTTTTATTGTGAATTGAGTGATAGTTTACATGGGAGAACATCGGTTTTATAGTCATTCTTTCATTGCAATGATTACAATCTCCTCGTGCATCATCATTCAACAGCATTAGCTTCTATTCCCTGTTTTGTTTTGTTTTCTTTGGGGGGAGGGGTTGTACATAGGAATATATCATAATTTAACTAACCAGAGGGCACATTCTGCAAGCCTGCTTCCTGGCCGCCAACAAACAGCCTTTCTCTTTCCATAAGTCTAGAGTCCTCAGTTGCTCTATCTCTCCATGTCCTCATCTCTGCCTCCATCTCTGGTGTCGCTGCTTCCCTGGATAGGATCCCACATTCTTCTTGTGCTCTTATTCCTTGATGGTCCTAGGGTCCTCTGTTCCTGGACTGTAAGATTAACTAGTACCCTTTTTTTTTGTTATAAAACTTCTACCTTTACAGTTGTGACAGTTGCAATTAGTCATGATAACAATTATTTGCTGTTGAATCATAAGAATCTTATTACCATCTCTTTTCATCACTCCCATCTAGACATGATGAACACTATTCAGTGGGGATTCTACTTTCCCCTGTACGCTCTAAAACTAAACTCTTTCTTGAAAACTTGTAATTAGCCAGTCACTTCGTGCCTTTATAGCTCCCACCACTTTAGATAGTTAATGTCTCAATTGCCCATCCCTAAGTCCTGGTGTGGCACTGTGGGTTAGTGCATCAGACTGCAAAGCATTTGAACTGCAAGGTTGGCGGCTCAAGCTCACCAGCTGCTCCTTGGAAACCTTATACAGTGTTGCTATAGGTTGGAACTGACTCAACGGCACTTTATAACAACAACATTAACCCTATATTCCAGAACCTTCCAAAAGTTCAAGTCAGATTCAGAAGAGGCCATGGAACGAGGGATATCATTGCTGATGTCCTATGGATCTTGGCTGAAAGCAGAGAATATCAGAAAGATGTTTACCTGTGCTTTATTGACTACACAACGGCTTTCCATTGTGTAGATCATGACAAGCTATGGACAACAGTGCGAAGTATGAATGTTCCAGAACACTTAATTGTGCTCATGAGGAATCTGTACATGGATCAAGAAGCAGTTGTTTGAACAGAGCATGGGAACACTGAATGTTTTAAAATTAAAAAGGTGTGTGATAAGGTTGTACTCTTTCACAATACTTAGTCAACCTGTATGCTGACTAAATAATCTGAGAATCTGGGTTCTATGAAGAAAAACATGGCATGAGGATTGGAGGAAGACTCATTAGCAATGTGCAATATGAAGATGATACAACCTTGCTTGCTGAAAGTGAAGAGGACTTAAAACATTTACTGATGAAGATCAAAGAGCACAGCCTTCAGTATGGATTACATCTCAATGTAAAGAAAACAAAAATCCTCACCTCTAGACTAATAAACAACATTCTTATCAATAGCGAAAAGATTGAAGTTGTCAAGGACTTCATTCTTCTTGGATCAATTATCTATACTCATGGAAGCAGCAGTCAAGAAATCAAATGACATATTACATTGGGCAAATCTGCTGCACAAGACCCTTTTAAAGTGTTGAAGAGCAAAGATGTCAGCTTGAGGACTAAGGTGCGCCTGACCATGGCCATGGTATTTTCAATAACCTCATATGCATGTGAAAGCTGGACAGTGAATAAGGAAGACCATAGAAGAATTGATGCTTTTGAGTTATGGTGTTGGAGGAGAATGTTGAAAGTGCCATGGGCTGCCAAAAGAACCAATAGATACATTTTGGAAAAATTGCAGCCAGAGTGCTCCTTAAAGGCCAAGATGGCCAAACTTCATCTCTCATAGTTTGGACATATTGTGAGGAGGGACATATTGCTGGAGAAGGATATCGTTTGGTAAGGTGGAGGGTCAGAGAAAAAGAGGAAGACCCCCAACGATATGGATTAGCCAAGTGGCAGCATTGATGGACTCTAGCATGGCAACAGTAGTGAGGTTGGCCCAGAATCGGACAGTGTTTCATTCTTCTGTGCATAAGGTCTCTATGGATCGGTACTGACTCAATGGCACCTAACAACAACAACAATCAACCCTATATACAGAGAGCATAGGATTGATCATTGATGTGAAAACTCCTTCCCTCTCAGTTGGTATTTTGAGCTACTACAGCTTAAGTTAATCAAATTGCCGCAATTTACATTTGTTTCCTTTACCAAAAAAATTTTTTTTTTATATTCCTCTAGTCAAATTCTGATCATCAATCCATCAAAGGTTGAGTGGGTACTATGCACAAGTCTGGGCATTCTTGTGTATCTCCCCTCACTTCATTTCAGCTGGATGCTTTGGTCTCTACTGTAGCCCTCCGTGGCTTTGTGCTCTGGGGTCCTCAGGTCTTACCACACTCCAGACCAACCAGCCATTCCTCTTCTCTTGCTCATCTCTGGTCAATGGGAGTCTATGGAACATGGTCAAACTCAGTCTATATCTTCATTGCTGGCTTTTCCCTTCTTCCATTCACCAGCAGACCAACGTGGTAATCAGATACCATACCTACTTATGTGTTCCCTCTGAGTTTCAGTCTTGGAGGAGGACTGGCCCTGAAATGACTTGATTGCTTGCCTTCATGGCTCCCCAGCGAACAACTTGCTTGTTCTTGTAGTAGCCAATCAGACTGCCATTTTTGTTTGGATTTTTCCTGCTGGTCTTTCTTTCAAGAAGTATCTTCTGTTCCTCTAGCTGTTACAGGATGGCCTGCTTGTCCTTTCGAGTGGAAATGACCCACCTCCAAAGGTTCTGGAAGGGGCTCAAAATTCCACCAAAGGTCCTATATACTACAAAGGCTTCGCAGGAAACCTAGTTCACTGGGCAAGTTCTAGAACCCTTTTTAGGTATTCTAAAGATGTTGCCATCTGTTTTTTCAAATAAAGTTTTATTGTAACATAACAATACTATAAATATAACTATATTTATATAACTATATTTATTTGTATAATGAAATATAACTATAAATTTTCATATGTATGAACATTTATGAGCTGCCTTATAACTACTTTTCTATTTACACTTTAATGCTACAATGGTAGGACTGAGTAGTTGCATCAGACATCATATGGACCACAAGATCAAACAATTTACTACCTAACCTTTGACAGGAAACAATGGCTACTGTAGACTGAACAGAAATGTACCATAACTAAATAGAAACCTTAGCTACTCTGTTAGTTGATATGATCTTTGAATAAAGGTGAGTATCATGGACAAGAATCCTTGGGTGGCACAAATGGTTAAGTACTTGGCTGCTAACCAAAATATTGATAATTCAATTCTACCTAGAAGAGCCTTGGAAGATAGAATTGATGACTGATCTGCTTTTGAAAAAAGTCAGCTATTGAGACCCTTGAAGCACAGTTCTACTCTGGCACACACAGGGTTGCTATGTGTCAGAATCAATTTGATGGCAACCAGTTAGTTGGCAAGATAATGACAGATAGTCAAGTGAATATTTTCACTTTTGGAGAGGAAATTCAATTTCTTCTTGGTAGCAGTTATTGTTTAGATAACATGTCTGTTTCCTCAGCCTTAAGCCAACTTTAGGAGTCTACCTTTTCAGAAATACCATGTCAGAGAGCCATAAACTCACTGATCCACTGCCACTGATTGGAATCCAACTCATACAGGACAGAGTAGAACTGCTCCAAAGTGCCATGGGCTGCCAAAAGAACCAACAGATCCGTTTTGGAAGAAATGTGCAGTCAGAGTGCTCCTTAGAGGCCAAGATGGCCAAACTTCGTCTCTCGCACTTTGGACATATTGTCAGGAGGGACCAGTCGCTGGAGAAGGATATCATGTTTGGTAATGTGGAGGGTCAGATAAAAAGAGGAAGACCCCCAATGAGATGGATTGGCCAAGTGGCAGCATCGATGGACTCTAGTGTGGCAACAGTAGTGACGTTGGCCCAGGATCGGGCAGTGTTTCATTCTGCTGTGCATGAGGTCGATATGGGTCGGTAGCAACTCGATGGCACCTAACAACAACAAGGTCCCAAGTGATTTGATGCTGCCAGTCAGGACACCATCCTGAAAAACTCCATCAAGGGCTTTATTGGGAAAAGCAATTCTTACCTAGAAAGATTTTCTCCTTTTTGTTTTGGTCTGTTGTGGCACTGTAGGATAAGCACTGGCCCGGAAACTGCAAGGTCGACCGTTCAAACCCACAATTTGTTCTTAGAAACCCTATACAGGTTTACTCTGAGTTGGTACTCACTCAACAGCACACAACAACAATAGCAGTTTATCTACTTGCTGTCTTCCAGACATCATTGATTACGGATACAGTGATGGCAATTACTTCATTTGTTTTCTGGTAGTCTTTTCTTTCAAACTACTCTCTTCATTTCCATGGATATTGGTGATGTAGATGGAAATAAATGTGATTTCATCTTACATTTTAATTCAGTTTTCTTTTATGACTTCTTTTTCATTTATTTACACTTGAAGAGAACTTCTCATATTATATTTGCCTCTAGTTTTTATGGTTTCATGTGGTATATTTAATGGATTAAAAATTACCCATTTAATGTTAGAGTTGTAATTTAACTTGTTTTTTGTTGTTATTTTTTTGAATAGTTAACCATTTGTTCCAGCATCATTTATTTAATAATAGTCCCTTTCCTTACTGATTTGTGACCCCAAATTTAATGTACATTAAGTTTTCATTTATCCTAAGGTCAATTTGTAGAATATCAAATATATTACATTGATCTGTTTGCCAATTATTTTATCAGCACACTGCTTTAATTATTGAAGTTATATTATCTGGTAGGGCATATTCTCTCTTGTTAGTCTTTACTTTCAATATATTCTTAGCTATTTTTTCTCCTTTTATTTTTAAAATCACGTTAATCACACTTAGATTTTTTAAGTTTTTGAATGAGGATTTTATAAATCTATAAAGCATACTGGAAAAGATTGTCATCACTTGCCAATGCAAAGACATTACCAACATTATGTGTTGGTAATGTCTGGTGTGGCGCTATAGGATAAGCACAGTTTGAACCAGGTCAGGGTTCAAACTCACTAACTGCTCCTGGGAAACCCTATACAGGGTCACTATGAGTCAGAATCAACTCAGCACACAACAACAACAGAAATATAATGACTATCCATTCATAGATTGTCTTTCTATATATATATATATGTGTGTGTGTGTGTAATGGCCTGAATATATTGATATTTTATATATTTATATATAAATTATATTTATAATGCAAAATGTATTATATATAGTTGTTGTTGAGTGTCTTTGAGTCAGTTCTGACTCACATCAACCCTGTATAGGGTTTCCAAAAATGGCTGGTGGGTTTGGACAGACAACCTTTTGGTTAGTAGTCCAGTGCTTACCCTAAAGAGCTATACAAGAATCTCTCTTTGTCTCTCTCTCCACACACACACATACACACACACACATATATAAAGACTTTGTAGTGTTCTTCAAGGTCATATACTTTCCTTGGCATTATATCTTTCTTTGTATTACAATTGTGAACTAGGACTTTATTTTTTATTAAAGATTCTTATTCTCATTTTGAGAGAGATTTAGAGGGTGGAGTAAAGATAAATTTTGCAAGAAGACCCTTTTGTGATAGGAGAGTTCAATGTGAATTGGGAGTTTTGGCTCATGAAAGTGGGTGTTTATTTTGGATTTTGGAATGTTAGAATTAATGGCAATGCTTGGTTCTTGACTTAAAACCCATAATAATGTGCTTGCATTATGCTGAATTTGTACAATAAAACAAAAAGAATGTTAAAAATCTAATAATAACAGAAATGTAATTCATAGTTAGGTTGCCTCTCAGTAGCTGGAGACAATGAAGTGCACCAAGCATACAATTAAGCAGAAACCCTTTTTTTTCATTTTCTCCAAGGCCAGCTCACTGAGTGTCTGAGTAGTGCTGGAATATGTCAGCCCCTTAACAATCTTTTTTAATTTAGTTGATGTTCCCAAATGATCTTTCCAATTTTGGATGATGTTTTGCATATTGCTTTTAGTTCACAAAACAGAATGTCTTTGTCATGTAATGAAATCTTATTCTGGAACTAAAATTCAATCAGGCATGCTCTGAAGATATGCCAATGTGAAATGTTGCTTCATAATACTGGGGATATGTAAATTTTGAATAAAGGATTATATTAGAAGAAAATCTTAATGCAAAAAAAAAAATACATATAAAAGAACAAAGCAAAAATAAAACACAAAGCCTAAAGTATTTATCACATCTAAAGTATTTTACAAAATCTAATACACTATTGATTACAAGACACACTATTATTTTGGGTACCCCAAAGAAGGGGAAAGACTCTACCAGAAAAATTATGGCAGACTGTAGATTGTGAAACTCATCCCAGTTTTAGAAATTTTTAAATGAAGGTGAAAATGCTTTCTTGAATTAATGACATATTAATGGCATGTTTTAGACTGCATAAAATGCTTTTAACTGACTCAGAGTGGCTTAAGCAGTGAAAAACATCTGTTGACTTACATACAAGTAGCTCAGAAGAAGGCTGGCTTTAGGAAGGGGCTGATCCAGAAGTACAATATTATGATTTAAGCCTCACTTACCTGTCATAGACTCAACCAAGGTTGTTTTTCCATGTATTTAAAACATGGGCTACAGATTTCTGAGTCCTTAAACAGTCAAAGAGGCAGGATTATTTCTATAAAAAAAAAAGTATTTCCCAAAGTCTCTACCAAACTTCTGACTGTTTTCAGTGGTTCAAACGGACTCTTCTGCACATCCTTGAACCAACTACTCTCTAGTGCTGTATTGTCCAACATGGCAAAGACTTGCCACATGTGGTTATTTAAATTAATTAAATTTAATATTTAATTATTCAGTCCTACTGGATACAATCCAAGAACTCAATATTCACATGCAGATATTGTTTATTTTATTAGATAGTACAGACTTATTTTCATCATCATCATCATCATCATAGAAAATTCTACTGGGCAACACTGGTCTTGAGTAGGGATCAGCAAACTAACACCCCACAGGTCAACTTTATTCCAGTGTACAGCCTATTAAGAATAGTTTTCACATTTTTAAATGGTTGAAAAGATCAAAAGAGAAATAATACTTCAGGATGTGAAAAATTCAATGGAATTTAAATTTTAGTGTCAATAAATAAAATTGTATTGGAACATTTCCATGATCGTTTATTTATGATTTTTGTTGCTGCTTTCACACTACAGTGACACAAATATTTGCAAAAAGGGATTCCCTGGCCACAAACACTAAAATATTTATTATCTGACCTTTTATAGAAAACCTGTGCTGACCCCTAATTGCAACCAGGCACACTCCACTGGGTTCTACCATGGGGTCAGACACACCTATAGCTATAGGTATGTATGTAGAGGTGTGGTAGATACTTGCAGGGAATCAGAATTTTGTTGCAAAGGAGAAAGGCAGAGTTGAATACTATATAGAACACCAACTTTGTGAACTGTGGCTAACATAAATTAACATTTACCCTCGGAATGGAACGAATAGTCTTTAAAGTGGGCCTTTCTACTACTTAACAAATGCCATTTTCTGCTGTAGTATTGAAATCTTTCAACACTAAGACATAGCATTTTGATTCTATTTTATGTTCATGATTTCTCTCAAGATCCATACTTTCTTAATCTTGAAATATAAAGTTAACATTTATCAACCTCATTTCAGTGATACTGCTTGTATTCATAATATATCAATTTCCAAACCAATGCTAGTGTCATAACCTTCCTCTCTGTCACTTCTCCCATTTGCCTCCAGTTTTCTGCACATAACTCAAATTTCTGCTAGTTAAAAGTTCCTAACATTTCTCATATAATTTAAATAAGTAGTGCCAAGTAAAAATGCTTTGTAAATATTATAAATTACTGGTATTTTATTAATAAATAAAAATGTAGTCCTGGTGTGGTATTGTAGGATAAACATTAAACTGCTAATCACAAGGTCAGTGGTTCAAACCCACCAGCCACTCCTTGGAAACTCTATACATGGTCACTGTGAGTTAGAACCAACTCAACATCACACACAAATAACAGAAATGTAATGACTACACATTCATAAATTGTCATTTTACCACCTTCTCAGAGTAGGACACTAGATTCTAGAATATTCAATAGAACAGATTTAGTTACTCTTATGGAAACAAGTAATTGAAACATAGTTTTAATCTATTTAAGATACCATAGTAGCAGATGCCCAAGGTATAGGGAAAATGAACTATAATTAGTGAAATTATTTTCAAAATGGATGTTTTATTGAGAGAATTTGAGATGTTTGACTCTAAAATGTCTTCTTTTTTTTTTTTCCTTTTCATTCATTTCCACCCCCACCCCCACCCCCACTTTTCTTCAAGGGATTTTGTCAAAGTAGATTTTGTGAGTTGACAACCCTTGTCCTTAACTTTGTAAATGCTAAAATTTCACAGTTTGTTATTTTTTCCCATTGTTTGCCAATGAATAATGTTTATGGATATTAAAAAAGTGAATAGGTAAAGAGAAGGTGTTAAGTTAATGCTATCAGTTTAGAATATTGCAACCTGGATAATTTTGGAGTCCTGGTGTGGTGTTGTGGAATAATGCACTGGAACACAAGATAAGCAGCTCAAATTCACCAGCTGCTCCTCAGAAACTCTATACAGAGTTGCTATGAATTTGAATAGACTGAATGGCACTTTAACAACAACAACAACAACATTATAATATTGGGAGTCCTTGGATGTTTTCTTGCTAAATGAAAGGTTGGTGGTTGAAGTCCACCTAGTGGAACCTCAGAAGAAAGGTCCAGTGATCTACTTCCAAACAATGAGCCATTGAAAACCTTATGGAGTACAATTCTACCATGACATACATGGGATCAGTATGAGTCAGAATCAATAGCAACTGTGATATGCCCATGGTGTTACCCTGATTGCTAATTTATTTTAAGTGTAACATAGTCTTAATTTAAGTATTTTTGTCAGCCACGGAGCTATGCTCTTCTCAAAAACAAAAGAGAAATCCGTCTTTCTTGAAAGCACACATGGCTTTAGCAGAGAAATAAGTGTGTTTTTTTACAAAAAGGCACGCAGTCCTATTGAAACAGCTCTCCATCTCTTCCTCTACTAACTAGTGTGAGAATTAGCAGGTGTTTCTATCAGAAATGCTGTTGTGCATCATTGGTGGGAGGGAGATTGCTGCCATCCCTGAGGAATGGACTGCAGGGCCAAATGGGACTGAGTTTCAGAAAAGAGAGTGGGGAGGAAAAACAGGAGCATACTTACATCTGTCTGATTTTCCTTCCTGCTCCTCAGAGTATATGTGGTTTAATCCCCAGGTGGGTAATATAACAGTAAATGCATGACAAAGAATCTGTTTCCACAGTGCAGTCTGGACATGTTGATGATGCATGACAGATCTATCCATGCAATACCCTCTGAGATCAGACTAGGAAGATTGTCTCTTGTGGCTGCCCTCTCTATTAGACATCTCCTGTGCCCAACTCAGTGATCTCATATTCTTCACCTTCCCCTAGCACAAGAAAACTGGACTTTGTTTCCCCCTTTTCTACCTGAACAGATTTGACTAGGGTAAGAAATAGAGGAAGAAGGAAGAAGAGGCTTGAAATACTAAGTGTCATGAGTCCAAGACTCATGACTTTTCCTGCCTCATATATCTGATTCTCTAGTTTGTACATATCTTTTTCTGTACAATCTTTGAAGCTCTTTGAAGGTAAGAAAGCCCTCTACCCTTTGCCTGGAAAATTTCTACATGCAAAGAGGCCCCTTCAAGTAAGCTTTTAATCACACCAGAAACAAGTGTAACTTGTGGTTTTTTGTATGTGACTGGCATACTACAGGCCTTGTATCCTCAAATTGAAGATGTTATTTCCCAGTACCTGAAGATTACGTGTCTAGATATTTTAGAATAGAAGGGATATGCTGATAACCACATTAAAATAATAAAAATACCATTATGTTTTTCAAGGTAGAGTCAGGTTTAGTTAATCAGAATAGGTTTGCAAGATTCCATTTGTTTCTATGTTTAAAATGGTGTCAGGTTGACAAGTCTTTTGTTCTCATACTATCAAACTGGTTTCTATTCTAATCTGTGTGATACCCGAACAATACAGATAAGCTAAACATGGTTTAATCAATTCTGACTCTTCTGATCTGACTGATACTTTTGCAAGGACTTTGATTAATCAGAAATGTATGGAATGTTCATGCCTCAACCCATAGTTGTGACAGGTGCAGACTTTGCTTTTTAAATGTACAGAATGATGCCACAATTCAAAGCATCCCTTTCATCTGACATACTTACTAATTGAAGAATTTCTTCTCTCATTTGAAATAGTAGAATAGTCTGTTAGCTTTATACTTTTAAAATGAGAAATGGATAATGTGGTTTAGAAAAGCTTCTGTGAAGTATTGTCAGGGCAAATAAATGTATAATCATGTAATTCATATGCTCCCCAACACAGGAAAGTTTCTGAAGATTTCATTGATTATATAAGGTGCACAGTGGGAAAATATTCCAGATTGACTCTAGATAAAAGTAAAAAAATTCATATCAGTATGGGCATTGGCTATCGTTTTACCTACAAGGGGACCTTAAATTAAAAATCTCTGGAAATTCTGCCATAGGACACATAATGACGCAGATGGGCCGAATGGGAGCTAGCTTCAAACATGAGTCAGACTTATGGTTATTTTATCAAAATTAAGTAGACTGGCTTTCTGATATATTTTAGGATGCATAAAGCTGCAAAGAGCATCTTTCTCATGAGCCATTATGACAACAAACAATACCACCAAAAGGCCAAACAAACAGAAAACCAACTGTTATTAGTTCTGTAACGTAAAGTACTAGACCTCAAGATTAGTTTGAACCTCAAGGTCAGTGGTTCAAATTCACCAGATGCTCCTTGGAAACACTATAGAAGATCGTTATGAGTCTGAACTGACCAGACAGCACTTAACAGCAATAACATTGGTCCTGTAAGAGAGCTAAGGCGTAGCAGGTATCTGAAAAGCAGGGTTTTGAACCAGTTCACTCCAGTTATACCCTCTGTTAAGAATTTACATTTATATGGTGAATCTTGAAAAGCATTCTTTGAAGTTCATGCTTGTTGTTGTTGTTAAATGCTGTCAAGTTGGTTACAACTCACAGTGACCCTATATTGGGTTTCCAAGGAGTGAATGGTGAGTTTGAACCACTGACTTTGCTGTAAACAGTCCAATGCTTATCATACAGTGCCACATCAGGCTTTCAGGAAGCAAAAAGCAGGCCTTTTAGGGAAAAGTCCCCTTCTTAGATTTTGTTATACTAAAGAAGCCTTATATTGTTGAAGAAAGGCAATGAACATTATCATCCTTAGTCACTGCTGGAAATCTATTTCATCTGGGAAAGGAAATAGAAAAAATGAAAACCTGGCAAAGGGACAGGAACATTGAGAAAGACCATGAGACTCTGGGACACAGTGACTAAGACTGGGGTATTGTTTTCTGACCAACCAAGAACACCTCCACTCCCATCATCAGGCTAAGAAGGATCAAGTAATAAGTAGCAGTGTAATACTTCTTGGGATATTACACAACACAAAAGTATGGGGGAAAAAACCCTCTAAAAATTGCAGCCAAGAGGGAAAACCTAAAACTAAGGGTGAAGTGGTGGTAGTGTGCCATGGAGTCAGTTCTAACTGATAGCAACCAAGTATAAAGACTGTTGTTGTTGTTGTTAGGTGCAATCGAGTTGGTACCAACTCATAGCGATCTTGTGCAAAGCAAAATGAAACACAGCCCGATGCTGGGCCAACCTCACTACTATTGCCATGCTTGAGTCCATCGATGCTGCCATACAGTCAATCCATCCATTTTTTTCTCTGACCCTCCTCCTTACCAAACATGATATCCTTCTCCAGCAACTGGTCCCTCCTGGCAATATGTCCAAAGTATGAGAGACGAAGTTTGGCCATCTTGGCCTCCAAGGAACACTGTGGCTGCACTTTTTTCAAAATGGATCTATTGGTTTTTTTGGCAGCCCATGGCACTTTCAATATTCTCCTCCAACACCATAACTCAAAAGTATCAATTCTTCTACAGTCTTCCTTATTTACTGTCCAGCTTTCACATGCATATGAGGTTATTGAAAATACCATGGCCATGGTCAGGCGCACCTTAGTCCTCAAGCTGACATCTTTGCTCTTCAACATTTTAAAAGGTATTGCTCAGCAGATTTGCCTAATGCAATGTGTCATTTGATTTTATGACTGCTGCTACCATGAGTGTTAGTGTTGATAGTTGATCCAGGAAGAATGAAGTCCTTGACAACTTCAATTTTTCTCCATTGATAAGAATGTTGTTTATTGGTCCAGTGGTGAGGATTTTTGTTTTCTTTACATTGAGATGTAATCCATACTGTAGGCTGTGCTCTTTGACATTCATCAGTAAATGTTTTAAGTCCTCTTCACTTTCAGTAAGCAAGGTTGTATCATCTGCATATTGCAGGTTGCTAATGAGTATTCCTCCAATCCTGATGCCACATTTTTCTTCATATAACCCAGCTTCTCAGATTATTTGCTCAGCATACAGGTTGAATAAGTGTGGTAAAAGAGTACAACCCTATCGCACACCTTTCTTAATTTTAAACCATTCAGTGTTCCCATGTTCTGTTCGAATCTGTCCAGTTACAGATTCCTCATGAGCACAATTAAGTGTTCAGGAATACTCATACTTTACAATGTTGTCCATAGCTTGTCATGATTCACACAGGCAAAAGTCTTTGCATAGTCAGTAAAGCACAGGTAAACATCTTTCTGATATTCTTTGCTTTCAGCCAAGATCCATCAGATATCAGCAATGATATCCCTCATTCCACGCCTCTTCTGAATCTGGTTTGAACATCTGGAATTCTTTGCCAATGTATGCTTGCAGCCATTTCTGTATTACCTTTAGCAAAACTTTACTCACATGGTATATCAAAGAGATTGTCCAACGATTTCTGCATTCTGTTGGGTCACCTCTGTTTGGAATGGGCACAAATATAGATCTCTTCCAATCAGTTGGCCAGATAGTTGTCTTCCAAATTTCTTGGCAGAGATGAGTGAGTACCTCCTGTGCCACCTTACTTTCTTGAAAGATTTCAATTTTTATTCCATCAATTCCTGTGCCTTGTTCTTTCCCAATTCCTTCAAATGCACCTTGGACTTCTTCCTTCAGCATCATTGGCTCTTGATCATATGCTACCTCTTGAAACGGTTGAACAGTAACCATTTCCTTTTGGTACAGTGACTCTGTGTATTCCTTCTATTTTCTCTTGATGCTTTCTGCATCATTCAATAATTTGCCCAAATAATTTTTCAATAACGAAAGTCAAGGCTCAAACTTTTTCTTCAATTCCCCCAGCTTGAGAAATTCTGGGTGTGTTCTTCCTATTTGGTTTTTTGATTCCAGTAAATTTTTATGGGAGCAGAAAGCCTCACCTTTCTCTTATGGAACAGCTGGAAGTTTCGAACTGCTGACCACCTTGAGGTTAGCAACCAAACTCACAACCACTACACTACCAGATTTCCTAAGGGTGAAGCTGACATTGGGGAAAATTCTATGTTGAACCAGCCCCCATCATAAATAGACGTTATCACTAAAGAATATTCCTGGGGTGCACTTTGAGTAACCATTACCAACTGTAGCAATCTTTTCTACAATCAATTCTGATTTGTAGCAAGTTTGAATAGGACAGCGTATAACTGTTCTTACAGTTTCCAATCCTGTAAATCTTGATGGAAGCAGATATCCTCAACTTTGTCATGCAGAGCAGGTTGTAGGTTTGAACTGCTGAGCTTGCAGTTAGCAGTCCAATGCTTAGACCATGCTGCCACCAGGACTTCCTATACATGGAAAAGCAAAGATAAAATTAAGAATGACAACATACTTCTTGTCATAAACTATGTAGTCCAAAAACACAATGGATTAACAAAAGCACTGAAAGAAAACAAACAAAAATGCAATCAACCTAAAGTCTATAACTTGAACAAATAAAAATCTTTCAACGATGTAGGAAAAATAAAGAGTTTTTTCTTCCTAGTAAATAAAAAATAGACATTGTTGCTAGCATAACAACTGTACAATAAATATTTTTTAAATGGAATTTTCATTTCAGAAAACTTGAATATTCTACACAAAAAACTGACCAATGTTTATATTTTCTTATTCTTAAGACCTCTAGAAGGTAACAGTGGGTACTTGTGTGTTCCTGTAGGATAAGCACTGGACTGCTAACCAAAAATGTTTGCAATTCAAACATACCAGCTGTACCTTAGAAACCCTATGCAAGGTCACTGAGTTGAAACCAACTCAATGGCACTTAATAACTTGAGAGCAACAGAATATAATAGGATACCTAATACAAAAAGGAGTCCTGGTGTGACACTATGAGTTAATGTTCTGAACTCTAAAAGCAGTTTGAACTGCAAGGTTGGCTGTTCAAGCTCACCAGCCACTCCTTGGAACACTATACAAGGTCGCTATGGGTCAGAACCAATTCAATGGCACTTAGCAACAACAATGAAAAAAAAAAAAAAAGAAAGAAATATGTTTTGTGTGTTTGAAATGTATGCTATGTGTAAAAGTAAAATATATTAGACAATAGCACAAAAATGAAAGAAAGGAATTGGGGATAATAATTTTACATTATTTATACAACAGATGAAATTATATAGTATCACATAAAAGCAGACTTTCATTTTAAAAGTATTAGGTCAATAACTAAAAGCATTTTTAGTAAGTCATTCACGAAGCTAAAAAGAAATCTTACAAAATGTTCACTTAATCTAGTAGAAAGCAGGAAGGGCGGGGGGAAACGAGCAGATGGAAAAATATAAAACAGCTAGCAAGACCATAGATTTTAATTCAACCACATTAATAAACACATTACATATATATGGACTCGTGATGTGGCACTGTAGGATCAGCACTGTACTGTGAACCACAAGGTCAGCAGTTCAAACTCACCATCTGCTCCTTGGAAAACCTATGCAGGATTGCTATGAGTAGGAACCAATTTGGCAGAATTAACAGCAACAATATGTAAATGATCTTGGGAAATCTGTCTCACCACAGAACTGTGCTACCTAAGGTTTATAATGGCACTGATCTTTCATAAGTAGATCACTAGACCTTTCTTCTGAATCATCTTTTAATGGATTCAAACTACCAACATTTCATTTAGTAACTTAACAATTTGTACTACCCAGAAATGCTTGTAAATGGTTTTAACCACCACTTAAAATATAGAAATAGTCAGATTTGATTAAAAACAAGATTCAAGTACATACTGTCTATAATAATATATATATATATTAAATATGGAGGCTAAATGAAAAAAATACAGAAAAAGATATACCATGCAAACAATAATCTAAAGAAAACTGTAATAATTATATTATTATCAAACAGGAGACAGAGGCATTACAAGGTCAATTTCCAAGGAGACTTAATATCTTAAATGTGTATGCACCTAACAACAGAACTTGAAAATAAATGAAGAATAATCAAGCCTGACTATCTTCTTCTGAAAGTACACCCTTGAAAACCATACAGAAGAGTTCTAATCTACATTCAAAGGGGAACCAATAAGTCATAATCAATGTGATGGTAACTAACAACAGCTATGAATAAAGGTCCCTGGGCACCACAAAAGATTTGTATTCTATTATTAACTAAAGGTTGGTAGTTCAAATCTTCCTAGTGGTGTTGTAGAAGAAAGGATTGGATGGGGCAGATAAAACTGAAAAAAGAAGTCAAAACCACAAGTATAGCTGAGAACTTCAAAAACCTCTCTCAGTTACTGGTAAAACAAATAGAGAGAATCTAATGCTTTCAAGCAGTTGAACTAAATTACATCTATATAGTATTTCTCCCAACAAGAGAAGGCTGACATTCCTTTTAAGTGTGTATGAAAAATTCCATGAGATAGGTCATATTCAATCCATAAAATAAACCTAATAAGACTTAAAGAACATAAATAAAAATCATACAAAGTTATTTTATCTGATATTAACATTATTAAATTATAAATAAATAACCAAAATGTCATTATACTCAGAAAGCATGTATAAAACACTTGCACTGGATTGCTAACCACAAGGTCAAGGGTTCAAATCTACCAACTGCACCAGAGCCTGGGTGACCCCCCTAAAACAACTACTCTGAAATAAACTTTACACCGTAACTCAGAAATATCCCTTGGAGTCTTCTTAAAACCCAACAGTAGCTTTGCTTAATCAATAAATAATATCTGCCTTGAACATTGTGATCTTTTAAGATCTATCTATTTATGTTTCCATCACTCATCTGTCAGTTTGTCATAATGAGGTGGTTTGTGTATGGCTGTGAAGCTGGAAGCTATGCCATCAGTATTTTAAATACCATCAGAGTCGCCCATGGGGGGCAAGCTTTAATGGAGCTTCCAGACGAAGACAGACTATTTCCAAATATTTAGTCACTGAAAATCTTATGAGTAGAAATGGAACAATGTCAGCACAAGAATATTGAACTATGATGGAGAGTACCAAAATATAGTCAGATATAGTGACAGACGATGAGACCTTCGGGTGGGAAGGTACTCAAAATCTGACTGGGAAGAGCTCTATCCTCAAAGTAGGGTTGACTGTGATGATGCAAATAGAGTAAATCTTTCAGAAACTTTTCTTGCTGATGGGACACAATTCAAAATGAGTAGAACCAGCTGTAAACATCCATTAATAAACAGAATATGGAATGCATGAAGTATGATTTTAGGAAAATTGGAAGCTGTCAAAACTTAAATGGAACACATAAGTATCCTAGGCATTATTGAGCTGAATGGACTGGTATTTGTCATTTTGAACTGACAATCATATGGTTTACTATGTTGGGAATGACAAATTGTAGAATGGTGTTGTATTCATCATCAAAAAGAGCATTTTAATATCTGTCTTGAAGTACAATGCTGTCTGTGATAGGATGATATCCATATGCCTACAGGGAAGACCAGTTAATACAACTATTATTCAAATTTGCACACTAACCAAATTTGAATAATAAATGGAAGAATTCAACCAACTTCTTTAGTCTAAGCTTGATCAAACATGCAGCCAAGATGTATTGATAATTACTGTCTATTGGAATTCAAAGGTTGGAAAACAAGAGGAAGGATTACTCTTTGGAAATGATGACCTTGGTGATAGAAACAATGCTGGAAATCACATGATAGAATTTTGCAAGATGAATGACTTCTTCATTGTAAATACATTTTTTAAACAACATGAGAGGTGATTATATACGTGGACGTCACCAATTGGAGTACACAGAAATCAAATTGACTATATCTGTGTAAAGAGACAGTGGAAAAGCTCCATATCATCATTCTAAACAAGACCAAGTGCAGACACTGAAACAGACCATCAATTGCTCATATTCAATTTCAGACTGAAGCTGAAGAAAATCAAAACAAGTCCACAAGAGCCAAAATATGACCTTGAAAATATCCAACATGAATTAAGAGATCATAATAAGAATCTATTTGAAAAATTAGCCACTAATAATCGAAGACCAGAAAAGTTATGGGATAAAATTGAGAACATGATACAGGAAGAAAGCAAAATGTCATTAAGAAGACAAAAAAGAAGAAAAAGACCAAAATGGATGTCAGAAGAGACTCTGAAATGTGCTCTCCAACATAAAGACACTAGATCAAATGGAAGAATTGAGGAGGTAAAATAGCTGAACAAAAAATTTAAAGGACACCTTGAGAAGACAAAATCAAATA